>NC_086378.1:27287465-27896124 GCF_036588685.1 Mytilus trossulus
ACTCATATTCCAAAAAAGTAAATGATTGGGCAAACGGTACTTCGTTGTAAACTCTTTTGGACTGGAACGTTCTTTTACATATATAGTAAAAAGGAAGGATTGGTATAATATATATTCTATAATATGTTGTCTAATTAAAAGTAGGTTGATACAAACTAAGATTTGTAGACGGGTTGTAAAAGAGTTCAGAGTGAAACAATAAATTATAAATCGTTTCTATAAATAATGCATGGAACATATCACATCTTATTTCTAGAGACGTGTTCAATTGTTCTTAGAAAGGATAAAACTAAGGATCATACGTTCATCTTGGTCTTCATTCAGAGGATGTAAAAGTGTGTTTCTGGAAAGAAAGTTTTGAAGGACAGGTTATCGTTTCTTTGTTTTATTTCGGTCAGAGGACAACTCCCGGTATATATTACCTCCATTTTTGCAATTATTAATCTCCATTTCAGCTCATTTTTTAACTCGGCTTTAGTCTTGCCTGACTGACAAAATAACACGGTAGTAAACATAAAACGAATAAAGCATTAAGCCGTGCATTTGTACAAAAGTACACGTATATTACCCCAGCGCTAAAGTACAAGTACAACACACGAACCCGTGCAAAAGAATACTACATATAATCAATGTACATGCACATTTTGTGTATTTTCTTTGATTGCTTTAAAATCTGCTTTTGATCAAATGTGAAAATGAAATATACTTGTACTTTATTTCACGGTCTAATATGCATGTACTTTGTGTATCACTTATCTCCAGTAATTTGTTTAAGATTTGTACATGAACATAATGGGGAATGTAAATATGATAGATAACTAAGTGTTTTGTCGTGTGGCGTTCACGTGCCGCTGTCAAATTTGATATTGCGAAGTTCTGTAACTTCCGTTGTCTTAACAGGTGCTTTGTCATTTTGATGTAAGTTAGTCAAGTTATATATCTTATATCGTTGTCTGATCATTGTCTGTGTTTAAAAGGAAAGCGGCTTAAGGAATGTGTTCTATGATGAAGAATGATATGTTCATACATTAGATCGGCGCACTAGGAATTCTGACTATTAATCCTACACATATTTGCTGATGAGATTCTCTGAGAGTAATTCTATTTTTAGCCATCAGCAAAGGTATTAACCTTGACTACGTCATACATAGGTATCAAGTTGCTTCACTTTCCCTGATATAGATTGTCTTACTCATCAAAATACGCTTAGTCGAAATCTTTCTCAGTTTCCTTTCGGAATTTGTATTGTATGTCATAAATCAAGTCTCCTTATTATTATGTTATTATAATGATATTCCATTTGATTAAAACAACGAAAAAAACTTCTTGATAATGATTCATTTGTTCGCAAATATATTCACATTTATACGCTTAAAATGTCTGCTTTTCTTTCACTGAATAGGATGAAAGTTTGGTGTTTGATGTTTGTTTTCGTTTACATAACAAATCCATGAATACAACATTAAAAATCACAGCAAAACAGTAATTCACTCACTAGATTTTAAGTATCGCAGTTAACAGTCCAATGCAGTTGAAACGTAAACAGTAAAACTTCAAAATTAAGCAAATTAATTGCGCACATATTTATATTAAACAAAACTACATATCTTACAAACCTAAATGATGCTATCTTACCTTACTGATGAGGGCACGGTCCATTCCCATAGGTTTCACTCTATCAGCCATTATGATTTATATGTTTTTATAAAACTAAAATCTACACAGAAATTTGGAGAAGGTAATCTACTTATTCCAAGTTACAACAAACGGCACTCAGTTAATGGAACAATTTTCTTAAGTAAGCTGAGAGTCCCCCGACCTTGCTTCTGACGCCGTTCAAATACGAGTGGTGAAAAGGCTGAAAGGAATAATACAAATTACAACAACGGGCATGTATGGGCTATGTACATCAAAAAACCCTACACTCTTTGCTATCGTATTTCAATACGCGCATGCCTTTGCCATATAAGGGCAGCGAATAATCACATGTTGGGTAATGGTTCCATAGCAACTTAAAGCTTCTTCGATAACCAATCAAAAGCACCAATACATTTCATCAATGGAGAGTTCTTCAGTTCCTATTCCTTCTTGTACTTTGGTAGAAAGGGATGAAGAACTCCGTAAAACACGAAAATATGTAAAATAAATAGTTTCTTGTTTGTTGCACACACGCACACACTTTGCAAATGTATGGCATCGGGAGTGATTATATCTAATTATACAAAACAGGTGCACATCGAGATACAAGGAATCATCGTTGCTTGATTGAATTTTTCGCTACTGATGTAATTATGTATCTATTGAAGAAAACTACGATACAAGTTGCTTTCTTTAAAAAAAAAGAAATGCAATCGTAAACCCAAATGCTTGTTTGGCATTATATATATATTAGATAATTGTTTAATAAAGATGCATTGTCTTATATTACTTTTGTTGTGCATAAGAATTAGAAACTGACATTGACTGAGTATTTTTGTATGCAATGTGCCCTTAACGTGTCTCAAACTTAACTGTAGCGTTTTCAACGCTCGTGTAGCGTGTATATTATGCGCGTGCAGATTACAGGTACACGCTTGACAAACGCTTGAGCTGAATGAAATTTTGTATGTTCCATTAAATTTTTCCTGAAGTAAAAGCGTTCACCAAGCGCCTCTGGTGAGCATCTAAGTTACGCATACGATGATGCGGACTATGTAAATTTTCTTTTTTGACTGCTTGTTTTACATTGTCATTTCGGGGCCTTTTATAGCCGACTATGCGGTACGTGCTTTGCCTGTTGTTGAAGGCCATACGGTGACCCATAGTTTGTATTTCTTTGTTATTTTGGTTTCTTGTAGATAGTTGTCTCATTGACACCAAACCATATCTTCTTTTTTATGTTCGATATCTTATCTCCGACCGGGTTAAGTCTGCTAAAAATGCATGCATGATTCATTTCTAGGTTATCAGTCGTAATTGAAGTGGCACATTTAATTCGTTGTTTCATTGCTTGAAGTATCATTTCTTACATGTGTATGGTCAAATGTGTATTTTTTTTTAAATAAATTTTAGATTTAGATTTCAGTCACGTTTATTTTTCCCCCTTCATATTGAATATCTATACTTATCAGTCGCATTTCAATGACGAAAAGGATTCAGAGGTTATTATGTGACCTCCCTGTTTTAAAAAAATACTATATATAATGTTGCAATATTTAAACAAAGAAAATAACTTTAAATTTGCAATATAAATGAAAATAAATACGGACATAACTTTCATAATTAATTTAAACGTTGTTTTCAATAAACGATTTTTTTTTTGAAAAATCCTCGTTTTTACACCTATTTGAGGCACGTATTTATGATTATATTTCCATGTCCTTGGTCTATCTTAGACGTCAAATTTCAAAAACTACTAATACCTTTTTGAAAGATTTTATTTTTAATTGTTCTCGTTCAAAATATTTTATTTTTTCACAGTAAATATCTATTTAATGTTATTTTTAATAACATTTTTTTTTTTATTAAAGTTGCAATATTTAACCAAAAAAAATAACTGTAATTTAATCGTATGCAAGAAAGACTTTCCTTTAATTTCAGTATAAAAAAATAAATTGCTTGCTTTTTACAACATGTACATCTTTACTAAACGTAAAATCTAAAATAAAATACTACAAACTTTTTCTAAAGATTTTATTTTTAATTATTCTCGTTCAGAATATAAAGCGCATTGTTTACATGAAATCTTATCTCATATCTAAACACAGCTGGTTGCATCGTTTGACTAATTAAAATACTACGCATGTAGGTTAATATTAGCAGTTTGTAATCGTGTGCAAGAAAATATTATATCATAATAAATTTCAGATCATACGTAAAATATCTCTATAGCAACTTTTAAAAGATGCTAATGCATATTCAACAGATTAGTAAGCTATTGCGCATGCATTTGAAATGTGGTCATAGCTATTGCGCATGTATTTGAAAGGTGGTCATTAAAAGAACAGAAGTGTTCCGAATAACATCCGGTGTTCCGAAAGACTACATCACTCGTCCAATATATACTGCGTAAACCCTCAGGGGTTTACGCAATGAAGAGATTGTTCACTATAGATAATACACACACGCCAACAACATCATTTCACTGCTTTGGAATTTTTGAAATAGCGATGTTTTGTTTGCTTAAAGACTTTTAAATACATTGTACCTTCCAATGCAAATAATTCAGCTACTTACTTGCAATGCTTTTGAATTGGATTACATGCTTCATATATATTTCTCTATTAGTAATATGTATATACATTTTTTTTGGCTATATGTATTTGATTAAGAAAACTTATAGACAATTTTTACGAGTATACAATAATTATTTAAGATTTACGTTGAATAGAAGAGTGGCGAAAGATATCAGAGGGACAGTCAAACTCATAGATCGAAAACAAACTGGCAATGCCATGTCGTTTTACCTTACATAATTATAAGCCTTTTGTAATTGCTACAGGATATTTTTAAAACGGAAAGCATTAGGAATATTGGTGTGCAAATAAAGTAAGGTGTTAAGGCAATATCGATGTCATTCCTATTTCAAGCAAATATCCAAATGTAGATAACACCAAAGGAAATTAAAAAGGTGTGTTTTATGTTTTTGCTCTAAGGGGATATAGTGTTGATATTAATCCATTGTTAGTTTTAGATAGAACTTGTCTCTGGTGGTTGGCAGATCCACAGCTTATAATAAAGACGTACTCGTATTCTACAAAACGAGACCTTATTTCCTGTAAATAATAAAACGAGGATTTTTGAGGCTCTTTATATATTCTGTCCGGTGTGAGCTAGCCAAGATTCCGTGTTGAAGTCCGTATATATACTTTGACCTTTAATGTACAGGGACTGTGCACAAATTTCTGAGACAACTGTCTGTGCTATAATGATTTACTTTTACACATTGTAACTTGGATGGAGAGTTGTATCATAGGCACTCATACCACATATTTTTATATCTAATAACAAATATAGGCTATAGGCTTTCTGGAAATAAACAAGTTTAAAAAAATAGAATTGCATAACTAACACCAGAATTATATCAGTCCTTTATTTATAACTAAACAAAGGGATGCCCCGCCTTCCACTCTGAAGTAACTGTATTATACCAAAGTCAACGTAGGACTTTCTTTGAGATATTAATGTGTCTGGGAGAAACAATTGAAGTCACCGCAGATGCAAAGTGCTATTTAAAAATAACTATAACATTTAACCGCTTATACCCAAAACACAACTATCTCGTAAAAGAGCATATGTTAATAAAAACCAAAACCCTGACCACATGCACAATTTCGATATTCATAAACAGCCATCAAACTGAAAACTTCCTAGCTTTCAAACTGTAGAAAAAGTTAACTGGAAACGCTCCTCTATTGCAAGTAAATACTCAAAAAATATCAAATCTTCAACATTTCCTAAAAGAGCAAATATCAATAAAAAAAAAATGAAACCCCTGACCACGTGCACAATTTCAATAAGTGTACAAACAGGCAGCAAAGTGAAAACTTCCTAGTATTCAAACTGTAGGAAGAGTTGAGCTTAATAACTACTATAGTATATATATAGATATAGGATGATGTGGTATAAGTGCCAATGAGACAACTCTCCATCAAATAACAATTTAAAAAAGTAAACCATTAAAGGTCAATGTACGGCATTCAACACGAAGCCTTGGCTCACACCGAAAAACAAGCTATAAAGGACCCTAAAATTACTAGTGTAAAACCATTCAAACGGGAAAACCAACGGTCTAATATATATAAAAAAAAAAGAGAAACGAGAGACCCATTATAGGACTGACGGGCGGAAAGAAGGAAGGAAGAAAAGACGGACGGACAATATGCCCCACATTTTAGTTGCAGGAATAACAAATCTACCTAGACTAAAACAAATGAGAGAGATTTCGTAATGGATTAACAGCCTATATCTCACGACAGGGAAACATCGCATAATCGATGCAAACAAACCGTTCAAAGTAAAAACTTCCAATAAACGATTCTTCTAAAATTCATTGATATTTTATTATCTGTTATTGTTTTATGTCGTTTAAGTCTATTATTATGATCATACAACTGTTATCAGTGGCGGATCCAGGGGGGGGGGGGGGGGGGGGGTTCGTCTGGGTGTTGGAATCCCCCCCCCCTTGTTTTTGGCCGATCAATGCATTTAAAATGGCTGGATCCACCCCTGGTTATCAATTGAATGGGACGTGTTTTATTTTCTGGATTTACTTTATTTTTGTACTTTATATCTACATAAAATCAATTTAATATCTAAAATATACACACCTAACATACTGAATATTGTGATCTATATTTTCGGGAATTTGTTTTTCATCGCCTGTGTCTAGTATTTTATTGAAACAATATATTGTTTTTATTCTTTTATGCGTTGAGATAATGTATAAATAAATGGGCATTGCTCAAGATCTAAACTAGAAAACTGCCAGTGACCGATATTAGAGTATATGTCGGCATGGTTCTTTGTCTAGATTCACCATATCAAGTTTGAATACAACTACTAGTATTTTTGATTACTACAAGTATTCTTTGGTGTGGTATTATTCATTGTTGTTTTGCTAATAAAAGTTCGAGGTATAGTTTAATCAAATTAAATCGTGTTAGAAAAAAATCTCTGATGCTCAAATCCGAAATTTCCCACAGAAACGAGAAGGTCGTCATCTAAAAAAATTAACGAATTTGTCACCTCTGTGGAAATTTCATTTACTATTCAAATTTCAAAAAAGTGTCTTTGAAAGTCACTATCAAAATTCCTTTCTACATCTCAATAGACGGCACAATAGTTCTGAATACTGTTGTTACGTTGCACTGTTGGGATACTCTCATATGAGGCATGATAGGAGCGCCCTTCGTCCCCCTTAGGCCAGTCATCGCCCCCGCTTATGAAAAGTTATGGATCGGCCACTGACTAGAGCGACACTGCCTTTCTATACTGACATTTCGGTTCAGTATTATCAAACGGTTCAGATAGCAACATGCAAAAAAACCCAATCTTGTTCAATCAGTAAATGAATTATTCCAATACCAATGGGCCTTTATTCGAAAAGAAACACATAGCATACATAATAAACATTATAATAGAGAGAAAGTACAAAGGTTGATATAGATGTAAAACGATTTAAAGAACAAACCAACACTCGAATTGTACTCATGAACAAAAATATAGCCACCCTCGGTGGGTGGAGGGGGTTCTTACAATGCAATGATTGAGCCTCTTGAATATGTATCTATTTTTGTCTTCGTGGTATATTATAAAGTTGAGACACTTCGATGAACTATAAGACAAGGTTGTTTTTTTTTAAATCGTAACAATATGAAACTCATTTACTATTCACATGTTTAATTTTTATTTCACGGGTGTTTCTTTGTTACATATGACATGGCTCTGAACTTGTACATCCCGTCATCATGTTGTGTTGTGGTTGGTCATGGTTTTTGTATTCTTGTCTTTCGTTTTTGGTGATGTGTCTCTATGCCTTTATGTGTTGTGTTTTGTGACATATTTGTTTGTTTTTATAGTGATTAAGGAAGCTCGCTTGTCATGTTTTGGAATTTCAGTCAGATTTTCGGAATCCTCTGATTTTATCTATTTGAATGCCTTAGCCAATTTTACACGGTGACCCCCAAATTTCTTTTTATAATTCTTTTACAAGTATAATGATAAGATGTCTGTTCAAGTATTATAAAACAAATATTATAGTTTAATAGTTTTTGAGGGCTTAAACATTTTCCCGCCAAAATTTCAATGGCCAATACATCGAAAACGAACATGGTGACCTGTATTTTTGTTTGCTCTTTTGATTCCTTTATTAATCCCCTATCAATATAAACAGAGACATAATTTTGTATTATATGTCTCTGATATAAACTACTTGTGTTTTAAAAGTTAATTATTTTGAAACTGAAAAGACATTCACAAGTCCTTAAAATAAATAACACTATGTTGACTGTTGTATCACTATTTTTGACATTTTAACCTTTAATGTCTGTTTGTTTTGTTCACACATCTTTGTCAATAAAATTGAATTTTATGCCCCAATATTGTGTATTGTTAATAAGATAAGATAAGATAAGATAAATTTTATTTTCCAAATTAGGTCCCCAGGGGGGCATATACACATAACATATATGATTGATACAACATACAGTATTTTACATAACATTGTAAAATAAACTATTGAAATAGTCATACAGGTATTATTTGTTAAATAAAAAAGTAATTGAGAGTTGCTACTCCAGAGATGTGGCAAACCCCATTTTTTTTTTTATTTTTTTTTTATTTTTTTTTTTTCTCACTTGATTTTATAATATTTTGCTGAAAATGTATAAATATAAAATATAAAATAAATGATTGTTTATCTGCAACAGACACCAAGGGACGATGCTCTAGGATTGTGATCTTAAAAGCTCTAACAATCCTCCTCATATCTGATGCAAAAATAATTTCAGATGAAAAAAGGCACCCCGATGATCTGAAATTTGACTTATGACTTATGGCGCGTTTTTGAATAGTAATAGAAATCATTGACTAAGAAAAGAACAGCTAAGCTATATTACACTTCAATCAGATATCATAATCATAAATAAAGGTTGATGTCCGACGGGGTGATATATTCTTGGTGGCCTGTTAGTACTGTGCATTGTGTTTACAGTATCTATATATACTTTTGATGATTTATTCTCTGGGAATTTTTCATTCATTCTTTCTTTCCGTCCTTCTCTGTTTTCTGCTTTTTTGCATTTAACATCTGATCAGATGTCGTAAATAATATTTCATTAATTAATTGATAATAATGATTCAGCTAACATGCCTTAACATACTGTGTCCATTTTAAGTCATAATAACAGCAATATTTACACTTTTACAAACACCCCGTAGGTGTGTACAAATGATTGAGCAATGAAGAATTTTGATCAATTGCCTGCAAACCATACAAATCAGCGTGTTACGTCACAACACTTAATAATAAACATATGGAATGTATTGAAAGTATTTAGTAATTTACACACACGAGCGGTACATCTCTAATCCTGTTAACCATTCTTTATCAGCATCTGGGATGAACTATGTACACTATGATAAAATCAATCAGCTGTTTTCAGTAGAACTAGTATGATCCAGTTTAACGATATAGGCAGCGCCCTGGAATGATAACAGAAAGATAACGAACATCAAACGGTTTAGATTTCTCGAAAATAGCAACTTCTCATCTGCCTCATATATGCATTAAAAAGTGACCACGTTATAATATGTTTCTGAACTCCGTTAAATTATGCATAAAGAGAGATGTGGGGAATAATACAACTCAACGACCCAATTACCCGCCCCCCCCCCCCCCCCCCCAAAAAAAATAATCTAAAGGGGAACATAGACAATCTTTACAAAGAACAATTAAGACCACTGTATACATGTAGTATCTTTATAAAAGAATTATTTCACAGATATATGCGACTGCATTTATTATTCAAAAACTAAATAAAACTTATGTCCGATAACAATAATAAATAGGTTGTTATTTTTAATCTTAAAATTCCTGAAACTTTATTGAACTGTTCATATCTATTGACGTAAACTCCCATTCGGTTGTATTTTATAATATTTAAGATTTTATGTTTCTGAGTCATGGGATTTATTCACATGAAAATATGTGATTTTCCAGTACTTCAACTATTAACAATAACTCAAAATTGCCAAGAGTAATTTCCATGAAAATTTGGTGAATTGTTTATATCTATTGAAAAAAAGCTCCCTTTCGTTTTTTATGAGCTTTTGATGACATTTGGGAGTTATGCATTGCGGGAACTTTATTCAATGAAAATTGTCGTTTTTTGGGGGTCATTGGGTAGTACTACATGTTGTACCACTGTCTGTGCATGTCTTCTTGTTTTGTTTGAGGGGGGTCTTTTGAGAAGTGCTCACAGTATTTCTAGAAAATCATATAAATTCATTTAACGTATAGAGACGAGCAAAAAGGTCAACGAGCGTATCATGCGCTCGTGATGCAACTCTTTATTTTTTATTTATATAATAATTGTATTAAAACTGTTATTGATATGGAATATTGTATTGAAAGCCATAGTCGATTACCCATATTTCATTTCCCCATAAAGTATATTAGAAAGTGCATGATTGGGAAAAACTCGTCTACATTTGAACTCCTGCTGAGTCGGACTGCACCTCTGGACTGCATGCGTCTTTTTTAAATAACCAACCCGATACTAGTTTCTGTTTGTTTATTTGTTTTTAATGTAGCAGAATGAAAGAAAGGAGAATTTTCATTTGACAATAACAGTCCATTATGCCAAATCATTTGAAAATATTTTCAAAATACATTGATAATTCGTTGGTTGAAAAATGCTAACAGAAGTGTTAAAGAAGACTTGGAAATGTTTCGTGTTATGAAATATTTCTAGCAAATTTCAATTTCATTTTAGATGAAAGATACAACAATTTGATAAAACAATCAAAATTGTATTAAAACAATATATATATATATATGTAAAAAGTAAAAAGTATATACGATGTGTGTGTACCTTAACAATGATGAAGAAGATTTTGGCAATAGAAAATTGTAAAGCATAGAATATTTTCTATCGAAATTTCATTTATAAATCAGCTTTTATACGAAATGATTACAAATAAGATCATAACTAAATCTGTGTATATATACGGGGTCTCTGAACACTCGTTTAACTTAAAACTCATATTATCTTTCATTTTTTTCCAACAAACAACATAATATAAAGCTCACATTAAATTCCGAAAGAATTGGTTCACAAAGGTATTCAACGTTTGTTAGAATTGTTTACTTTACTAAAACCCTTTGACCTTTTTTTCATATTAATGTCTTCGGTATGCACAGACTATAATATATAATTTGCCATATATGAGGCTCTAGTTTTACGGTTTACAGAATGGAGGGGGAAATATAGAATAAAGGAAAATAGCGGCATAGGACAAATATAAACAAATAAAAAAACCAGAATAATTGGATGTAAGATATAGAAAAAGAAAAAATAACAGGCAAAAAGAAAATAAGAAACAATAATGAAAAATAACCTAATAAATTAAGGAATACATAAAGTCCCCTTCCAGATCCTCGTATGCATAGTCTCAATTTCTATTAGAATTGAACTTAATTTTATTTTACATTGCAGTTATCTTCCCTTTGCCAGAAAAATGTGAACTATGTAACGTCACATTTATAGAGTTTCCCTCCATTTGTTAATATGTTCTACTGGGTAATGGTCCTCTATGGTTATACTGGTCATAGATACCAGGATTGAAAGTTTTGTATTTGCGCCACACGACGCGCGTTTCGTCTTAAAAAGACTCATCAGTGACGCTCAAATAAAAAAAAATGTTTAAAAGGCCAAATAAAGTACAAAGTTGAAGAGCATTGAGGACCAAACAATTCCTAAAAGTTTTGCCAAATACAGCTTAGGTAATCTATTACTGAGGTAGAAAAGCCTTAGTATTTCAAAAATTCAAAGTTTTGTTAACAGTTAAATTAGAAATATGACCATACTATATGTGGGTAATGTAACAGCTATAACAAATGTCCTTCTTTTAGACCACCTTTGTGAAAAACTTGTGTATGTACTATTGCTATTCTTTCAATACAACTATAAATAATGCAGTTACTTGTGTAATACCATCCATACTATGGCATGCTAAAATAATGACCGTTCGAATAATTTGAGTTACTGTTAAACATCTCTTAATCATAATTACTGTATTTGGTGGTTTTTATTGGTAATATGTGTTCGAAAAGAGAGTTTAAACATGTTATTGTAACTGTTCTTTATAATGAAATAAATTTTGTTGTGAACCATTTGGGTTGGAAAAAACATGTACCACCACAAATTGCAAGAGTAGCGGTAGCGAAATCCAAACATGTGAATGCATTGAACCCTGATCCCGATGATCCTTCTTTTGCTAAAAGAGTTCATTATCCCTGGTTTTATATCTACTTGTTTTTACCCTTATATTTTCCATTTTAGTATGCTTAAATATGCAAAATATAGTTAAAAATCCGCTGATTGCTTAAACTATTGTGACTATACCAAACATTATGATTCATAAAGAGACATTCCTCCGCTGAAATGTAATTCCTAGGTGAAGTACACTGTTTATGCATTTTATATTACTCTTGGCAAAGATATATTTAAAACATATGCAATCCTTCTACTTGTTTATATTTATTAACACTAAAATATTGTTTATATATGACTGAGAATTATTTTTTTTAAACAATTAATCAGGAATATTACAAAATCCCTAGAAATATTTTATAAAATTCCTAACAATTTCAGGGATTTTAGAACATTACTAAAGCTACTGATATGTTCTCAGAATCTCAGAAGTATTTTGGTTTTTACAAAATGGCTGATTCACTATCGCATCAGCGGGATGTCAACCCCTTCTTCTGTGGCAAGGTGGAAACACCTTCTGCAATGTGGCCATTTCTCTATACCATTTGTTTACTTGTTAATTTCTATCATGTACTATGCCATTTGGTCTCTGGTAGAAATTTGTCTCATTGGCAATATTTATTTTATAGGCTATAAGATAGAGCCCTCCATTAGTCGGCTTTACATGGTATTGTAACATATTACATGATGTACAATTGTACCTTGTATAACAGCTGTTTTTGTCTGTCGTGAAAGATGTTTTTAGTCTCCGTGCTGTCACATCAATATTTTAAACACGGCAATAAACCAGTGACCGAATTACAAAAATAACTGTGTGAGAGTCAAATATTTTCAGTCCACCGTTCAAATAATACAAAACGTAAGTAAACACCTATTATGCAAATACAAATTTTATAATATAGATTTAATCTGAAACGCTTGAGGTTAACGTTTAACGCTGGAAGTCTCCACGTGCCTTTAAATTGTTTGTAAGGCCATATATATAATTTTGATGAATACACAAATTGTAATAAACGACAGTTGCAAAACTAATAAGAACTAACTTTCCAACGCCACACTGTATATCATATCATGGAAAAAAGTTCAACTTTTCAAATAATGTACATGTCACTTTTTATTAAAATGGGAAAAACTAAATTTATTTATTTTTATTTTTTAGGTTGTGTTGCTTATTTGCTCTTATTTACTTTCTGTGCATTTTTTCGACCATTTCCTTATGATTCTGGCCTAGTAAATATTGAAATATTATATTATTTTGCCCAAGATAAAGAAAATATGAATATTCTGCAACCACTTGATGCAGCCATTTACTGAAAGTGATTTATACAAAAAGGAAAATACATACCTGATCCTCTGAATAGTTTACATACTATACAAAATTGAAATAATAATAAGTTAAAATATCACAATGTATATATTAATGGTACACCTCTTGGGGTTGTATCCTCCATATTACAAACTGAAGTTCCTTCTGACATTATTTTATTGAATGCCATTTACAGATTGTATTGTTTCAAATAAATAGCACCAGAATCAATCAACAAAGATTTTGTTTTAGTGTTCTGATGTTGTTTTAATTGAATATAATAATTTGAATTAGAATTGACGTTAAGATCTAAAACGTTTCGAATGCGAATTTAACTCATTCGAATTAGTCAATGCGAATCGAATTCGAATTACGTGTGAAATCAGCATAAAGGACTGAATATACTAGTTACAATCTCCCAAAAGGTAAATCAAACTTATGCCTAGTTCACACGTATATACATTTATGCCTCGTTCACACGTACATTTAGTTCGAATTGAATTTGAATCGAATGCGAATCGAATTCGCCAATCGCGTTCACACTCGCATTATCCAATTCGCATTAGAAATGCGTTTTTGTTAATACGAATTAAAAGTTAACGTCGTTGGGACAGAGACAGTAAAACCAATTTGAGACGCATTGCAATTCGAATTAGAATTTCCGTTCGGACGTAAAACGTTTCGAATGCGAATTAAACTAATTCGAATTAGTTTATGCGAATTTAATTCGAAGTACGTGTGAACGCAGCATTAATACCATGCATTGTTATGAACAAATGTACGGAAGCGTATTAGCGCCACACATTTTTTTTTTATTATTTTTCTTCCTATGTTTGCGTTATAACGCAAACCTTTGCGTTATAACGCAAACCTTTGCGATATAACGCAAACCTTTGCGTTATAACGCAAACATTTTTACTTCCATTATTCATTAAGTTTTGTATATATGTCCGTCTGTCATTCATTTCGGATGTGATTTACTAGTAGATAAAAAAAAGAAACATACATACAAGGCCAAATCATTATAATAAATATGCATAGGAATAATGGAATAATTGAAGTGCAATTATAAATAAATTAAGACTGATTTGTGCATCAGAAAAGTATATAATTTAACAAGAAAATAGATAAAGTATATAGTCATATTAAAATTGAAAGATCAAAAATAATGTCATACAATTGTGAAACCTCCAAGTCAAATAGACAAAATAATCTTTCTGCTTTAAAATGAATTATTAATAAGGAAACATTTTTTTTTAAATCTTAAATTTTAGATTCTTTGATAGAAAGTCATTGAATTTTCATTTCAATATAATGAAGTATTTTTAAGATGCTTGGGTAGCAATTTGAATAGAGAAAACATAATTTTATTAATGAAACATCTTCATTCTACACATTTATTGCCAAAGGGTAGCTTGTTTGAATGTAACCTACTTTACACAGTTCTCAAACGAGAGCTTACTTTGGAAGTATATTTATATTCGGTTATAGCTATATTAGCAGGGTTGATTTTTTTCTTAGGTATAACCTCAATTTACTCAATTTTCTTTGTAATATATTATACTAGTAGTAACTTGGATATCGTTTTTGGGGACCTTATAGTTTGTTGTTTAGTGTGAGCCAATGCTCCGTGTTGAAGACCGTAATTCGGCCTATGATGGTTTACTTTTACGGATAGTGACTTAGATGGAGAGTTTTCTTATTGGCACTCCTACCACATCTTCTTATATTATTATGCTCATTATTAGTCATTGATATGATCTAATTATTCAAGTATTTTACTTTGCAATTACTACGAGGTGATAAATTTTATTATATCCAGCCTCCTCCATTGATAACTACTGTTTCCTTTGAATCTTAAATAAGAAATAAGATAAAACAAATGTTTGCGTTATATCGCAAAGGTTTGCGTTATAACGCAAAGGTTTGCGTTATATCGCAAAGGTTTGCGTTATATCGCAAAGGTTTGCGTTAAACGCAAAGGTTTGCGTTTAACGCAAAGGTTTGCGTTATAACGCAAAGGTTTGCGTTATATCGCAAAGGTTTGCGTTATAACGCAAAGGTTTGCGTTATAACGCAAAGGTTTGCGTTATAACGCAAAGGTTTGCATTATAACGCAAAGGTTTGCGTTATAACGCAAAGGTTTGCGTTATAACGCAAACATAGGAAGAAAAATAAAAAAAAAAAATGTGTGGCGCTAATACGCTTCCGTACAAATGAACATGCTTCGATACCTGTATCTTGGCATTGCTCAAGGTCATGCCGGCTTTTCTCTGAATTTTAATGACGCTCAATACGTACTAAATCCGTTGAATGTTGAATGTGTACTGACTGCTATTTAGTTCTTCTATGCATGAGTTTTTTATAAGTTGTTTTTGTTGTTGAACTAGCTGCTTACTTACTGCGAGTACTCTCATATCTGTATTTGGTGTCTTTTTTATGTGGTGGTGTATAAGGGGACGACCATTCGATATTCTGGGGGGGGGGGGGGGGGGGGGGGGGCAGGAGGATTTGTTTTTGATCGGTTATTTATTTTTGTAAACTGAGAGGACAGATTATTCATTTTCACAACTATATTTATGATATTCGAAAACATACAATTTTTTTAAATATTTGTTAATTATGAATAATACATGTATAGTCAAGTCATTATGTACCATTTAATCAGAAAAGATCATAATTCCCTGCTGAAATTTTAAGATTCAAGATTTCATTCATAACCTCAGACACATACTTGTGTACAAGAGGACAATTTAATATACAACATATTAAGATGATACATAGCGATACAGGACAAACGAAACACCAATACATAGTAACAAGTATATTATAAAAGACAATTGGTATAATTAGATTAAGTATTTTATGATTTTCTTCACGAAATGAATCATTTATATATATTCCAAAGTAATAAACATAGGCTGCCTGAACATGTATTGCCTACATATATAGTATTAAAGTTAATTTAGTTTACCTAGCCTCTTTGAAAAGTAGTGTGCAACATATTTTGCCGAGCGGAGCGAGGCAAAAAAAATTTTGAAGGGTTTTGGAACCGCTGAAGGCCCAAGAAGCTATAGACCTGCTAAGTTATTTATTTTCAATACATTGCAAGTCAGGTTATTTATTTTCAAACTACCCCAGAACAAACCATTTATTTTTGTGATTATCAAGGCTGAGTTATTTATTTTCAAAATCCTACTGCCCCCCCCCCCCCCCCCCCCCCCCCCCCAGAATATCAAATGGTCGTCCCCTAAATGCCCTGCAACGTCTGATCTGTGTTTTTGTTAGTTATTTTTCTGCTTTGTTTCCATCCGACGGGTTAGGCCATTTTTAACTGATATTTATAGTTTGTTTTATGTTGTACTGTTACATCACTATACCAGGTTAGGAGAAGGGTTATATATATGCATGAAATTGACGAAGGAGTCGGTTGGACCAATCCACAGACACCCTCTGTCATATGAAAAAAATAAATAGTGGTATGATTGTCAATGAGACAACTCTACACAGGAGACTGTATGACACATGAATTAACAAATAATGGTCATCGTACGGCCTTCATCGTTGCAAAGCCCATGCAGCATAGTCAGCTATATAAGGCCACAAATGTCAAATGAAAAACAATTCAAACGAGAAAACTAACGGCCTAATTTACATGTATTCAAAATTATAAACGAAATACAAATAGCCAGGATACGCAAATACGTGCCCAACGACAGTTCAATGAACGTTCTAAAACATAAAATCTGAAAACATCGGGCACTGGAAAACCTGGGAAGTTGTCATTAATGTCAGTTATATTTATGGTCACGTGAGCAGTTGTCCTCCTCGTTGGAATACCGCCACCCTGAGCAATATCATCAAATGTAACTTGCGACATTTGTTCCCTGTCTTGTCCTACTGTAGTAAAAACCTCTCCAGATACGGGTTCCATACTAAATTCACTGTGTGGTGGAGATATGTAATAACTAATCCGACTGTTTTCCTTAATATCAAGGTCAGTGGCTTTAGCCTTGAATATAAAGGTACCAACGGCAGTTCCTTCTTTTACCTTGAAGTGATAATTCAATGTTTCGAACTTAGGGGCATTCTCATTTTCATCTCCCACTGTAACTGTCACTGACCGAATTAGACAGGTGTGTCAACTGATCCTCACAGTCTACAACTATGACGTGTGAACTTCTACTTTCTCTATCAAGTGGAACTCGGGTGTTATCTTGTAATGATTGGATGTAACTCTAACAAATGAGAATTTTTCGTTGCCCTTGAAACATATCACTGACCCATCCTCGGAGTTGACTTGAACTATAGCAACAACACTCCCCACTCCACTGTACTCTCCAACAGTAATTTCAACACCCGGCTTCAGTTTTAGTACTGCATTTTCAGGCAATTCTGTCGCAATTGCATTTAACCATAATACTAAAATAAGAACAAGTTGTGTACCGCAACTTTTCATTTTAATTACAGAATATTACTCTAGTTATTCAATTTCGAATAGTATATAACTGGTAGATATATGATATATAACTGGTAGATATATGATATTAACGATGACATTTATTAAAACGAATAAATGTCATTATAGATAAGTGGAATAATTACTTTTAAAGATTAAATCTGATATTTAAAAAAGTGTAGATGTGATTATCACAAAAAAACACCCATTTAAGTCTATAACATATGACCCCGTTTACATTTGTATGACATTGAACCTAATATCTTTATTTTTATCGAGTTTGAATAGACCAGCTGGGGTGGTGTTCTCGAAAGTATCCTAAGATTCGTCCTAAGACACATCTTAGACCAATTTTAGGATGGACTTAGGATCAACTTAGGACACTCTTAAGTTGTGTCTCGAAGCTATCTCAGACGAATCTTATGTTAGGACGTCCTAAACATATCCTAAGTCGAAATTTTAAATCATTAAAGTACTTTTTTGATAAAACATTTATTATTGACGAAATTATTTAATAAAATTGTTTACGAATTTTATAATAACATGTACAGAATTAAATGCATAATTACCAATGTAATTATATCAAAAAGGATTGTAATTTAAACTGGAAAACAATTTGTTTTGAAATGAGAATTAAATTTGTAGTGTAATCGTATCGTGAAACACGAAGTTCAAAGTTTAAAATCATGCACAATTTCTTTATATACGAGCTAATAACCGATGGTGCGTTTCATTTCATGTTCATTTTCACGTAAAATAATGAGCAAAAAGCGAAATCCAAACTTTATTTCACTAGGATGAAGATAGGATGCTCTTAAGACACCTTATTGGGTGTCCTAAAGTTAGGACGAAAAATGAGATATATCATAAGTTAAGAGAGCTTCGAGAACACGACTTAGGACAAAGACTTGTCATAAGATAAACTTAGGACACGTCCTAATCCTAAGAGAGCTTCGAGAACACCACCCTGATTGCGTTTGCTTTATACCCAGATCGATTTCATGTAGGTATCGACGTTGCGCACGATATTGGTGATCTCTATTACTAACCTCATATATGAACATATCACTTTCACCAAACCGCGATCAATCGAAATTTGTTTTACATTTGAAGAAAAATCGATTGTTTAAAAGACCGATCAATTAAAAATATCTATGGATCTGGTGGAATCTTCTTTAATCGTAAACGGTGTCTAAGATCCTCGGCGACAAGATGATTTAATATCAAGAATGCTGCAAGGTTTTGTCTGTACGTCAAATAGATGTTGCGAAATTAGCAAATATAAAAATACGAAGTTGTGGTATGATTGCAAATGAGACAACTCTCCACGACAGATATGATTTACAAAAACAAAAGACAACCCCTGAATTACAGACTCATGAAAATGGAACAAGCACGTGCCGATTTTTTCCTCTTCATTTCTGAAACAAATATTGTTTTTTTTTAAAGAATCGAATAATGTATCCATTTAACATCGATCCAGTTCAGTATTATGTCATTAGCTTAACGATCATGTTAATCAAGAAAGGGAAAAACGGAAAAACAGTATTTGCCCTTAGTTTTTTAATTGTTTCAAATCTTTCTGAATTGCAACTATTCAACTTTTGTAGCATGCATATCTTATTGTCTGTTAATTTGTAGTAGTTTCTATTAATGTCGAGATGTGTATTTATTAATAGAAAGTATTGTGTGAGGCTGTTAGATTATAACTAGGAGATTAGCAAAATTGTATATTTCTTATTAACCTTGACGATACGTTTCCTAAACTAATTGGATTCTGTATTTAATCATTTACCAAACTGCGTCGAGAACTACATCGTAGCTTGAAAACTCAAGGAGGGTTCAGCGTGACCTTGAAATCATGTTTCTGGTCGGTCTTTGAACTTTTGGGGGGGTTTTAGTTGCTAGTGGTTGTGCGTTGTTCTCTTGTTTTTTTTGTTTTGTTGTTTTGTAAAGTTACTCACTAATCCATTGAACATGCTTATCAATTATCAATTTCCAATGACTAATTAAGGGTCAACGAAAGGCATAGTTTGTAAATATGAGAAACAGGTTATTAGCATAGATATCATGCTAACAAAATAAATATACATGTGGTAAAGAAGCGATAAATGAAAAACATAACGAGGTAGCCTATTTTTATATCTATACTAAAATAAGGAGATGTGGTATGAATGTTAATAAGACAACTTTCCACCAGCTGCAAAATTACGAGACAAAAATAGAGGGTACTGTTCAGCTTTCAACAATGAGCAAAACCCATATACAATGTACCATAATAAGATATACAAGCTTAATATAATAAGCCCTGATATGACAAAAAATTAAATAATTCAGAATAGAAAACCAACAACCTGATTTGTTTTCAAAACAATAAACGAAATATGAAAAAGGCGGAAATCAATTAGCCACAACCTTTAAACTGATGCCTCCTGATTTCGGACAAAACGTGTTAAACGTGTATTTTGCCGCTAACACCACCCGTCCCCCCGAAACCACCTTAACCTTTGACAGTGATATTACCGAAAATAACATAAGGACAAATTATGAAAAAATATATATATTTCATTTACAACTCCGGATGAGGACAAGGACTTTACTAATTACAGAAAAGGGAAAGACAGTTAGTATGTTGTTGTCATAGGAGGAAGTTGCTATCCATTTTGATCTTGTCATTTTTATTTGTTCTGTATTCAACATCTATAAAAAGATTTCGGGATGGACTTCTCTTTTTTAAGATACATGATTAGGTTTCAACTGGTATAAATACTGGTATAAATAAATATATATATATAAACAGATATTATTATTTTATAAGAAATTGAGAAAATTAGAGTTACGAGTTACTTCGTATTAAAACATTGAACAACAACTTTATTAAATATTATCGAATTTCAAAATCTGTAATAGTAATTTCATATTCGATATAACGAATTTAAATTGTATTCTCTTATGGTTGCGGCCTGTTATCTATTTCTTGCATAAAGATATATATTGCGCATCACAGTGATCCGTTATATAGTTTACCATGCAACCAATTTAAGACAATTCCTAATTAAAAAACATTATGATTGAACCTCAAGGTTGACGACAAATTGCATTTTTCTTAAATATCTGTCAAACTACATATAAGACCAAAATTCCATCCGTAATAAAGCTTTGTATAGTCTTTCAAATACAAATTATTTTATTTTGTTTAAGAAATTCCTTTGGTGCAAACTTTGACAAAAATTGTAACCATTGCACTTTTGTATAGCTTCAAAAGCTAGACAACATTCTGATTATTATTTTTGTATATATATGTAAACACACTGATATAATTGGTCATGTTTTTTTTCTTTTCTTTTCGTGTATGAAAGTTCAGTTGGTCCCGGTGCATTACGTTTGCGCTCATTACTTGCATTGCGTCGTCGTCGTCGTCGTTCATTAACTCTTAAAAAAACATCTCTGAAGGAACAACTGCATGGACCAAAAACCAAACTTGACAACATTCATCACTAGGGTATCTACTTTAAAAATTGTGTCCGAGGACCCTGCCTGCCAACCATGATGCCGACATGGCTTAAAATAGAACATATGGGTAAAAAGCAATTTTTTTCTAACATTTATAATATAAAATAAGAGGATGTGGTATGATGCCAATGAGACAAATCTCAGCAAGAGACCAAATAACACAGACATTATTATAATGAATATGTAGACTGGCTGCTCTCTCACGTATAAGCAAAACACCATAACTGTAAAAATATAAGGGCATAAACTATAGGCACGGGGACGCATTTTACTGCATCCACACAACACGAGTGACAAATCCTGCAGTAAATATAAAAAAGAAGATGTGGCACGATTGTCCATGAAAACAGTAGTAAATTGAGAAAATCTAACAGGCAGAAATGTTCAGTATGCTGAGCTCTATATATATTGTCCCATTACGTCAAAGCTGTTACGCGACTTCTGCATGGCCAATAAACACTAAACATACTGGTTTACGTGGCTACAAGTGACATGTATTATTAGCTCAATTTATATTTCATGTTTTTTGTCAAATGTATTCCTATTTTTATTTTCTTGTGTATTGTCTATTACAATTGTGTGATAAAAAATCAATGTACTGATTATGCCTATAATGGATCCACTATTGGAAATAAAATTATCTTATCTTGTATGTTTAATTGTGAATAGCACACCACATCTTCTTTTTTATATAAATTACTTTTTTTTCATTTTTCATCATGTTTGCCTATTATCTTGAAAACATATGATAGCTACAGAGAACTTTAAATTGCAAATTGCCAAAGGTTTGATGACGTTTTAACCCTTTTTTGCGTTTTTTGCCTTATATCGTAAAATCTAAATTAATAGAAAAGAAAGAAACTTGAAGAACCAAAAATAATCAGCAAGACACGATCAGATCTACAATAATTTAAAGGAGGAAATTATCCGACGGCTCCTTATTGTAATTTTTGTCAAGCCTGCGACTTTTGTCGCAGAAAGCTCGACATAGGGATAGTGATCCGGCGGCGGCGGCGGCGGCGGCGTTAGCTTTAACTTCTTAAAAGCTTTATATTTTAGAGGGTGGAAGACTTGGATGCTTCATACTTTGTATATAGATGCCTCATGTTACGTCAGTCACATGTCCAATGTTCTTGACTTCATTTTCATGGTTCAGTGACTACTTGAAAAAAAAGTTAAGATTTTTTGTAATGTTAAATTCTCTCTTATTATAAGTAATAGGATAACTATATTTGGTATGTGCGTACCTTGCAAGGTCCCCATGCCCGCCAGACAGTTTTCACTTGACCTCGACCTCATTTCATGGATCAGTGAACAAGGTTAAGTTTTGGTGGTCAAGTCCATATCTCAGATACTATAAGCAATAGGTCTTGTATATTCAGTGTATGGATGTACATGTCCAACTGGCAGGTGTCATCTGACCTTGACCTCATTTTCATGGTTCAGTGGTTATACTTAAGTTTTTGTGTTTTGGTCTGTTTTTCTTATACTGCATGCAATAGGTCTACTATATTTGGTGTATGGAACGATTGTAAGGTGTACATGTCCAACTGGCAGGTGTCATCTGACCTTGACCTCATTTTTATGGTTCAGTGGTTATAGTTAGGTTTTTGTGTTTTGGTTTGTTTTTCTTATACTGTATGCAATAGGTCTACTATATTTGGTGTATGGAATGATTGTAAGGTGTACATGTCTAGCTGGCAGGTGTCACCTGACCTTGGCCTCATTTTCATGGTTCAGTGGTCAAGTTTTTGAGTTTTGGTGGGTTTTTTTAATACTATATGGTCAACTAATTATTTGGTGTATGGAAATATTGTATGATCTATATGTCAGTCGCGCAGGTTTTATTTGACCTTGACCTCATTTTCACGGTTCATTGGTCAATGTTTAGTTTTCTTGGTCAATGTTAAGTTTATCTGACAGTTGTAATAAAGCTTTATATTTAGGACTATCGACATAATATCAATGATTAGTAAAGAAGGCGAGACATTTCAGTGTGTGCACTCTTGTTTGTAATCCTTTGATGTTAATTTTTACCAATTTTTTTTTCGCTTTGCTTTTATATGATAGAAAAAAGAAGCTTTCAATTTCAAAAATGATCAGCAAGGCAAGATTTTCGAACAAATTTTAGTAAGTAGATTGTCACTCTTTTTTAGGGTGATTGCCCTCAAATGAGAGTATCCTTTATAAAATATGAACAAGAAAACATGTTGTTCAGTGGTTGTTGTGTGATGATGTGATTCACAAGCTATAGTGTTTCTCGTTTTTTATATAGATTAGATCGTTGGTTATCCAGTTTGAATGGTTTGACACTAGTCATTTTTGGTGTCCTTTATAGCTTGTTTTCGGTGTTAGCCAAGGCTCCGTGAACGTCATACTTTGCCTGACCTTAAATGGTTTAAATTTTACAAATTGTGATTGGCACTCATACCACATCTTCACATATCTATAGACCTAGGTAAGCAACACAGGCTTTCTCACTATAATACCTCTACAACATGAGACAAAATGACAAATTACAAGAAAGATGACCTTTCCACCCAATCCACCACCCCACCCCACATATTTTGAGGTAATTATAAAGAAAACAATGCGGTGATTGTGTTGTTATTCAACAAGCTATATGTACAGCACGTTTTGCAGTCTAAATTTTTCACGAATGCATGTCTGTACAAAACTTAGCTTTTATGTTGTATTATTTTGTATAACTCTACAGTATTTAGCTGTCTTGGTGTTTTGCAATCTAATGAGAATATAGATCTCTGATTTCGTTATACTACGTTATACAACATAAAATCAAAAGGGGATAAAAGTTTTAAAAAAAATAATGATGGTTTAGTTAAAATAAGGGGATACTTTCCTTGTATAGCATCTATAATTACAAATATACTTCTAGTCGAATTTTTTGGGTTTTTTGTTTGTTTTCAAGCTTAAAGGACAATATTAAAGACATCGTTTCCAAAATCAGTTCGATTTAGGGCTGTCAAATATAGAGGAATATCAGGCAAGCAAAAGATATGTATGGCCTTTTATAGCTGACTATGCGGTATTGAATTTTTATTTGTTTTCAAGAAAAAAAAATGCATTTTGATTATTATCCCACGAATAACGAAATTTTAATAAATGCGAGTCAGATATAAAAAAAAAATTAAAGGGCAGTCAAATACAAAAATATTGGTCAAACAAGATAACTGGGTGGTTCATGAATCGTTATGATTATATTGTATAAGATAATTAAGATAATTATAGATAAGTAAACAACGATTTGTATAGTAAGACCATAGAGATATAAAAAATATAATACTTCAATGGTAAGACTTACTATAGAAATCCTTGACTATACATATAGCATTACATTGTTCTGTTATGTAAAGTGTCACAAAATAAAATTGTGTAAAATGTATTCACAGTCAATTATTATATTAGTCCAGTGGTTGTGAATGCAGAGATTTTGGTAGGATACTGTGATTCACCTGTAATTTTAAAAGTGTTACTTGCTTTAGCAATAACTACGGTGTTTTGAATGTAGGCATAGGTTGAAAATATATGTTTCCAAAAGTGACATGAATAAAGAAGTCCATATCAAATTCAAGGAAAAAGACATCCTTCCCAAAATCAGTTCGATTTAGGGTAATCAACAGGAAAGGAATATCAGGTAAAAAAAAGGTATGTACGGCCTTTTTTAGCTAGCTGACTATGCGGCATTGGCTTTGTTCATTGTTGACAAATTGATGAATTTTAACGACCTTGACTGGCTAAACAGCTCTAGCATGGTCGGCTCGGTTCCCGAAGGCGTTTGGTGAGCTTCATTGTTGGAGACCTATTATAGTTGTTAATGTCCGTGTCGTTTGGTATCTTGTGGAGAGTTGTTTCATTGGAAATCGTCTTTCTCTTTTTTTATATGTAAAGTGGCTGATTTAAGGGTGGAGATGAGGGTCTAAAGACAAACAAAACATATTTAGTCTTAGATGCATGATTCTTTTTATCAGTTGTTAGTGACATTGAACTAGCTGTTAAAAACTGCGAGTACTCTTAGATCTGTACTTATTGTCTTTTTGTTTTGGTGATATACAAGTACCCTGCCACGTCCACTCTGTGTAGTATTTGTATTCATCTGATGAGTTAAGCCTTTTTTAACTGATTTTTATAGTTCGTTCTTATGTTGTAGTATTATACCACTGTCCCAAGTTAACGGGAGGGTTTGGATCCCGCTAACATGTTTAACCCTGCGACATTATGTATGTATGTGCCTGTCCCAAGTCAGGAGCCTGTAATTCAGTGGTTGTCGTTTGTTTATGTTGTAACATATTTGTTTTTCGTTCACTTTTTGTACATAAATTAGGCCGTTAGTTTTCTCGTTTGAATAGTTTTACATTGTCATTTCAAGGCCTTTTATAGCTGACTATGCGGTATGGGCTTTGTTCATTGTTGAAGGCCATACGGTGATCTATACTTGTAAGATTTTGTGCCATTTTGAGAGCTGTTTCATTGGCAATCATACCACATCTTCTTTTTTATTAGTCAGCCTAGTGTACGGACAAAGAAGACAGGACAAACAAGATAGGCCTAGTGTATTCATTCATCCGTCCACCACAAATCGCTACCGCGCTAAAACTTTTAAACTTCTTGGGGTTCTGTTAAGCAACTTAGCATACTTATATACATCTACTTGAAGCGCGTGGCGCACGTACTAAAAAGAACCAACCCCCTCCAGTGAACGTCGTGGTCAAAAATTAAGTTCTACTAAGTCATGCACAATGGTGCATGTTAACAAAACATTTCTGCTCTCAAACTTCAAATCCCCTTGGATTTTAGTAATGAAACTTGGCAAGATTATAACTTATAGATTTTTCAAGTATACAAGGAAGAAATCCATACACTGAAGGTCAAGGATAAAAACTTAGTTCAACTCAGCCATCCCTGTGCATATTTAAAAAAGTTGTTTCATCTTTCTAAACTTTAAAACCTCTTGTATTTGGGGGTAATTAGTGAAGAATCAGAAAATGATGGGAGTAAATATGTTTGAATAGAACAAAACATTACAATTTATACTTGTTTACTGGAGATTCCACCGAAGTGGTGGCTCCCATCACCATCCTGTATTCTCTTTCTTGTCGTTGCCACATTTGAATTAGAATATGACGTTAACTTTAAATAATTTAAAACAGTCGACAATATTATACAAATAACATATCTGACATATTTTACAACATTGAGGACCTTCTTCCTGTGTTACATAATATCAATTGTGTATAAGTGTTTCAGCTACCGTGGATAATGCTGGTTATATGATACGAATGGGTATATTGCAGTTTACAGATCAATTCAACTATTAGTAAAACGCATTGTTTCAAACGACTTTAATAAATTGATATCGCAGAGCACGGAAATTCAGGCAACAAAAAAGGTATGCATTCTTTTAAGCCATATTATAAGCATATATATAATACTATACTAATAGAGCGAAATGCTTCATGGCTTTAATGAAACAAAACGAAAATATTAAAAAACAACATACACTTTTTTTCGATTCGTCCGGAGTCATTTTTTTCTTAGGTTTGTTGTAATATTACATCGCGTATAGAAAGCAGGGAATCCATTTCAACGAAAATGTATACGTGGGAAAGGGGATGGTAAATTATACCACTGAGACAGTAGACAGTTATCTAACAAAAGTATCTATGCAGAGGAAGATTTAGCCCACCCCCTTTTTTTTAGCTGGAAACATTTGGTTTAATATATAGGACATAACTGAAGCATGACTGGAGCGGGCCCATCTTATGAAAATTTCTGGATGTGCCACTGGTATGTTGTCTAAATAAACATCGAGAGATCAACATACGATTTCAGTAATCTACAGTGTTTAAATCATCCCATAAGAAGACATTCTTTATTTGGTCAGTCTTCATGTACTGCTATTGAATTATTGTCTTCCCGTTTTATTATTTGCCGACAGCTTTTCCATATGCAGTATAACTTATCACCATGACACTATCGTTCGAAATTTGGCAATCGCACATAGCAAAACCAAGGGAACACCTTTAGTTAATGAATTTGAAAACATTGGAAACATAATTAAAAAATGCATTTCGCTCTATCATCTCACTTATTTTTCACATGTTCCATGATTCTGTGTTGATTGTTTATCAATAAGTAACGATCGGTAGATTACGACATCAAAAAGTTAGCTTGTAGGGGGTTACACTAATGTCCTGACAATGTCCTGACAGAAATGAAAATGCTTAATACTTTTTTATTATTGGAAGGATTTACTTGAAATTTGGAATCAAGCAAGATGAGAACTTATATTTAATGAAAAAATTTAAAAATAAAATAAAAAAAAATTTAAGAGTTAGAAAACTTGACCTGACCAACTTGACTTTGAATCTACTAATGTCCTGACCGATATGAAACGACCAAACAATGTTTTATTATTGACAGGATAGACTTCAAATTCGATACCAAGGAAGATTAATACATTTAATACAAATATATAAGAAAAAATAAGAAAAAAAATATTTTCAAGAGTTAGAAAACTTGACCTGACCAACTACGTACGTCCTGACCGATAAAAAATGATAATATTTTTTTTGTTCTTTGAAGGTTCGACTTCAAATTTAATGTCAAGGAAGATTCTAACATTGAATACAGAGACATAAGAAGAAATATTAAAAAAACTAATTTTAAGTGTTAGAAAACTTGACCTGACCATGCAACTACGTCTTTCCAATGACTAATGTCCTGACCAATGTAGAAAATGCCTAAAACTTTTTTATTTCATAATGTATGGATTTCAAATTTAATGTCAAGGTAGATTACAGTACTAAATATATTGATGCAAAAAAAATTAAAAAAAGATAATTAAAAGAGCTAAAAAAGTTGACCTGACCAACGTTGACTCTGCTCTGACTAATGTCCTGACCGATGCAGAAAACTTTTAATTATTAAAAAAAAATGACTCAAGTTCCTTACCAAGGAAGAATTTATGAGAGAGAAAAAAACGCTGAAAAAAAATGTTTTTTTAATTTTTTTGGAATGTTAGAAAACTTGACCTGACCAACTTGATATTTGTCATGATGAATGTCCTGACTGTTATAAAAATGCAAATAACATTTTTGTTATTTATTGGGATATTACCAAGTTAGGTGTCTCTCTCTAAAGACAATCTAATTAAGATATTGATCTCTGATTACGTTATACTGCATATGAGATCTAACAACTATCAATAGAGGTTTCGCTTTTGTGACCTTTTTTTTACCCATATGCAGTATAACGTAATCAGAGATCAATATTTTAATTAGATTGTCTCTAAAGACAAAATATACTTAATTCTTTAAATCATATTGATATATTTTTTTTTATTTAATAGATATAGGAAGATGTGGTGTGAGTGCCAATGAGACAACTCTCCATCCAAATAACAATTTAAAAAGTAAACCATTATAGGTTAAAGTACGGCCTTCAACACGGAGCCTTGGCTCACACCGAACAACAAACTATAAAGGACCCCAAACTTAATTTATTTAAACATAGTAAAGAAAGAACTGGGATGCACTTTTTATTATTCGTAATATATGTGTATAAGAAAGGCAAAAGACGGTGACTTAAAAAAATTATATTTCTGTGTGGTTCTAACATAATTCTACTTTGAATGCTTGTAAAAACAATATTTTGACATCAAAAGAAGCCCTTTTCCTGTCCTTATTTATCATGTTTATGTTATTTGACATGTTCAATCCCTCATTAACGAAACAACAAAAAGTGAGTGAAATAAATAAGAAAAATATAGTTAAGAAAACACTCCAATTTGTGTTAATTTTAATTAATGTATGTGTGAATAAATTTTAATTATTCATGTCACTGTCTTTGGACTTAATTGCATTCTGTACATCTTTATAATCCTTTCATATTAAATGTAGAAAAGGTGCATTTACTTAGTATCTACAGCATCTCTAATCACATATCACTTTTCTCAGTGATATAAAACTTAATTATATCCCTTTCAATAACAAAAAAAGTCATTGAACGGTTAGACATTCATCATGATATAAAGATCAAGTTGGTCAGCTCAAGTTTTCTAATATTTAAAAAATTAACAAAAAATTATTTTTTCCTAAACTTTTATTATGAATATTATAATTTCCCTTGGTGAGGAACTTTCCATTCTTTATATGATAAAAAAGTTATTAACATTTTCTACATTGATCAGGACATTAGTCAGTCCAGAGTCGACGTTGGTCAGGTCAAGTTTTCTAACACTTAAAATTAGTTATTTTAATATTTTTTCTTGTACTCTGTATTAAATGTTAGAATCTTCCTTGACATTAAATTTGAAGTCGAACCTTTAAAGAACCAAAAAAGTAATTAGCATTTTCCATCGGTCATTAGTCACGGGAGTACGTAGTTGGTCAGGTCAAGTTTTCTAACTCTTGAAAATATTTTTTTTCTTATTTTTTCTTATATTTTTGTATTAAATTTATTAATCTACCTGGGTATCGAATTTGAAGTCTATCCTGTCAATAATAAAACATTTTTTGGCCGTTTTATATCGGTCAGGACATTAGTAGTTTCAAAGTCAAGTTGGTCAGGTCAAGTTTTCTAACTCTTAAATTTTTTAAATTTTTTTTTTTAAATTTTATTCATTAAATATAAGATCTAATCTTGCTTGATTCCAAATTTCAAGTAAATCCTTCCAATAATAAAAAAGTATTAAGCATTTTCATTTCTGTCAGGACATTGTCAGGTCATTGTCAGGACATTGTCAGGACATTAGTGTAACCCGCTTGCAGGTCAAGTTGTCGAGCAACTATTACAGAATGAATAATTTGGTCAATTACTTTGTTTGTATCAGTAAGATGACTTAGCTAAATGTATACAGTGGAGATCACTTCCAACCTCTCATCAAATCTGTCAGAATCTGTCAGGACAACTGTTCTAGGACAGTGAGTAGAACTGTCATCCTGCAACCTTTTAGACAGTTCTAGTTAGAACCGTTCTTACCTAAAACTGATATGGTCAGTTCTACCTAGAACTGATTAAGACAGTTCTACCTAGAACTGATCCTGACAGTTCTACCTCACAGTTCTACCCTAGAACAGTTTAAGACAGATCTTCGTAGAACTGACCAAATCTTTGGTCAGTTCTACGACTAGAACAGTTCTACGGCTAGAACAGTTCTACGATAAGAACTGATTTGACCAGTTCTACGGCTAGAATTGATTAAGTCAGTTCCATCCATAGATTTTTTTGTGTAAAATACAAATAAGTCAAAAGAATATAATATCTATTAAAAAAAATTCTAATCACAGCACTGTTTTAACATTTCTCGTACGGAAAATGTCAGTGACGTCATTTAGAGCTGTTCTACAATTCTGACAGGTTTGGTCAGTTCTACGGCTAGAACACTTTTAGAACGGAGGACGTGTTTTTCAACAGACTGTCGGCATTCCAATGGGAACCAATTGTGCCCCTCTTCTTGCCGACTTGTTTTGTTATTATTATAAGGCTGACTTCATACAGGAACTTCTTAGGAAGAAAGATAAGAAGTTAGCATCGAACTAGAGATAAAGGATACAACAGATACAGTTAAGTCGGCCTCATATCTTGACTTACATCTAGAAATTGACAATGAGGGTCGGTTGAAAACAAAACTTTACGACAAAAGAGATGATTTTAGCTTTCCAATTGTGAACTTTCCATTTCTAAGTAGCAACATTCCAGCAGCACCTGCATACGGGGTATATATCTCCAAATTGATACGATATTCCCGTGCTTGAATTTCCTATCATGATTTTCTTGATAGAGGGTTGCTGCTCACAAGGAAGCTATTAATTCAAGAGTTCCAAATGGTGAAGTTGAAATCATCCCTTCGTAAATTTTACGGACGCCATCACGAGTTGGTTGACCGTTATGGAATAACCGTTTCACAAATGATATCGGAAATGTTCCTTACGTCGTAACTGCAATCCCCTTCCCTTTCATGAATGTGACCTACCGAATTATACTATTTACGGTATTTGTAATAACATAAGCAACACGACGGGTGCCACACGTGGAGCAGGATCTGCTTACCCTTCCGGCGCACTACTGAGATCACCCCTAGTTTTAGGTGGGTTTCGTGTTGCTTATTCTTTAGTTTTCTATGTTGTGTCATGTGTTCTATTGTTTGTCTTCTTTCATTTTTAGCCAGGCGTTGTCAGTTTATTTTCGATTTATGAGTTTGACTGTTCCTCTGTTGTCTTTCGTCCCTCTTTTAGACAGTTCTGCTGACAGTTCTACGGTTAAAACCAATTTATTCAGTTCTGCTGACAGTTCTACGGTTAGAACTGATTTGGTCAGTTCTGTTAACAGTTCTACGGTTAGAACTGATTTAGTCAGTTCTGCTGACAGTTCTACGACAAGAACTGATTTGGACAGTTCTACCTAGAACAGTTTCTGATAGTTCTACGGTGACATCCCATTAGTCCGACAACCATTATTCCGACAGCCCATTACTCCGACAGCCCACTATTCCGACAGCCCATTACTCCGACAGCCCACTATTCCGACAACCCATTACTCCGACAGCCCATTATTCCGACAATGTATTTTTCTTATGTGTATGGGTAAACTTTGATTTTCTTTAAAAAAAAAAGACCAACTCCGTTCTCTGTAATATTTGTGGTTGTCCGTTTTGATCCCAATTATTCTTTCCATGCGGGATATAAGTCTCAGTACATTTGAGTTGATACACATTGCAACTGTTCAGTCCTTACCCTGGTCCCTCTTTCGTTTTACGAGTCTGTGTATTTTATTATTCTTTACATTTCATCGTTTGTATGTCCATTCTCAGTCTGTGCTGTTCTAGTTCGCTGTGTTTTTTGTGTGTGTCTTGATCTACCTTCTTTCACTAGATCGTCGGTTACCCCCTTTCGCGTATCAGGGGAGTGAGGTTTCATCACTATTAACTACATAAAGAAATGTATCGGAGTTGGATAACACTACCCGTCCTCTTTGGTCGCAACACTTTCTACCCCTTGTATCACTCATCTAAGTTTTATTTAAATTAATTTTGTCGCAGAAATAAGTGACTATTGTAGCGTCAGTCAAATCGAGAAAAACAAAGAGACAAATACATACCCAGATCCTTAAAATAAGATGACAACTAGGACGAAAAATGTGCTCAGAAAAGATAACCAATTCCAATTATGAATACGGTATCATGTTCGGGAATGTGAATCCACGAAATACGGAGACAGTACACAGCACTTCCAATAGCGACCAAACGGACATAGTCTGAGAGATGACACTCACTTGTTTGTAGTGATACCAATTTAATATCCCGAGCTTATTTCAAAATTATATAGTTTAGAACAGTTATATGACAGATTATTCTGATAGTTCTAATGAGAGGTTAGAAGTTATTGTCGCTGCATGATTTCATTGATATAATAATTTCCTCAACATTTCAATCACCAGAAACTCTTTTCAAATTACTCTTTAAGGCATCACGAAATTTGTCATGTTTATCCCACTTTTCTTTTATTCAAAATTTTATCAAATACATTGTAAATCTAAAACTAAACCCTACCAGCTCCCTTGATATTTCTTGAATTGTAAATCTCTCAACCGATAATTTATTCGGGTATTGATTTGACATTGACAGGTAAACACTACTCAGTTTCTAATTGACCGGATTAACTTGTTTGTTTATGTTCCGGACCATATGAGTATTTGGACCATACGCGTATGTATGGAACGCCATAGCTGTCTTATGTGTCTTTTTTATTGCTTTTCTATTATAAGATGGTGCTTTTCTATTATAAGATGATGGTTTTCTATTATAAGATGGTGCTTTTCTATTATAAGATGATGGGTTTCTATTATAAGATGGTGCTTTTCTATTATAAGATGGTGCTTTTCTATTATAAGATAATGGTTTTCTATTATAAGATGGTGCTTTTCTATTATAAGATGATGGTTTTCTATTATAAGATGGTGCTTTTCTATTATAAGATGGTGCTTTTCTATTATAAGATGGTGCTTTTCTATTATAAGATGATGGTTTTCTATTATAAGATGGTGCTTTTCTATTTTAAGATGGTGCTTTTCTATTATAAGGTGCTTTTCTATTATAAGGTGCTTTTCTATTATAAGGTGCTTTTCTATTATAAGGTGCTTTTTTATTATAAGGTGGTTTTCTATTATAAGGTGCTTTTCTATTATAAGGTGCTTTTCTATTATAAGGTGCTTTTTTATTATAAGGTGCTTTTCTATTATAAGGTGCTTTTTTATTAACCCCCAGGGGTATAAATGTGCATTTCATTAATAAATAAATAAATAAAATAAATTAATAAAAACTTTGAGCTCAAAATATTGACTTGAGTAAGTTCACCAGCACACTAGAAGACCTGATATATAAAATATTTATTACATGTATTTAATTAGATTACTATCTAATTTTGACACCTGTCGTAATCACTAATCAAGCAAATAATCATGTCATTTAAGTTTTCACACCTGAGACATCAAATACATTTAATTGAATTAACTTATATAATCAGTTGGCAATCAGAATCCAAACAAAGATTACAGTGAATTGAACTTTTTATTAAAGAATGCCAAAACTGGCTCTCTCTTTTTTTTTTTAAAGATAAAACTAGATAGCTGACATGGATTAAATTAAAGTGAGACCACCAATCTGCCGGTATCAAATCATTTGAAAAAACAACAACAATGTATTCCAATATGATCTTTAACATCGAAGAAGTAAACTTGCATTCAGTCGTGTTCAGACACTTTACAATAGAAAATAAAGGACGGGCATCGAACACAAAGTTACTTTTGTATAAAACTGCACTGTCACTAACTAGTCTGTCACTATATTTAAATTTAAAATTGAGGCAAAATATATTCACCATTCGGTGAGGGGTCTGGCGGTCGCTCAAGACCCCCAGAAGCCTTGAAAAAAAATACGCAAAATCGTGCATCCCGAGAGCTTCTCGGACTCTTAGGAGGCACATTATTTGAGTGTCCTTTCCCTTGGAACCTCAGTCTCCAAAAACAACAAAACACCAGCCAGGTTAAAGACATCAGCCAAGTTGAAAACACCAGCCAAGTTAAAAAATACCTCAGTCAAAACAGAAAGGTTGTATAAACACCGAAATCTACTAAGATTGAGGTATGCTGATAATGGCAGTCAAGATCATCAGATACTTCTTACTGACAGTCAACCTTCTGTGAAGAAAGAAAATCCTGTTAATATATTTAAAACCAAAGACCTAAAATACAATTATAGATGTGCGAATCTCTTCATGTATCATATATGTCTCTGTTAAACACATCGGCGAATGTGAATTCAGTCCGGTCAACTTTTTTAGCAGAAACATATTTGTTTTTACTATAAATTTATATTTTCGTATAATTTGTTTTTAAATCTCACAGATTCCTGAATTACTTGGACAATTATTGTCAAAGATATTAACACTTGTTGTCGACAAGTTGAATATATGTACAGCGTATAACGACGAGTGTGAATACAGTCCGGTCAACTTTATTTGCTCAAAAATATTTTTTTTTCACTTATTTTGTTTGATTTTCATAAAATATATTTTAATATCTTTAAGGTCTACAAATATTAAACCAATCTACCGAATAACAAACAAGTTATGACTATTTATATCTCGTCCGGTAAACCGTCTTGTCACTATCCGGACGATCGTCTTGTCATTAGTGGTTCCCCACACTCCCGGTTAATCACGGGAACCACCATCACATAATAAAAAAGCACCTTATAATAGAAAATCACCTTATAATAGAAAAGCACCTTATAATAAAAAAGCACCTTATAATAGAAAAGCACCTTATAATAGAAAAGCACCTTATAATAAAAAAGCACCTTATAATAGAAAAGCACCTTATAATAGAAAACCACCTTATAATAGAAAAGCACCTTATAATAGAAAAGCACCTTATAATAGAAAACCACCATCTTATAATAGAAAAGCACCATCTTATAATAGAAAATCATCATCTTATAATAGAAAAGCACCATCTTATAATAGAAACCCACCATCTTATAATAGAAAAGCACCATCTTATAATAGAAAACCATCATCTTATAATAGAAAAGCACCATCTTATAATAGAAAACCATCATCTTATAATAGAAAAGCACCATCTTATAATAGAAAAGCACCATCTTATAATAGAAAAGCAATAAAAAAGACACATAAGACAGCTATGGCGTTCCATACGTATGGTCATGACCATATGCGTATACTCATATGGTCCGACCATACGCGTATGGTCCGACCGTACGCGTATGGTCGGACCATATGAGTATTATACTCGTTTGGTTATTAACGGGCCGGACCATACGAGTATTTGGACCATATAGGTATTTTTTCAAATATACAATAGAAATAAAACAATCAACTTTATCTTGAAAACAAATGTGTTTACAAAAAAAATGTATTAGTGTTACATTTCAAAAGCTACATAAACATTAAATATTGATGCCACAGTCAGTTGATCTTAGTTTTCTTCGCTAATTGTATTAGTGTATATTTTTGTATATTTCGAATGACCTTCACACGGTACCATACATGTAGCTTTTCTGCGATTGCTTGTTTTGGCTGCGTGCAGTGATATCGATTGGGACAGTTTCAGATGTGTCTACGGTGTTTTTAAGAAACTCTAGATCTCCAATATCGTAAAATAAAAATTACAGATCAAATTAAATAAAAGCAGTGGCTATTTCATAGCTCTTAAATGCTATTTTACCGGTCTTATAATAAAGATTTAAATAGAAATATAGAAATAAAGAAATAAAGAATAGAAAAAAATAATGAAACATACACTTTTAATATTTTACTTATCAAAAATGTCTTAAAAAATGTCACGATCTTTAAATAAATATCATGATCCTTGTCGGTGATGTAACGGCCTACTTTAAACAATAAAATTCCCTTTAAAATATGTTCATTTGATTTTGACATCTTCTTAAAATTGTACTAACCAATAGTAAGTACTAATATTAACTGTGTGAAACTGAGGTTTTTTTTAATAAGTTGTTTTAATATATAATACCATGACATTTTCGTGACGTTACAACCAGAAGGGTCACACCAAATGAAGAGTTTAAAAGTATACGTGTTGATTACCCCGACCATACGCGTATGGTCCGAACATACGCGTATGGTCGGACCATATGAGTATATACCCATATGGTCATGACCATACGCGTATGGTCCAGATACTCATATGGTCTGGAACATTTATATAACAGTATTATGTATGGACAATGATTACAAATGAGAAGGCCGGTTTTATGAGGTGATATTTTATTGATTTTTATTACACAAATACACAAATAACGGCCGGTATCCGGTTTAAAGGGGTGGCCGGTTTTATAAGGTTACCTGACCGTTTATTTACATACACGCCGGCCGGGACTTGTTGAATTGGCCGGTATGAAGGGAGAACCGGTATTAAGAGGGACCGGTTTAGAGAAGTTTCACTGTACATCTAAAACTAAACCCTACCAGCTCCCTTGATATTTCTTGAATTATAAATCGTCATGCATATATAGCGCTTTTCTAGGATCTTCCTTGTTTTTCTTCTCTGTTGTATGGAACTAAATTATTACAGGATCTTTACGGTTGTATGATGTTTTAAAGGACCATATAGCTTTATTTGCTCTGCAGTATTACGTTTTGTACACGAGATTCCTATTTCGATGTTATATGGAGCTATCCCGGTCAAGCAAGGGTCATTCTAGAGATTACGCTTCTAGGTACATTGTAAAATGACGATATTTGGTTTGAGACGTGAATTTTTTTTTCGGGGAACGACATCAGTAAGAAAATCATTTATTGGACCTTCCTGATGTCTGGCGATTTAGGAGTTCCCCATTTTATTCATTCATAATTAAGATTACAATCAATTTATAATGCATGTAGTACGTACTGTCTGGTAAATGACCAAACATCTTCCTTTTCCTGTGATGTATATAGATTTCCGGTACGTTTTCCTTTCTCATACAACCAATTATAAAAAAAGATTACTACAGTATCAAACGCATTAAGCGATTCTACAGACAGTGTAACATACTTCAGCGTCTAAGAAAGGTAAGATGGTTCTTTATATTTAATAATTATAGCCTAGAAATTCATCATGTATTTACAGTTGCGTAAAGTTTTCAATCTACAAATGTATAATTATAAAGATTTGAGAAAAAAAATGCATGTACGAACTTCCTCATATTTGCGCAGAGAAAATTGTCTTTAAAAAATAAAAATTTAAGTAAATTGAGCAATTTTACGACATGCAACATTGTCATCATTAACAGGTTTGTTACAACATGAGAAACACGACGGGTGCCACATGTGGAGTTGAATCTGCTAGCCCTTCCGGAGCACCTGATATCATCCCCACTGTTTGGTTGGATTAATATTGCTTAGTCTTCAGTTTTCTATGTTGTGTCTTGTGTACTATTATTTGTATTTTTGTCTTTTAGCCTTGGAGTTGTCAGTTTATTTTCTATCTATGAATTTGAATGTCCCTCTGGTATCTTTCGCCCTTTTTTAACGATATGTATTGAAACGATGAACTGCACAAATTTACTATCTCCATGCTCCTGTAAAACATTTGCCGTGTTACAAAATTAAGAGTACAGGTATTATTTGATTCGAGTATACAAATAGTATATATTAGAACAACGATGAAAGTCAAAAATATATTTTCAATCACACAATTACATTGCTATCATAGTTTGTATACTAGAACTGCTTTATATTGTTGTTTTTATCATAAGATTTTACTATCCACTCTTTAAACTATTTCAATAAAAAAATATTGTCTTTTGTTGATCATTGTTGAAGACTATGTGTTGCCCTCTAATTATCTGTGTGTTATGTTTGTCATTGGGGTGCTGACTTATTGACACCCACCCCAACATAGTCTTTTTATTCATGTCAATGTCATCTTCTTTTGTTATCTTAAAATCCAAAGAATCTAAAATATATATTGTGTGGCCTTAATTCAAATATGTCTGGCATGTGTTAATACGTAAACTATGTATCTTTAATTAAAATCTTTAAACATGTTAAAGTTGAGCGACTTCAACTTTTGTTTCTTTTCATATATCTGATACGTAGTTAGAAGCACTGAGTATATGTATAAACCAATTTACGGGTTACAATGTAAGTATGTACATGTGACCTTATTTCCGTTGAAAGTAGTCCCAAGTTTTTGTGGTATGATTAATATATATTATGGCATGTGTCGAGGTGAAGTGGATGCTTCAATTTATTGTCCACTATAAATGTATCATTAGAATTCGTCATTAGTGTTCATAAAAGGGCTATCATCTACCACACATCAAATATTGCTACTGTCGTAATTTAATAGTACTACAGACACTGACTGGTAAATCATAGTCGGACTGTAAAAAACTTAAAATTAGGAGAAAACTGTATTGTATTTTAAGCTCCGATTGCATCAATTGGGGATTTGATGGTCGCAAATTAAGTTTACTGACGACGCGTTAGTTCTTCATGAACTAAAGAGGAACGAATAAACTTCATACAGCTAAGAAATAAAAAAAACCGAACTGAATGGATACTTGAAACCTACATTTCAATTCTGTGAAACGATGAGGAAGGAATTAAATATGAGGATATACACGAGTACTTTACTGTGTATGAAACATCCAGCCTCTTGAGACTTTAACTTCCGGACTGTTTCAAGTGATAAACAGAAACACAATTTGAAATAAGGAAGAAATTATTAAAGATTAGGATATCAAATATCTTGTATGTAAAAAGTTGTTAAAGATACAACTCTAAAGAAGGTATAAGACAAGTAAGTGATGTTTCTTTAGCTTTTACTTTAATTTAATAACAGATATAAATGTTGCTTGGTCTTTAGTTTTTAGGTTTGTGTCTTACTGTTATTTGTCTGTTTGTCTTGTTCTTTTTTGGCCATGGCGTTGTCAGTTAATTTTTTTATCTATCAGTTTGAATGTCCCTCCGGTATCTTTCGCCCCTCTTTTACATGATTTCTTATATTTTAACATTGTCTTTATAGAAAATGTTGTTTGAAATCCTGCTTGGAGTTGTGACAATCATCATCTTTATATTATACGGTTACATCACGAAAGAAAATTTGAAAAATCTGCCACCTGGACCGAAAGGGGTATTTTGGTTCGGATTAAAGATAGATATTCCGAACATGCATTTAGACTTTACTAAATGGTGGAAAGCTTTCGGAGATGTATTTGAAGTGAAAATATTTGGCAGAAGAATATTAGTATTGAATAGTCCAGAAACTATCCGAAAAGCCTTCGATTCTGAGGAGTACAAAACCCAACTGAACCATAGACCGCCAAATTTCATTGGCTACAAGATCTGTAACCAATATAAGTGCGTTCTGCTACGTAAATATGACGCTACATTCTTAGCTATGAAGAAAGAAATGATCCAATCTATGGATTCCCATGGGTTTCAGTCGGAGCATTTCCGGTCACTTGCGGCAGACATGATGAATGATGTTGTGAAAGATTTCACCGACTTGAACGGGCGACCTATTGACCCCATTAATGTTCTTCGCCCGTCATTCTGTAAAATGATAGGAACCTTGGTAGGTATACAAAAAAAAATATGTTATATGATTATTTACTAGTCTTTGTCGTAAAGAACTTGTAAACGAAGTTTAGATAATTAACCACCTGCAGGGATATACTCATTAATCTACATTTAAACTTTTTGAAGTGGCATTCCTTTGTAAGCTGATTAATAAGTTTGTATGAATAACCTTGTACAGGTACCATATGACAAGTCCAGGGGCGGATACAGTAATTTTAAAGGGGGTTCTCATGATAAAAGGGGAGGGTGTCCAACTATATGTCCACACTCAAACTCATTGATAAAAAATGGGTTTTAACTCCAAGAGTCAACCCACCTCGGGATACGCCACGGAAATCTGCATTGCTCAATACATGTTATGGATCGACATTTAAACTCAGTATTGCTTGTATATTGTTTGAGAATAAAATGTTTTAAAATACCGACCTTTAAGGTAAATTCAAAGGGGGGGGGAACATAAAAACTTGACAAAACGAAACGTGTGTCAACCAAAGCAGTAGGTTCCGTAATACCCATTTTTTGCCTCAAAATATAGCAGTTTTACAAACTTTTTAAAATGTGAACTTTTAGTTATTTATTAGAAAGAAGACTGCTTCTGCTGTATAAATATGGGCTTTTTTTGGCAATGCAATGCACATATATCGAGAACTAGCATCATGAAGTCATGCTAAATTACTGAAATCTTCACAATTTTAGCATTTGTGTTAAAATTTAGACGGTTTTCGTCGTAAATGAAAATGGCCGCATTTGTGTTCATTTATAATATTCAAATTTAAGTTACTTTCAATTTTGACAAAAACCATCCGGAAAGTGACATTTTTTGGCATATTTGATCAATTTTTCAAATTTAAGCTAGAATCGGAGCGTTTTTAATGAGTAAATCAGTTCATGTCTTGCACATAAACTATAATTGAACCAACTGAAATAGACACTTAAGTGTTTAAAAAATGTCGATAATCTTTCTTCAGATGAACTTGAAATTTGAGGTCAATGTCGGCCCTTTCCGGACCTACTGCTGTAAGGACAACTGTAATATTTCTGAATTAATACAGGGATTTCCGAAGAAAATAATGTGCTAAACCTGTTGATATCTTTCTGAACCTCCCACTTGTACAACAGCTTTAATGCAACAACATTAATGTAAATTTATAATTTTACGACATGCAACATTGTCATTCTTAACGATATTAAACGATAACCTGCACACATATACCAATTTTCAGAATCATTTTTTTTTTTTATCTTTCTCGCAGATTCAACATACTAAAAAACATGAGAAAAAAAATATGAATTTGAAATATTTGGTGTACATATCAACAGATAAATGAAAAAGCAACATGATAACAAATGATATCAAGATGTCAACACACAAACTTCATCAACAGACATGTGACTAACGAAATATGTTACATACAAAGCTCTAAATCGCCCTTTTATAGAAAGAGATTTGCATAAGTCTAACGAAGACTATCAACGATCTGCAATCAACAATAAATTCCCCAAACACCAAAACCGTAACAATATATGACAATATACAACCACTGACTAGGTATTACAATAGGTCATACAACGGCTTTAACAAGTTCAAAATCATTGCTGAAGATTCAACCAAAATGTTCATTGGAACATTCACCAATAAATACCATTTGACGAAAATCAGAAAAGCTTTTAACATGTAATGTATATCACAGTCGGTGTCCATTTCGTTTAAGTGTTTGAGATTTTGACTTTGCCATTTGATTAGGGACTGTCCGTTTTGAACTTTCCTGATTTCAGTTCAGTATTTTTGGGACTTTATTTTTTATTCTTTTTTTTTATATAGTTTGCAGGTTGCTGTTCACACAGACTGCAACAACATGTTGCTGACTTTGACAATCATGGAGACCAAATGATCAAACCACAGATCCATGGAGTGTACAAAAAGTTTCCATGGATACGATGGATTCCCTTCCAGTTTTACCAACGTCTTTATAAGCTTGTGCAAAAAATTAAAAAAGATTTACAAAAAGAACTGTTATTTGATTTAAGGGTAAGCAAATAGGTTTAATATTTATTTTAATAGTCATATGCTTGTGAATGCCAAAATCAATAAAGTAGTCTGGGATATTTGTTCAAGGGAAGACAACTCGAAAGTTTTAGAGGTCTAAACATCCATTCACGTAGGCTTCATTAAAAAATCTTTCTAGGTTACTGGTACATATATACTATTTTCAAAGTACTCCTGAACAGTTATAAATACGTAAACCTAGTAAGGATTAATAATGGAAGTTGTAATTTGCATCCTTTCAATAAGAAAGCGAAAAAGTCGTCCATGAAGGATTATTTATCATTATTAAATTTATTTTATCAGTTTATCGAAAAAGGGTCCAATAAACACAAGATAACTTAGTGTGTACACAAGACATGGTAAACTATAGAAACGCACAAGAAAACGGTGGATGTACATGTGAATAGATATATACGAGATAACGATGGATGTAAACACGATAAAGATAAATGTACTACACAAAATAACGATAAATGAACACGAAAATAACGATAAATGAACACGAAATAACGATAAATGAACACGTAATAACGATGGATGAACGAAATAACGATGAATGAACCTAAAATAACGATAAATGAACACGAAATAACGATGAATGAACATAAAATAACGATAAATGAACACGAAATAACGATGAATGAACACGAAAATCAGATATTTAAGCAATGGATGTAAACACGATAAATATAGATGAACATGTGATTACGATGGATGAACACGAGATAATGATAGATATAAAAGGGATAAAGATAGATAAAACACGAGATAACGATGAATGTTCACAATATAACGATTGGATGCAAAAGCGTTCAAAATAGATGCACTCGAGATATGAGAAATGACGATGAATGTTAATGATATAACGATAGGTAAACTCGAAATAACGACGGATGTTCATGAGAATGATAACAATATGTAAACACGAAATAACGACCGATGTTCATGAGATAACGATAGGTAAACACAAAATAACGACGGATGTTCATGAGATAACGATAGACGTATACGAGATAATGGAATGAATGTACACAAGATAACAATGAATGTACATTTGTAAACGAGATGACAATAAGTGTACATACCAGATATTAATGAATGTGCATGATATAAAGACGGATGTAAACGCGTTAAAAATAGATAAGAGATAACCGTTGACTCGAAATGGCGGTGAATATTCACGAGATAACGATGGGTGAACACGAAATAGCGATGAATATTCATGAGATAACGATAGGTGTATAAGAGATAATGGATATACACAATATATCGATGAATGTGAACGAAATGTCGATTGACGAACACTAGATAAAAATAGATTTACATGTGATAGCATAAGATCTACATGGGATAAAGATATATATTCATAAGATAACGGTATATGTAATAATAAGCGAGATAACAATCACCGGATATTCACGAGATAACAGTAGATGTAAACGAGATAGCGATGAATGCACACGAGATAACGGTGGATGTTCACGATATAAAAATCGAAAATATTACGAAAAAAAAAATACCTTCCTTTTTTATTTTAATATGCATGCTCATTTGTTCGACGGCTTTTTATTTTCAAAACTCTAAAAGTAAATGGCTGTCCCCTTTTTACATGTATGAATATAGTCAAAAGTTGTCATAGCATTGTCCTAAATAGAAACTCATTGACCTAACATAATATAATAATATTTTTTCTGTCTTGCAGAACACTTATAACACCAAAGATATCAAATGTATGGTCCATCAGCTATTTAGATCACAGGATCTTCAGACCTTAGAAAAAGGAAAGCCTTGGCTTACTGATGATCATATTCATGGAATCGCCATGGATTTAATAAACACATGTAAGTTGAACAGTGAACAATTTAGAAAAACGAGTATTTTTTTTAAATTTATACAATTGAATAATAGTCATATTTAGAATGGAATGTGTCAAAGAGACAACAACTCGACCAAACGACAGTATATATTACGGGTTACAAATAAGCTCATCATATATACCAGGATTAAATTTTGTATATATACGCCAGACGCGCGTTTCGTCTACAAAAGACTCATCAGTGACGCTCGAATCCAAAAATGTTAAAAGGGCCAAATGAAATACGAAATTGACGAGCATTGAGGACCAAAATTCATGTGTCGAGTAAGTTGTATTCTGTCTCCATTGTCTTCAACATCGATGTGTAGGGCTTAATTGCACCCTATATATGTATTCAGAATTCTAATTGGATTAATAACTAGGTATTTTGTAAGTTTGTCGTATGGATATTGAAGTTCATATTCAAGTTACCATCGGCGGGTATACGCTTTTGGATAAACCAGTGTTCTCTCTCTCTGTTGTGGTATCATCAAAAACGTATATACCCTTTCATTTACTCGACGTGTACTAAGATGTCTAAGTGAACGTGTTTCATAACTGGATGTATTCGATGATGTTGTCGTTTGCAGTAGTATACACACAGTGTATAGCCGGCTCCTATCTTCATAGTTTACTCAACATATATCATTATTTTGTTTGCATTAATTGGTTTTAAATAACTTTGAGTGAAATCTTTATCAGCCAATTGTTCAGTATTGCAAGGTATGGTTTTACAATTTTGAAATTTATTACAGCTATTTTAACCACAAAGGCTGTCATGTCGGGATTCATATTTCTAATGCTCCATTTTCCCGAAATGCAGCAGAAAATTCAAGACGAGATTGACGATGTGATTGGACAAGATCGTCAACCGGAAGTGGATGACAGAAAGAACACGCCATATATTCAAGCCTGTATATATGAATGCCTTCGGTATCAGTCTCATCTGCCCCTTACGGCGCCCCACTTTAACAGAAAGAAAGTTGATATATTTAAGTTCACAGTTCCACCTAAAACCATTGTAAGTTTATTATAGATGACATTGATCTTATTATCATGGAATATATATGTTTTCAAAACATTTAGCCTAGTAAGGTAAAGCTATACGTTAATAACAGTGTAAAGTCTTGAGAAACAGCAAGTTCATAAAAATACAAACTTATAATCATTATTTATTTATCATAACAAAATAAATATTATATATCCTAGGCTTTCAGATAATCGGATTTGAGCGTTCCTGAGGGAGGAAAATCATATAAAAGAGCTTCGGAAGCATGCAATGATAGAGTGCTGTTTTTACTTTTTTTTATAAATGATAGATATTGTCTCATTCAGGGCCAGGTTCATTATACACTTTATCATCGAAAACATATTACTCATGACTATTCAATTTTGTTTAATTTATTGTAAATTTAGATATTTGGAAATCTGTTTGCCTGTCATCACGACGAGAAATTATGGGACGACCCATGGACATTCAAACCAGAGCGATATCTGACAGACGATGGCCAACTCATTGACAAAAATCATCCAAATATGAGAAAGTAAGTGACGTTAAAGTGTAATTTATAGGATAATAATTTGTATGTTTTTCTTCTTTTTCTCGAAATGGGGACATTGGTAGCCTAATAGTAGGGATACTACTGTATTACTGACTTTTAATGCTATAAGGTTGTTCGAGTTCGATTTTTTTTTTACTGAATGTCGGTGCCAGGTCCTCTGCCAATCCATTTTTCAAAAGATTTGAATGGGTTTTTACTAATTAATTTATAAAGCTTGCTGTTCGGTGTGAGCCACGGCTCCGATTTGGATACCGTACTTTAACCTATAATGGTTTACTTATATCAATTGTGACTTGGATGTTGTCTCATTGGCACTCATACCACATCTTCTTATATTTATAAACAAGTTTACTCTGGCTTCATCCACCAATAAATAAAGACTGGCTGTCATGTTAAACAAATATTGCTGAAAGGATAGCATTATAGACACCACAAATTTATCATCAATCAATCATATTGACGTATACTCTAGATGTCAACCACACAAAGTCGTACACTATATATTTTTTTTAATTTTAGCTTAATTGCTTTTGGAGTCGGAGAGAGAATGTGCGTTGGATATGAAATGGCGCTAGATAGAATGTTCCTGTATACCACATACATATTGCAAAAATTCTCCTTCGTTGTTCCGAATGGATCGCATCTAAAGTCACATGACCCACGCAAAATGGTTTCCGCTTCACCAGTTCTGCTGCCACCGCCCTATATGTGTCGGGTTGTGAAGAGGAAGGATATAGGAAAAGAAGAAGTTGAATAAAGGTCAATTGGATTCACAAACATAGCTTTTGTGCTCATAGTGCAATAAAGTTTTCCCACCGTTTTAGGAAATGGATGTAGTACGACAGTTGCAACAAAACAATTATTTGAACAATGAAAAAAACGTATTTTTTCCGTATTAATAATCGTCTGCATTGTAGAATGCTCGTTTTGCTTACACAAAATGTTACGCAAGTGATTGCAAGTACAATTCTAAAAATATAAATGTCTAACCGAGATAGACTTTAAATTAACATCTGCATGTCAGTCATTGTTTAAATCATACATCTGCTATGAAAAGTGCATGAGTTTTAGTGTAAATATACAGACGAAATTGTTTCTAAATTGTTATGTAGATATTTTTAATTTATGTTGTCATGGAAATAAAATGTAAATTGTGTTTGTTCTGAAATACATTTTGATTACCTTCAACAGGCTAGTGTCAATATGGTCGAAACAGAGAAACATGGGAAATGGAAGCAAACAAACATTTATCACTATATACATGACTCGTATTTGTCGATGAAACCCGGATTCGTTTCATTTAACTGATTCCTACTGTGCACACTCCTTTATTTATCAGTTTGTATTTATATATATATATCAATCATGTCAATATAATCATCTAACTGTACATGTCTTTGAAATAAGGGGTGATCCAGAGATCCGACATCATTATTGTTCCGACGTCCCATTAGTCAGACATCCTAAAATCCAAAATAAGAAAATAATATTTTTCAAAGAATCGGGTGTTAATATGGTAGCAAATATTGAACTAATAATCATTTCATCCGCGTCAGACAGTGAAACCTTTGCCGAAATGCAACAAGTTTTGTTTATTTTTAAATGTAGTAATTTGCAGCCACGGTTAGTCTGTACATGTGACTGACGTCAAATCCAACGCCTCGTGTAACGGGTGAATGTCACGCTCTTTGTACGTCAAAGAACCCTTTCAACAACTCTGGTGGATGCTTTAATATGTATGTCTGACCTGCTGCAAGACGAAATGTTTAAATATCTATATCTAGCTTGCCCTGATTTTTCTAGTTGCTGTTCAAATTTTACACCTCTTATCCAGGTTGAACTCCTTAATTGATTTAATAATGTATGAATCGTATTAACATTTGTTCTTATCCTAATAGTGCTTGAAATATTTGCCACTGAACACACAGCAAAACATTTCAGTATATTTAAACAATGAATTATACCACATATACACTGCCTACCTGTTAATTAAGAGAGTCATAATCCCAACTGTTTCCATAAGGGAATTGAGAACCTATTTATATTATTGTTTACTATCAATACAAAACAAGTACGTTCGCTGGGTTTCATGTCTATATTAAAAAAGAATTCGACAAAACTTTATCAGTTGCAGGCACTCGTCGATTAGCACTAGACCCAAGCTGGCAGCCACTTCAAGCAGTCACTTTTTTCAAGCAGCCAATTTTGATGATATTTATAAAAACCAAAAACCTCTATAAAACTCAAACGTTCCAAAAATCTCTAGCATAAATTCTGATATTCTGAAGTCAAGGTTTCGCATACATTGTGAATTCGAGTTCTTTTAAAAAATGGTTACCTCGTCAAAAAACAAAAACAAAATAAATGACAGGTGTTCTGTTCTTTCTGGTTTTCAAAAACACTGTATAGTCTTAATAAATTAAAAAGCGGAGACAAACACATCGCTGGAAATCCCACTGTAATAACCTATACTACTAGTATATAATTAGTTATCAAATGTACCAGGATTATAATTTAGTACGCCAGACGCGCGTTTCGTCTACATAAACTCATCAGTGACGCTCAAATCGAAATCTGATAAAGCTAAATATGTACAAAGTTGAAGAGCATCGAGGATCCAAAATTCCAAAAAGTTGTGCCAAAATACGGCTAAGGTAATCGTACACTACAATGTATGACATTGTCATCAAAGAAAATTAAATGATTGGAAACAGGCAAATCTTTTAAACAGTACAATAACCAAAAAAATCTTAATATATTTAAAAAAAAAATGTCCATTCATGAAAGTTATGGAACATAAACTCTTGACAACCGACGAGGGATTACTATGTACGTGACATGTCTGTATCTTATTACAGTGGCTCACACACTCCGATCAATTATAATGGTAATTTCAAATAATTTTATGACGTAACTCGCCTTTCTGTCGGACACAACTGTGTCCCTTGGCCCATTTCTAAATAAGAAATGATTTAAAAGAAAGATTCAGATATATCTAAAATATACTCATCAAGGATACCAGGACTGAAATTTTGTATTTAAGCCAGACGCACGTTTCGTCTATTCAAAAGACCTATCGGCACTGACGCTCGAATAAAAAAGTTTGAAAGGCAAAATTAAGCACGAAGCTGAAGAGCATAGGGGACCAATAATAATGTTTGCCAAATACAGCTTAGGTAATCTATATTCCTGAGGTAGAGAAGCCTGATTTTTTTCAAATATTCAAAGTTTTGTTACCAGTTAGTTTATAATTATGACAATATCAATGATAATTCATATCAACACAGAAGTGCTGAATACTGGGCTGGTGATACCCTCGGGGAATAAAAACTAAACCAGCAGTGGGATGGACACAGTGGTTGTAAATAAACTCATCATAGATACCATAGGTAAGTCATGTGACATTTCAGTATACTTACGATAAATCTTAGTTGTAAGGTTTTTTTTGTGAAACCGACTCCTGAACTGGATTGAAATTTTGTATTTGTATGAATTATTATTCGGAATTGTTTCATTTACGTATTTTAAACTTTCCTGTTTTTATTGATTTGTGTTCCCTTCCGCTGCGTCATTACAATCTCTAGGACCAGTTATTATACGTATGTTCGTTCAGCTGATATGATAAGTGTTTTCCTGTTTTTGCAAGTGGCTTTGAACTTCCGTATACAGAAATTAACCTTAAGAGTTTATTCTTGGTTTCTGTTTCCTTCCAATTTTTTCTTCTGAAAATAACACACGGTCTTTGTAAAGGTCAATAACAGTCAACTCCCTTTGCATGTAATATAAATATAAGCACGAAACCAAATAGATCCATCAAACCAAAATGGCCACCTTTTTTCTATCTTCATAACAAAAAACATTTAAATGCTCACCAAACGAATTCGGGAACCGAGCCGACCATGCGAGGGCTCACCCGCCAGTCAAGGTCGTTAAACACCACTACCTAGTTAGTGATTACCAATGAGAACTCTCTATCAGAGACCATATGACATATACATCAATAACTATAGGTTGTCGTACGGCCTTCAACAATGAGCAAATTCAATACCGCATAATCAGCTATAAAAGGCCCCGAAATCACAAATGTAAATTAATTCAAACGAGAAAACTTACAGCCTGCTTTATATACAAAATAATGAAGGAATATCAAACTTATCATACTTCACGTTAAAATGCAATGTTTGATTGGCTAAGACGAGGGTGTTAATTCACTCTATCACATGGCTGAGCGGGTGACATTTTTTTTAAATGTTACCCTCTCGTCCAGACCAATCAAAAAACAATATTTCAAAGGACAATGAATTGAATTTACATCAATTTATTTAAGACATTGATTAAACGTTTTACGTTTTGGCTAAGATTCTATTATTTGACTGTCAAAATAAAAAAATAAAACATCTTGCTTCACTTCTGTTAATTTTTCTAGTATGTGACGTTATAGAAAATACTTTTAAATAAAATTCATCAGTAAAAGACAATAATGATAGACCATTCAGTATAATAAATTGAATAACACATAGCTGAGAGGGTGATAGACCAGACTGGTACCCCTAGAAAAAGCATTGTCAACTTTGGTTTCGCCGCGATTGACAATGTTTTCACGGGTACCAATCTGCTCTATCACCCTCACAGCTATGTGTTATTTATATAATGTCACACAGCAACACTTTAAAATACAACCATTGAATTACAGGCTCCGGTTTATGTTACAACGAAGATTTGTCGTTTTTATGTTACAATTACATCTTCTGTGCATTATCTTATTTATTAAAATAAATATAATACTGCTTGATATCAAGTCAATATCTTTATAGCATTTTTGCAGTAGATCAGCTTGATAACCCAGTTAGAAATTTTAATTCATATTTCAGAACTTATTTTTTAATTGATATGGCTATACATAGGATGGATTCGGAAGTAAGCTGTACAAAGTTTATACATTCATTCGTTCATCTTTGGCATTTTACTCTTTCCTGAACCCATTATTGAAAATGATTGGTTAGTTAAAAGATTTGCCAGACCTCCGGGTTCAAACGAAGAAGTGTTGAGAAAAAAAAGACATCTTCTAAATTTAAATATTGGTAGTTCCAGCTTCAAAGTTGGACACAAAGTGATATCGCAACAACTAAAATTGGCGTGTGGGCCTTGATAGTTAAAAGGGTTTTCTAGATGTATACAGTCTATTTTCAATGAACAGAGATAAAAATCAGACTAGAAAAAAATGATTTATTTCAATGCATGGGACTATGAACTACTTGCAACAGAATCTTTGTTAATGCAATCTCTGTTAATGACAAATGTACACAATGATATTATGGCGTATTCACGAACAAAGGGCAAATTTTGTAAAATTATATATGTATATATACATGAAAACAAACAATTACAACATTTAACACAATAAACAATTATCACACATATTGTAAAAAGCTCAAGCTACTTGACAGAAATTGCACAGCTTAAGTTTCGTTAGTGTATACAATTGGATTTTGGTTGTTGTACGTATAAAAATGTATAAGTTGGAGCTAAATTAGGCAATGCTTTATAAGCCTTTTACAATACAGGACTGTCAGTATATAGAAATGCAATTATTTTTATCTCTCAAAATGTGTATTATATATTACTGAAATGATACGAAAGTTACAAATATACTAAGCTTGAAAGTAAAAAAAAATGTATGCTATGATTTCAAAATAATATCTACAAGTTCCTGTTCTGTTCTTGACCCTCATACTTCATAAAGTGAGCATCTCAACCAATCATAATCCTAACAGCTTTGACGCAGTGTACAATACATCTATTATTTGGCATGAAACAAGTCTATTTTTTTTCACCAATGACCACTCATATTTATAAAAACACATAAGACAAACACAATCACATTGTCTGTGGAATTCCATCCAAATGTCTTGTGTTAAGACCGGGGTTTACGATAAATATGAATTCGCTGTTTCAATTCTTATCAGACATCTCCTTGTCTTCTTTACGAATCTGCGAAACCAGAATAAACGATGTTGCAGCAGCGATAATCTGAAATATTACAAAAAATAAATAAGTTAAAATAATCATAGTCCATTATAAAGGTAACTTTGAATCTTATACAGAATAACATATTGCAAGACCCCATTTTCCCATACTGGTATCACCTAAGTTGAACAAAGGTGTACAGAAAAACATATCAATTAACATTACATTGCATTAATAAAGCCCCGACATGACAAATGTGAAATAATTCAAACGAGAAAATTAACGGCCTGATTTATAATAAAAAAAAATATAACGAATGTGGTGGGTGCCACTTATTTTGGATCTGGTGCAGTAATGTAACAGCTCTACTAAAGAGATCACTTTAAAACTAGTTTTATAACTAACACAAAAGCAATAGACAAAAAGCATTGAAATAAGAGTACCCGCAGTAACTAAAAGCTAATCAAAAGCCAATTACAAATTATAAATAAAGCATGTACTCAGTCTAAATTATTTCAACGAGTTAAATATGACATTGATATTCAATGACCATAAATATGTGTGCAATCCGAATAATCATGATGCAGTAGTAATGTATTGGAATGAAGATGTTATATGACATGATCCATTCGTCACTGTCATAATTTTATAAAATCATCATTAATCCATATTTGTTTTCGTAGTACAAATCCGTCAATTTTAATGCAGTCAGTTTTAACATGTAAACATGTAAACATGAAATTATGCAATGTTATGCAGTATTTTTACAACAAGAATTGTATCTGTGAACTTTGTGTTTGTTTTCAAAAGCTCACTGTGGCTTTGAGAAGCAGAACACTATCAAAACCGTTAGCGTTTTCCTTCAGGTTTAGTTGGCTTTATGTAGGGTATAGTCTTTAAGTCTTTGATGAAGAGCTTTATAGACTTCGAGATGGGGAACTCAAGTCATAGCCTAGGTGCTGTCGACCGTTTGTAGGTTTTTGATCTTTTGGTCTCATGAATAACACCCCATAATCGCTTTTGATGTGCTTAGATACAGGAAGATGTGGTTTGCGTGCAAATGAGACAACTCTCCATCCAAGTCACAATTTGTAAAAGTGAACCATTACAGGTCAAAGTATAAATCAAACTCGAAAAAGAGAAAATTAGTAAACTCAGTACTTACCTGTACAATAACAATTAATATGCAGATGGCGATAAAGGCACTTGTGTATTGGTCCAACAACTGATTCAAGATGTCATAACAACCCTAAAATAAAATAAAACACGTGGAATACTAGAGATTATTTTATGGGGAAAATAGGGGGGAATTAAACCAGTACAAGAAAATTGTGAATTGATATATAAACATTTAGAATTGTGATTGACTCTTCAATGTTTGTAAAAGGTTTTAATTTTTCAATTACATCTTGGTTCGTGAATCACTAAAGAGACAACAATTATCGAAATTCGTATCTAATTCAGTACAAATACCAGCGTTTAGTTAAGTTTTTACTTGGAAAATCAAAAAGAACAGGATTTTTTTTTACTTCTACTTATCCTAGAAATTTTAAATTGTAGATATCATAGTTATCAGAAGATATGGTATGAACGCCAAACATCATTTCATAAGAAAACAATAAATATATTTTATTTGAGTAGTTTTACCCTATCGACATAGCTCGTAGCAGGATTTACGGCCAATGTACAAGGTTGAACGAAAGCTTCTACTTATCCTAGAAATTTAAAATTGTAGATATCATAGTTATAAGAAGATATGGTATGAACGCCAGACATCATTTCGTAGAAAACAATATATATATTATATTTGAGTAGGTTTACCCTATCGACATAGCTCGTAGCAGGATTTACGGCCAATGTACAAGGTTGAACGAAAGCTGTGGTAGCGCTGTCTGGTGTGGCTCCTTTACAACAAAAAGTTGGTACTACCCGTGGACCTCTTGTTGGTGTTTGCCACCATAAAGTTGAGATAAAATCGTTGACTTGGATTTGCTGATTTACACCACAACATTGGAACTACAAAACAAATTTGTGTATATATTTGAATATATTACTGGCATCTGATTTTATTTCAAAACTTTGCAAGGTAGTACTATTGCATTTTTCATTTTTATGAAACATGAGTATTGAATGTATACAAAATCAAGAAAATGTTTCAGAAACCGTAATATTAATCAGGAAAAAATATAATTTACAAACGACTGGAGCAAGGGATCAATCGCATGTAATGACTTTCAATTTAAAAATAGATTTAAGACATACTAGTATCTTTCTATATTTCAGAAGCAATGTAAATGTGCTGGTTATATCTGTTACAAATTAAAATAGTGACGCTATTCTTAGCGATGGCTACCGCTCGATAGTCTATCATTGGTGTATTCAAATGGTGCGAAAACCAATAGAACATTTTCCAGCAAATAATTAACATAAGTGCAATGTATACCATACAACAACTTACTGTGAGAAAGAGGAAGTTCCAAGCTGTTGTGAGAATACTTCCAAAATCTCCTTCATAGTTTTGAATCAACTGTAACATCTTCTGTCTCAAGTTTCCTTGGAACTGTTGGTAGAAAGAATGACATTAGTTAAAACATAGAATACTCAGATTTCAGATGACAGTACTTGAACAAGACAAATTAAAAAATGGGTATAGAAATGAATTATACAAAATCTGAGCATTTAAACTAAAGATTGCAGTAATCAGTACGTGCATGTGTTAGTATGTGCTTCAATGCATTATTATCGTTATTTTACAAAACCTAGAAACATATCTAAACATTTGCAATACAGAAACTAACATCTGAACCGTTCGGTCTTTTTAAGTATCAGTAAATACACTCATCATATATACCAGGATTGAAATTGTGATATGCGCAAGAAGCGCGTTTCGTCTCCAAAAAGACTCATCAAAAATCATTGTTACGTTCGAAGAAAATAATATGTGTCTTGTATACTTACTTCTTGTTTTATTTGGAAAGAAACTCCCAGAACAGTAATTTCCAAAACTAATAGGACAATTATTATCACGCCATACTGAAAAGAAATATGTATATTTGATATCAAAACTATACACTATTAGAGGAAAACGCGTAACCACTTCAATTTTCATGTATTCATAGAATAATATCATTTCAGTCTTTAGTTAAAGTGTTGCATTCATTCTTTAGACTCATCTTATTAACATATAATTTGATATGCATGTTAAGGTTTTTCTTATCATTTCAATCTTTATGAGTTTAATTTGATTAATTGACTGAATTTCAGCTATAGACTATCTTTTATATAGTCGAGACGAATTATAATGTTGTATTCATCATTTCATTTAAATAGTGTATCCTCGTTTGGCATTTTTTCTATTATGGTAACACAATGACGACGAATTTGTACATTTACTAATAAGATTTGATAACACTTACAATGATGAGTAACACTACCAGTCTTTTACAAGCTCCAACTATACCCATCAGAGACACAACTATGGAAAAGATCCCCGTTGCTATGACCATTCCAGCTACTGCTCGAAGTAAGAATCCCATCCGGGTATTTCCTATTTCTATATTATCTAGCAAAGGGAGATAAGATTGTAGATATTCGCCTCCTTTCGCTTGGACTGCAATACCTGCCGCCATCAAAGCTATTCCAAAAATCTAAAAATGAAATTTTGAAATCTATAGTACAACCACTCTTCAAAGATTCCAGGCTTATCAATTGTACTCAAGACAATCTTTTCTTTTGCAAAAGACTCGTCCGTCACGACGCTCGAAAATAGAGAGATAAAGGGCCAACTAAAGAACGAAGTACTCAGAATTCATAATGTCGATAGATTTTGTCAAATGCCGAAAGCGTTATTTATTGTTTGTTTAAACAATTCTTAGTATTTCGAATAGTTCAACGTTTTGTTAATGTTTTATTTTTAATAACGTTTGAGTGAATTTGCAAAGGTAATGCAACAAGGTTGTCATATATCCTGTAATCTCTACACAAATTTGAAAATTTTTTTTTTGCTTATTTCCTTTAATCAGCATTACATATATTTTTTTAGATAGCAACTTTATTAATTTCTCAAATTTTGTAAATAAAATATATTTAAAAAAATTAATAATAATTAGCATATTCTATAATCTATAAATAAATCTATAAATAAAATCTTACCACAAATACTATATTAATAGTTATAAGAAACACCATTCCAAATTTCCCCAACAAATTCATCTTGATGATTGTAAGCTCCTTAACACTGTCGCAGAACTATATGTTTATTCCTCGAAAGTATAGCTACGAATGATCAAGTTGATATTGAATATCTTTATTAAAATATTAAGTATTTAAGAAATTAGTAAGGAATGTATAATTAGTCATGTAAGTGTAATATTTTGGGTGACTTCATTACAAGTAATCGATTCTACAGTAATGACAGGTGACAGCCAATTATTGATTGGGGGACAAATCATACTTTATAGAGAGGGAGAAAAAATAGGAGTGTGAGAATGTTATAATTTGAAACATTTTGGGTTTTATGAAACAATCGGATATTGAATATAGATATTGTATGCGTTTGTTTTTGTACAGGTAATAATAAAAGAAAATGCAATCACTGCTACTCGATGGTTTGAGCTCTGTTGGTATAGTAACAGAGAGATGTTTACCGCCGTTAACGGGCCATAAAGTTCTGTGATAATGAAAAAAAAGAGGTTTAAGTTTAATAGGAAAAACATATACATGTATGTACATTTTCTTTGAAATATTTTCTTTGACGTGGATAGTGTTTTTGTGTGAGCGGATGCGGATGGATTGAATAAATAAATCCGTTCGAATTTTATATCGATCAAAACAAAACTAACATGTATGCAGAGGGGTTATTTTGTATTTTTCAAAGCAATATCATGATAGTTCAGGCACTGTTACATCAAACATATTTTTTTAATAGCTTTCTATTATATTTAAGAAATTAGTGTAATGTACAATTACAAAATGTTATACCCGTAGGTGTTAAGTGATTTAAAAAATATGTTATGTACATGTCATTCATTTATCATTGCCCACTAGCGGTAGTTTATGAATGATATCAGCTGTTGTTGATGTTACAGTATGTATGATCTGCACTTTGACCTTAAATTGCTTTTGATTTTATGTAAAATGAATCAATAACAGAGTAAACAAAACAAAACAAGAAAATTTTATAAACATACAACAGTAACATACATGAATCTGATGTTCAGTGATTGTCGTTTGTTAATGTGGTTCATATTAGTGTTTCTTGTTTCTCGTTTTTTTTTTTTATATATATAGATTAGACCATTTGGTTTTCCTGTTTGAATGGTTTTACACTAGTAATTTTGGGCCCGTTTATAGCTTGCTGTACTGTGTGAACCTAGGCTCCATGTTGAAGATCATACCTTGACTTATAATGGTTTACTCTTATGGATTGCGACTTTTATGGAGAGTTGCCTCATTGGCACTCATACCACATCTTCCTATATCTATCATATTTATTCATTCGTGTGGGCCTCATTTCCACAATTGTAAAGGTTGTTTTAGAAAATTAATAAACACCCGGCAAAATATTTTCATACTGTTGGTAGGTAATCTTTATATAACTATATTATTAATTTTTTTTTCAGAAATAGCGATTTTGGGTGATTTTCAGGGAAACCAATGCCCAATAACTTATAAAGATAGATTGCATAGGTTGTTCTTGCAATTTGGTATGTTATATATCTTTTTGTTTGCATTTTTTTGCAAATTCGTTTGAACACACTTTTGAAAGTGAAATTCTCACAACTGACGATATAGTCACGTTCACTGCTACACTTGCACACTACAAAATATCCATTGACTGACAATATATTGTACAGATATTTAAAAACTTTTCTAGACTGTGACCTCGTGAACCGTTAATAACAAATAACGTCGAGGTAACTGTGCAGCATTAATAATGAGCAAAACCCATACCATACCTGGCTATAAAAGGCAGGACATAATATCTGAGAAATGCTGTCATTATTCGTCACAATTTAGACGAACATAAACGGTTATCACAAATTTATTAAGCCATGTAACTGCATAGGTATATAATAAAATGATTTGTCTCTGATAACTGTTGATAATCTACTATGCTCATGCTTGATAAATCTAGTATCAGTAAAATGAATGATCTTGTATGACTGCTATTAACTTGTAGAACTATATGTTATCTAAACATTTGTCCCTATTACACCGATACCATTCTTGTCGAAATCGTTTGAAAAAAATCAAAAACTACTTTTCAACAATAATTTTGTATTATATAACAAGATTTAGAATTCTAATGTATAGTTATTTTTCTATTGCCAAAGTCAATAAGGTCATTTTTGTCGTCAAAAGATAAATAGTTACATAAAGTAGATTAGTTTGGGTATTAAAACAAAATTTATCAACACTTTAGTTAATAATGTACTAAACAAATTTAAAGGAGATGAAAAAGAGGAACCCTTGCCAAGCCAACGTTTGGTGAAGTATTTGTAAAAAGTCTATGTATTTATCTTAATTGTAGCTCAATACGTGTCCCCTTCAAAGTCGCCTCTGCAAAGAATAGAGATCCCTCATGTAAGTTCCTTGATGTATGAAGTATAATGCATATTTAAAATAACAACACTCGGAAATTCATGAATTATTTTTGTTAAAAAAAACATGGTCTTGATTCGTAGATGTCTTTGTGTGTTCTTTTGTGTCGTTGTGTTGCTATCTCATTTACATCTTCGTCATACATCATTTTATTCACATACGTACGTTCATTGTACACATTTAAGACAAAGTAAATAAATATAAGAAATTGGTCGAAAAACTATATAACTGTCATGTACGAAATATGAATATAGCAGAGACCTCTGGTTGAAATTATTGAAATGGTAGATGGAGTCCCTGTATACCAAAACATAGTAGATAACAACTAACGTGAAGATATGTTCTTGTCCGGAGTAAAGAAGTAGGATGAAGACGTCACCAATTGAACGTGGGAGCCTTGGAGTTTTCACTTAGTCATTCTGTCCGTACGTCCGTCACCTATTTTAGAAACACAAAAACTCCAAAAGTGTCGCTAGGGTGCCAATGAAATTTAACACAGTTCTTGTGCATATTATGTGTATGAGAAATATGGGTCGTTAATTTCGGAGAAAAAAACATATCTGCTCAAAACAAAAATTCTAAGAAATAGAGATAATCCACAAACATACATTTCTTTGTTTACATCAGTATAACTTATTTACCTCTAAGCCTCACATAAATATACAATAGGGGGACCCTTGCTGACACGTCAAGTTTCTAGTTTGACGACGTCTCCTAATTTGTTTGATATACAGATCGGGTTTAGATTTCTGCATGCGAACTTTCTTCCATAAAAGACTTGTCAAATTGTGATAATCTAAGAAAAATGAATTGTAAATAGCTAAGGTGAAAGAGCTTGTCATGTGTTATTTACAACTGATAAAATCCTTCCAGTCCATAGAACAATACCATCCTTCCGTTAGTTTACATAAGATAATTTCCTATCGATACGATGCATTAAATAACATGGTTGCTAATCTTAAAACAAAGATTGTACCTAAAACAAGATATTTCATTTATACGACCATTTCGTAACCAGGAACTGACAAATGAACAAATAGTTTCAGTTTTAATTCGAATTGAAAATAAAGTGTAAATTCTGTTGGAGATATGGCTGAATATAGCTTTGGACAAAATTTAGCTCGATTATTTTTAGTGATTTTCAATCTTATTTTTGTGGTAAGAAATTTATTAAATTTTAATTTGTAAAATTATAATTTGAAATTGCAAAAACCACTCTTGTCACTTCTATATTTTAGTGATAGATATAACATATGTTGTCTGGGTACATGTGCGTCATACTAAATCGTGCGATTTTCAAATAAAAAACGAAAATTTTCATATTTCTTACGAAAAACTAAGAAATTTCAAAATTCAAATTGAGCTTTTTGTAGAATTAAACTGTAATTTTGAGATACATAAACCTAGCACATTGGTGTTTCATACATGTCATAGAAGTTTGGAGAAGATTCAGTATTTTCCAGAACTCAATCTGATATGAAGCCTCTTGTGGATTGAGATTTCCATGACGTTCTAATAGATGCGATGATATTTAAAATTCACACGCATCTTTTTTTTTTTAAATTAAATTGGTAAAGAATTTCTGAATTATTGTTCAACATAAAACGTTTTTTTTTTAATATATTGAGATTTTATAACACAGTTAATGTCTTAGTTTCAAATTTTTTTTATTGGTAATTATTTAGCTCAGTTTTATGATAAAATTATGTTTACCTTCTAACTTCAAAATTCATACAGTATTTTTTCCTTTCTTTTTGTATCTCTTTCTTTGCCAACTAACGACTAAGTATGTTGGTTAGTTGTAGGAATTGAGTGGTGAGTTCCTTACTGCATATAAAATCAACTTTTGTTTGGGGGGGGGGCTTAAAAAGCAAAATAATACAATAATTGGTCACTGTTTATTCCACAAAAAGTACAAAACTATAAGGCAAGTCGTAAATTAAGTGACGTAAGGCAAGCAGTGAGTAAAGACATTCGAGGTTTTTTATGCAAACATCAAATTTACTGCAGACTGGCTAAAGACAAAAGAAAACTTGTAATATATAGTCGTTTTTGGCACAGCTTTTTTGGAATTTTTCGAAAAACTAAGGATTTTCTTATCCCAGGAGTAGATTACCGTAGCCGTATTTGGCACAACTTTTTTGGAATTTTGGGTCCTCAATGCTCCTCAACTTTGTACTTGTTTGGCTTTTAAACTGTTTTGATATGAGCGTCACTGATGAGTCTTATGTAGACGAAACGCGCGTCTGGCGTATTAAATTATAATCCTGGTACCTTTGATAACAATTACACCACTGGGTCAATGCCACTGCTGGTGGACGTTTCGTCGCCAAGGGTATTACCAGCCCAGAAGTCAGCACTTCGGTGTTGACATGAATATCAATTATATCGTCATTTTTTAAATTTCCTGTTTACAAAATTTTGAATTTTTCGAAAAACTAAGGATTTTCTTAACCAAGGAGTAGATTACCGTAGCCGTATTTGGCACAACTTTTTGGAATTTTGGGTCCTCAATGCTCTTCAACTTTGTACTTGTTTGGCTTTTTAACTGCTTTGATATGAGCGTCACTGATGAGTCTTGTGTAGACGAAACGCGCGTCTGGCGTATTAAATTGTAATCCTGGTACCTTTGATAACTAATTTAAGGTTAACAATTTAGAGAAATCCTCTACATAAATGTTTTGCTACTTACTAAAAATAGATAATCTTGGTAGTAACAGTTCACCTTGATCTTTGTGATTAATTTTGTAACAAGTTAAATGGCAAAAAAAGATAGTGCAATTATATAACGACAACAGCAAAATGTTGCCATTCCGTTTATAAGATTTCCATTAGTATGCACATTCAGAAATTTAAAATTCTCATCCGAAATTCAAATTATATTCCATGAAAAAAATTAGTAATCTGTCGTGGAAAATACTAAAGGGGATCTAGAACTAATAAATCGAGGAGATCCTGACAAGGCATTGACAAAGGCAAGACAACCCTATGTGTACCAACAAGTCCACAAAAGTCTACATACATAAAAACCAATTAGAAAAATAAGACAAAACATGGGTTCTTAGTGTAGGATGTTAGATGGGATTGATAGGGGAGCTCTGATTCCAAAATCTCTACTATCAACGCCAACATCTTTCCCTCTTATTTCCTGACGAAAGTCGGTCTAAAAGTAGTTTCAAAAATATCTCCATTTTTGCTCCATCTCCCACCCCTGTTTGTCCCCTGACTCCCGCTTCCATTCTCTCCTCATTCCCATGCATGTTCCTTACTCCTGTCCATTACCTTTTACAAGGTGGCCTACAACATGTTAGTAACTGTGGAAAACTGGTTCACGAGCAATATTCGTCATTAAAATCAAACATTATTTTAATATGATTCTAGGAATCTGATAGGCGTATACATTTTCTATATCATGTAAATACTTGTACTTCTTTGATATACTGACTTACATTTTTCATGTATAATACATATATATTTTATTAGAATACGTTTAACTATATACATATATTAAAACGAGTCTAAATTGAAAACTACTGTACGTTCAAACCTATGATTGCGTTGGATAAAAACCGCAATTTTTATACGTGTGCATGTAAAACAAATTAATATTTCGTTGTAGAAGGGTCTAAAACAGCACAAACAACATTTTCCAAAAGACCAAACAAGTGAAAAAGTATATTTAAACAAAAAACATTTGACTAATATATGTATATATATAGAAAATACGATTTCTATGTTGTTTGTTTTATCTGAATGATTTAAAAAACATAATTTTGTAGTGTAACTATTGCTCAAACTCGTTCTGAATATACATGAAATATTTGCCATTGAATAATAAATAAGCAATTAAATTTGCCTTTTAAACATTTTTTTATTCGAGCGTCACTGATGAGTCTTTTGTAAACGAAACGCGTGTCTGGCGTAAGTGTAAAATTTTAGTCCTGGTATCTATGATGAGTTTATTTATTCAATCAATATCGATCTGAAAACTTATTCTGAAAGTACAATTTTTGGTTTTGGGTATTCGTTTCGATAAAATTCATTGTTCGTCAAAACATCAGTTTTGATACCAAACGAAATCTATTTAACCATTGAATTGAATATGTAAATGTATGAGGTCGGAAAACGAATATTGTTTTAGGAATCTAAGTTCTTTCAAACATAAAACATAATTTATCAACACTTTAGTAAGCCAAATTGATGTGCGCTGTATTTTACTCTTATTTTGTAGATTGTTGGCTTAGCTCTGATTGTCGTGGGTGGACTATTGAAAGCTGGAGCGGAATTTCTGGATGCACTAGGAAGCTTTGTCAAAGAAATCCCGGGTTTAGGAAATATTGCCATTGTAATTATTGTTTTTGGAGTTGTGATTTTCCTGATTGGTATATTTGGTACCTGTGGATCATGCTGCAGTGTGAGATGTATGCTGATATTGGTATGTTTCTGATATTTCTTGTTTTTCAATCAGTATTAAACATTTGTAAATTTTTAATATGCACGTGTAAACAGCAAATCCCTTATACGGTATAGTATATAATCGTGTTGTTTGGACAAGAGTTTCCGGTTGACAGTATATGCAGAAAAGATCTACGAAGCATCAAATTTTCAAAATGTTATTTCATTTTCAGTATGCTGTGTTATTGATGATTATAACCCTAGCTGAGATAGTTCTGGTAGCACTTTTATTTTCTGGAAAGGTAAGTACTAGTTGAAGTAAAAGCACAAAGTCATGTTAAAATCAAATTTGCAAAACATTTATATGTTCTATTTGTGTATAACATAAGGGCATACCATTGATAAGTAACTGATTTATTGACACTGTTGTCTATTAATGAATTTAATATTCGAATTTTTGGGGAAATAAGTATCTCTGTAAATTATGAAGTAGTTCTTAAATAGGAAACGTCGATTAAAAAAAACCTGCTACAGTATGGTGATTTTTTTAAATATGCATAATGAATTTCGGTTTGATCTATCTGAGGAGTTGTTAAGCCTTTTTCAATTAATCTTTATAGTTTGTTCTTGTGTTGTACTGTTATGTAGTTATGCCACTGTCCCTGGGATAGGGTGATGATTGGCGACTTTACACTAACTTAACCCCGCAACATTATGTATGAATGTGCCTGTACAAAGCCAGTTGCCTGTAATTCAGCAATTGTCGTTTGTTGATGTGTAACATATTTGTTTTTCGTTCAATATTTTGTACATAAATTAGGCCGTTACTTTTCTCGTTTGAATGGATTTCATTTCGGGATCTTTTATAGCTGACTAAGGACACTAAGCGGTATGGGCTTTGTTCGTTGTTGAAGACCGTACAGTGACCTACAGTTGTTCTGTGTCATTTGGTCTCTTGTTGAGAGTTGACTCATTGACAATTATAGCCGACATCTTCTTTTTATATATATATATATACAAAAAAATGTATTTATATATTGATATTTCAGTTGGATAAATTAGTTACTGTCGGGTTCTCAAACTTATCAAAGAAGTACAAAATGCCGACTAACCTCAATGCGATCGATTCGAAAGATATCGTTAGTAGGTTGATTGATGCCGTTTTCATTAGTGTAAGTATCACAATAATTAGTCCGAAATCGGTGAGATTATACTTACTTAACATACAGAAAACATGAATTTTCCATGTATATTTTTTACTGACAAGTCACACATCAAATATATCAGTACATAGCTTTGAATCCATACTATCATTTTATGATAGACAATCAATAGCATAAAAATGTCCAACCCTTACTCTACAGCAACTATAGAATATACATGCCCCACGCCAGGAATCATTTAAAAAGTGCATTTTACACTTATTTTTGGTTTTTTTTTTTTAGCCCTAAAAAGGTCCCAAAAATTTGTCATCTCGCTCCGCTCGGCGATCTTTAAAAACTTCGCACCCCCTTTTTAAATTCCTGGATCCGCACCTGAACATGATAATCTAAACGAGGTCAGAGTCATGGGCCTTGCTCGGCCAAAAAATACATTGTTTACCTTACATGACTCTTACATATAGTTATATCTACACACAAAATATATGAACAGGCGCAAAGCGGTAGCAAGTTATAGAATCCAATCAAGCTGTGTTAAGAGAGAGCCATATCTCTTGCACGTTAAAGACACCCTTGTAGATTTCGAAAAAGAGTAGGCTAATGCCGCTACAAGGCAGCACTCGCGCCCGCAAAGTGGAAAGGGATTAATATAAGTTGCAAAACTTGTTTCCCAATCCACTATAAATAAATATGTTTAAACTAAGCTAGTAGACATTTTTCTCGGCAGCCAATCGTTACGAATTATTCAAACAGAGGCAAGGACAAATACTTGTTAAACGTTCATTTCAATAAATTTCCCCTGATTTGTCATCACTGAGGCTGGAGTTGTATACAAAATCATATTAAAATATGTGACATTATACTAATTTCTTTATACTTAGCCTTATCATCGGTCATTTCAAGTTACGCATTGATTACATGTATACGTATATAAACACATGTTTTAAGGTAAACTTTCATATTATTCAGTTGAAGTGTTGTGACACTGAGAATGTACCAGGAGCAAGCCCAATCAAAATTCCACCGTCTTGTTGTGTGGGATTAACCCAAAAAGTGCTAGAATCTGGTGATCTGAGGGGTTATCAGGAATGTTCTGATAATCCGTCAGCTACAAACTCCTATATGGACAAGGTAAATTTTTAGTTATAAGAATAGCATTTGATGATTTGTATATTTGGTAGCATATTAAGGAACATCATACTAAAAGAAACAATAATGTGTCCACAGTACACGGATGCCCCACTCGCACTATTATTTTCCATGTTCAGTGGACCGTGAACTTGGGGTTAAAACTTTTATTTGGCATTGAAATTAGAAAAATCATATCGTAAGGAACATGTGTACTAAGTTTCAGGTTGATTGGACTTCAACTTCATCAAAAACTACCTTGAACAAAAACTTTAACCTGGAGCGGGACGAACGGACGTACGGACGAACAGACGGTACGACGAACGGACGTATAGACCAGGAAACATAATGCCCATCTAATATCGTAGGTGGGGCATAAGCATTACAAGTATATTTAGTATTTAATTGGCAGTCTTCTGAATTACAGTAACACTATAGGCAAGGCAAATTTACAAGAATACGAAATTTGGTTGCCTTTTGAGACGAATGTTTCATCTACAAATGAAGCAGAAGTAATGTGTATCCTTAAAAAAAATCAAATGTAAACATTTCAATTATAAACAAGATTATTCTGAAATGTCATCTGTCATTAGCAATAAAGTAAATCAGACTTTGATTTGCTATGTCCATCCATCATTTTGGATCTAGTGAAGTGATCTTTTTTTATGCCCCACCTACAATAGTTTGTCTGTCCAGTTTCAGGTTAACGGTTTTGGTCGAGGTAGTTTTTGATGAAGTTGAAGTCCAATCAACCTGAAACTTAGTATATAAGTTCCTTCTCATATGATCTTTCCAATTTTAATGTCAAATTAGAGTTTTGACCCCAATTTCACGGTCCACTGAACATAGAAAATGATAGTGCGAATGGGACATCCGTGTATTTGGAACACGTTCTTGTTATATATATCATGATAAAAGTTGCCTGTCTCATTCCCGAAGAAATCTTATCGTTTACATTTGATATGATTTTAAACCTTCACTGCTTTATCATTCAATCGTATATTTCCTACCATATTTGCACTGTCTACTTTGATCAAATATTACTCGCACTTATATTTTTTTCTAGAGTTGTGGTGTAGCATTAATTGACTTGATGAGAAACAATCAAGCATACGTCATTGGTATTGGTGTAGCTCTACTAGTGATTGAGGTAGGGAGATCTACATTGAGTAATTACCACTATACATTTAGTAAATGTATATTCAACTTACGTAATAGTGTTCAAGAATACATGTATATCTAATGAAACTTGATGACAATTGTTGGTATTTTTCGTAATTGGGAATTTTCTATTTCTGAGAGATAACTAGTACGAACATGCCAGCGTTAAATATTAAGAAGTACAAGTTGATACATTATTCATGTTGTCTAAAGCAGCGACTTTAAAGAGATGACACGATGAGAGTTGCATGAGAAGTACTTTAGGCTATTTCAGCAATTAAATGATAAGTATAAGCTAAGGTGAGCGTTTTTGTGAAATCATTACTAAATTGGTATTACAATTTGTAAAACATGCAAAGAAAATGTTATTTATATTACAAATATTTTTCCCTAGTAAACGATAGATAACTCAAATATCAAAACTTGTTCAGGAATCCCTCATATCAAATTCAATACATAATAAGTTAATAACACATAACGCGCTTTCTTGGATGCCGCTCGTACGTACAGGACAGCTTCAATGGCACTGAATTACCTATAATCTCGTCACGAAACATTCAATCTGAGAAATAATGTCAATTGTGCCTTTTACCATTGGGTGATACGTCAAAATGGACTAAATAAAAATCCTGCAGCATACACAAAATTATGCCACTTCATTATATGTTTTAGTTAAAAGTCTCACGATTTGGAATTGGCTATTCGTGTTTAAAATTTACATGAAACGTAATGGCGTTGAATTCTTTAAAAGATCTTGTCCATCACGTGAATGTAGCATAGCACCTTTGTACATACAGTTTGCACCATATTAAAACTTTTCGATTCCGACCAGCCGTGGCTAGGTATTTATACATCCATTCAGCCGTGGCTAGGTATTTATACATTCCGACCAGCCGTGGCTAGGTATTTATACATCCATTCAGCCGTGGCTAGGTATTTATACATTCCGACTAGCCGTGGCTAGGTATTTATACATCCATTCAGCCGTGGCTAGGTATTTATACATTCCGACCAGTCGTGGCTAGGTATTTATACATCCATTCAGCCAAGCATTTCTCCATTTATTTAGGAACCAGCAGTCTTCTTTAACAAAGAAATTTCTTTTTCACAATTTCTTCGGGGAACTCGTTTTATGTCAGTGTTTTAGTCGGTATTGGACACATACAGTCTAATAAAATGTCACAAACTTTATTGAACAACACACATTCTCATATATAAACCTACAAGAAACCTATAAATATATGATACTATTTTTTTTTATATTTTCAGCTTTTGTGTATAGCCTTTTCTTTGTGGATTTGTAGCCAGATCAACAAGAAAAATAGAGTATCTTCGATTTAAATAATGAGACGAAACACACAGTAGAGGCAGTAGAAAGATTGAATTTGACTTTGGTTGGACAATTGATTTAGTGATTTGAGAAACAATTCGTTATCTTATCTTGATTTAAATTTAAAATGTTTGTGACTGTTGCATTTTTCGTTGCAGTTATCTTCCAGAAGAAGTTTTAATATTCGGTTTTGAATATTTTTTATTAATCCGTCCTATCTAAGCTTTTTTTTTATTTCATTTACAAAAATGTCTGTTATTCAGAAATCCGTCCAATTTTAGAACGTATTAGTTATATTAGGATGCACATTTGGTGTTAATTTATTCTCTTTTTATATACAAGATTGGTATTTCTGATTCAGTGATTGAAATCATCAAGCTTAAACCCATGCTATGTTTTTTTCTTCATCATATTGTAGCATAATAGTAGTTTTGTTAACAACTTTATTGGTCTTATTTAAAGCGTTTTTGATTAGAAATATAAACTGTTATTGAAAATATTTTTGTTTATCTTATTCATAGATGAATGTTATGTTAAAATATGAATGTTGAAAAACTTTATAACCATTATGACATGAAATGAAACAACTCTTCAACAAGAGACCAAATGATGTAAAGGTTGACAAATAAAAGCCACTGCACGGCCTTCGACAATGAGCAAAACTGATACATAGTACGATACAAAAGGCCCGAAAATATCCATGTAACTGTAATTCGAACGTTTTTTGTGTGTATTTTTGCTGACCATGTTCTGATTTTGTGTCATGGATGTATACCCTATATCCTTTGTCTTTCTGTTATGTATTGTATTGTTTTATTCAATCCGAACCGAAATAAAGTTTAATAATTTTTTTTTTATTTTCTCTATTATTATCTAGTTTGAAAATATTCCAAAATGAAAATAGCGTCAGGTCATTGGTTTAATTTCCATCTTTAAGTCATTCATTTAAACACGCACAACGCTATGGTGTTAGCTTTAACAAATATCAAACATAATGCATTAAATTCCAGTATGGCGACAAGCAATAACAAATTCCGGTATGGCGATAAGCAATAACAAATTCCGGTATGGCGATAAGCAATAACAAATTCCGGTATGGCGATAAGCAATAACAAAGTCAAATATATAAACAATTCATTAAGATATAAGGTCTATAAAGGGAATTCTCTGTTTTGTACAAGAACTTCATTTATTGCAACATTTTCCGGCTGTGAAACAGCATACAACACAGCATTGGCTATGTCTGTTGGATCTAGAAGTTTTCCGGCTTGGTATGAGGTGTCTAAGTCTTTCGACTGTAAAATACAATTAACGCTTTTATTTAGCTAGAACAAAATATTATGGAGAAAACACACAAATTTATAATTACACTTCATATAACATTCGAACTGAACAGTATTCAACGTTTGTTTCTGATTCAATATTACAGAAGTAGCTACTTTAACAAGTAATCATGTAGACAATGCAGCACAGTTAATTGATGGCGTCATATGCTAAATAAGTTAGTTGCCAATCTAATCCGCTAAATGGACTTATGCTTATCTTTATGTCGTTTTCTTTTGATCAAAGGGATGTCTATTTATCTTTGATTTATGTTTTTTTTTTCTCCCCATGGTATTTTCCCCGGTTTTAAATATATATATATGCGAAAGCAAATTTACAGATCTAACATTGTTGGGTTGATGTTTAGACGAGTTGTATATACATTATGTACACAGCCATGTATCACCATCATTAATGGCGATCCGATGGATACATCTGTTGTAGGGTTGTCACTGACTCAGACGTACTTATGTATATATATATATATATATATATCACCATGAGAAGGGTTAGGCCTCCGTTGCAAAGGCCAGTGCATCGTTTCATTTGGACAAATTGAGAAACGTATCTTGTCTATTAACAAGTACCTTGCTTTGTCGTTGCTTAGGATAAAAAAAAAAGTTACTATTTAACTAAAAGTTTCACTCTTCAATTAACATACCTGTGGATCAGGATGCGTTTTGTCTCTGTCTTCGACGGAAACATCTCCCGGCTGGATACACGTGACTCTTATTCCAAATTTACACACTTCCTGTCGTAACGTCTGGGAAAATCCTTCCACATAAAACTTAGTTCCTGTGTAAACTGCTAGACCCGGGTATCCCTGTATAAACAAGATTCTTGACTGGTTAACAAAAGTGCAAAATTTCATTTTAAGTATGTCATGCGTTTGTTTGATAGACACAATATTTCAAAAATTTTGACCGTACCATTTGTTATTTAGGGAGCTACCATTTGATTTTTATGGGGGGGGGGGGCTAGGATGAAAAATTTTGTCCTGCATTTTTTTTTAGCTGTAATCTCTGTCCTGCCTTTTTTTCACCCTGCTCTGTCCTGTCTTTTTTTTTTAAAGTTTATCCTGACTTTTTTTTACCTAAATTGTCGTCCTGCCTATTTTTTTCAAATGCATCCTAGCCCACCCCCCCTAAAAATAAAATGGTAGCTCCCTAATTGTTTAAAATATAACCTCGAGGATGTATTTAAACGTGTAATTTAAGGCCGAAGTTTATGATAATAAAAGAACACAACCATAACAGTCTCATTATTTCATCTTTCTTTAAAGTTTACATTTTCTAGGTTACTGGTTGGAAGAAAAAAAGTAGCGACCAACATGTGATATATGACATAAGGATAATATTTGTAAACTTACCTTTTTACCAGAATCAGATGACATATTGACTATATGACCAGAACGTTGTTTTATCATTCCATCAAGTACAGCCGCAGCACAATTGGTTAAACCCTGATATTAAAGAATAAAATATCAGTGTCTGCAAATCTGACGGGACGTGGGTTACAAATTTATTCAATCATGCAAAAATAACGGATAATTTCGGGTTCGTGGAATACAAATACTTTTAAAAGGCATCAATTTTCTATAATCTCCAAAGTTATTCGAATTTTTGCGCAACAGGAACTGCACACCCTTCGGGATCTCATGAGTTTTTCTCTGATTTTACGGGAAATCCGTGTTGTTAAATCTTTGGTTCGTATGCAGTTATTGTATTTTTTCTACTTTTTTGTTTGTTTGACCATGGTATTGTATCTAATGCCTCTCTTCGATCTTCCGATTGCTGGGTAGGTATCTTATCATTTTCGAGGCGATTTTTTTTATATTTTTGAATTCAATTTTAAGCAGAAATCGACTTAATTATCAAACAATTCAAAACGTTATTGTTAAATTTATCACCGACCAGCATTACAACTGCTATAAATTATCGTTGAATAAATAGTACAAGAGGCTATATTTATACTTAAAAACGACAAATACCTGAAAATTTTAATTATTTTTTAATTCAATCAATGCGTTATGTTTTGAATGAACATATGCAATTACAGCGGATTCCATTGAGTGTGTAGCCAAAGGTAATATCTTTGGTTAGCTTGCTTGTTAGCTGAACCGTGAAGTCTTTATAAGGTAAGGTATACTACCCTCATTTCAAAGTAGCATAGTCCAACAGACAGATCGGTTGGTTTTTTTCTGTCGGACTAGTCTATTCTTAAAGTAGGGTAATTTACCTAACCTAACAATGACTTCATGGTTCAGCTAACGAGCAATCTAACCAAAGATTATACCTAAGGCTTCACACTCAATGGAATCTGCTGTAAGCCTTTCTTATTTTCTTACTTTGATGTTTACATCGATTTGTTCTTCCCAGAGATCTTCCATTTGATTCTGCATAAGACTATAATACCACAACCCAGCATTATTTACCAAAATATCTACTGGACCTAACTTTGTTATTGTTTCATGAACTAACGCCTTAATCTGTAATAAAACGTGTGAACTACATTGGTCTTATAATCTAAATACAAATCTTACCGAGTCTAGGTTACCATAATACAAAAGAACACGAAAAGCACAGTAATAAAATAATTTGCACCAAGTTGGAAGTTCTGTATTTCTAAATGATATATCATGTATATAGGATTCATGAACCTAATATAAATCATTCATTATTTTTCATCAAATTCATCTAATTGCATCATCAACGAGATGTATGTCTGTAATAAAATTGAGAATGGAAATGGGAAACGTGTCAAAGAGACAACAACCCGACCATAGAACAGACAACATCAGAAGGTAAGACAAACAAGATAGCTGAAAATTTCAAATTCACATTCCGGCTTCTCCATTGTCTATTTTATTCCAAAATAGTATAGATATGGCAAAATGTTGCACCTAAGAGATCGATATTACGCGTCTGGCGTATAAAATTAGAATCCTGGTACTTTTGATAACTATTTACACCACTGGGTCGATGCCACTGCTGGTGGACGTTTCGTCCCCGAGGGTATCACCAGCCCAGTAGTTAGCACTTCGGTGTTGACATGAATATCAATTATATGGTCATTTTTATAAATTTTCTGTTTACAAAGCTTTGAATTTTTCGAAAAACTAAGGACTTTCTTTCCTTAGGAGTAGATTACCTTAGCCGTATTTGGCACAACTTTTTGGAATTTTGGATCCTCAATGCTCCTCAACTTTGTATTTATTTGGCTTTTCAACTATTTTGATCTGAGCGTCACTGATGAGTCTTATGTAGACGAAACGCGCGTCTGGCGTATAAAATTATAATCCTGGTACTTTTGATAACTATTTACCAATTTCACATATTAGAACAATCTTCTAAAAAGGGTCTCTTTTCGTTGATGTCACTCTCTGTAAGGATATTATGACACATGAAAAGTTGAACAATATATTTTTGGGATGCTAATTGCTATGAAAGTTTTTTTTTAAGCAGACTCATTACTGGGCGACAAACGATTGCCTAATTCTTTGACGTTTTAAGTTATACCTGATCCCTTTTGGTAACATCCGTTTCTACACAAATAGATACTCCTCCATTTTCAGATATTTGTTTAACTACTTCTTCTAGTTTGTCTTTTCGTCTGGCTGCTAAAGCCACTTTAACCCCTGCTTTCGCTAGAGCTATCCCTGTGGCCTTTCCTATACCACTTGATGCACCTGTTACTATGGCCACCTTACCTGCTAAACTGCTACCTTTCGAAGGTAAGAAAATAAAATAGATTATTTATTAGGATTTTTCACATGTCATAAGCGACAAGTTTAAGCGTACTTAGGAAATGTTTACCATGTCAACGCATTCTGATTCGTTCCTTTTTTTAGTTCATGCGTCACGATTCCATCAGACATTGTTTTACCTTATTAATATTGCTTTGCATTTTTTCCAAAGAAAGGTGTAAGGGTAGTTTTTTCAGCGACAAGTGTCTGTGCTCTCTAAATGATTTATTAGATCATTTTAATACAGATAAACTCCTGCTGCCTTCAATCAGACGTATTTAAAATCAACAGTGCGCATGTCATCAATTAAACATTTTATACTTAATTTTTTTTCTATTATAATCAATATTCAACTACTTAAGGTTTTATTTGGTTAACACTTTTGAAATACAATAATTAAATTATATTTTTTAAACGTTTGGTTATATTTCTCTCGAGTTACACAATATATGTAATTAAATCCCTTAGTACTCAACTATATCCCAGTCCAACTACACTTTGTACTTTATATTTGAAAAGTCAGATTTTGTATTCTGACTTGACACTATTTAAAATTGTATTTATATATAGTAAGAATAACCCTTCTTTGAAGGGTAGTACGTGCTGTTAATTTGGCTGCAATTCAGAAGTTAAACTTTGTTGGTTTTTTATGATTACGTGACTGACTAATTAAAAAAAAAAAAAATCTGTACCAGAGACATATAATACAATTGTATTATATGTCTCTGTCTGTACTAACATACAAGAATCAAAACGAAATGTTATTTTAAAATATAAACAACAGAATTTTGATTGTAAATGCTAACAAAGTTGTCAGCATTAAATGGAAGATTCAAGAGACACGGTACGGATCAATATAATATCTGTTTGTTTAGAACCAGAAAAGATTAATAACAAATCCATGTTATAGTTTAATGGGCAAAATGTGCGCAAAATGTGGATTGTCGCATGAGAAACAGATGTGTTGAAAATAAACATAAACTATACTGCCAGTCATGAGTGCCTCGCAATTAGCAGAAGGTTGTTAGTTTTTTAATGTGCAGAAAGCCTTCTATCTCCGTAAACACAAGGCATTATATTTAGAGTCCTTTGGACGTTGCAGGCGGACTCCTGGGTGTCTTTGAGGAACCGTGATTCAAAGACGCCTAAGGCTTTATATGATTGTCAACGCATGTTAATCAAACATGTACGCATTTCAAATATTTGAATGTGACTTAAAGTTGATTTGTGTGTATTTTAGCTAAATATAACAACATTAGATTTGTAGCTGTGTAAATTTTACCTGTACGATACCCTGTTTATGTTATTATACATATTGATGTAGAGTGAAGCATTACACTTATTTACAATTGAGCAATATCTCATATGACTATGTGTGCATATTGTGCTCAGTATATAAGTTACATACGCACTGTTGACCGCAGTAGGTCGGTATAAGTTCAAACATTACAGATCTCACCTGAAGCCATGTTAACAATAGTGTATTGTACAGTTGTTATCACGTGGTGTGTATGAAGCACGTTTGTGACAACTAATTGATTCTTCGCTTAAAACGAAGAAACTGTACAACTCAGTATACAGAAAGAACGAATCGACAGCGTAGCTTTAATAATTTGATTTATTATTGTATTATAGGTTAACCAGACGACGGAAAATATGTCATTGTATCGGAACCATATATTACCGGTTATCGACAGAATATCCCCAAAAGTTTTCAAACAATTGTGTGTCTGCTTTTCCGATTGCCATTACAAAACAGTAAGATAAAAAAAAAAAAACTCCACCGAAGATTCAAACTGGGAAGTGCCTTATCAAATTGCAAAGCAAAACTCAAACGAAGGGAAAACAACTGTCAATTTCCTGATCAGGTACAGGTATTTCCTTACGAAGAATATGATGGTTTAAACCTGGTTTGATTACTAGCTAAACTTCTCACTAGTGTGACACTCGCATACCATTCCATTATATGGATATCAATGTGTGAACAAAACAACCGTATATGATAGTTACACTTACACATGTAAAAAGAATTGGAGAACAGCAGGCATTTTCTTGTGTAGAAAATGGTGGATTAAACCTGGTTTAATAGCTAGCTAAACCTCTCGCTTGTACGACAGTCGCATCAAATTCCATTCTATTGTCAACGATGTGTGAACAAAAGAAACAAACATAATAGGTAAAAATGTAAAAATAGGGATATAACAGTCAACATTGTGTAATTATCTTAAACACTATGAAAACAAACAATTATACAAACAAACATCTTCCATGGTACAATAACATAAAAACGGGATGTATAAGTACAGAGCCACGTCATAGATAAAAAAAAAAAACCACAAAAAGCTATATAGACATAGCATATTAGCAAATATAAAAGACAGGAATAATAAATATATTATAGAATAATAACACAATGACGGGATGTATAAGCACGGAGCCACGTCATATGCATGAAAGAATCTTAAAATGACATACAGACAAAGCATGTAAGCAAACATTTAAGACAAGAATACACAAATTATCATAGAGCATTAACACAATGCCGGGAGGTATAAGTACAGAGTCACGTCATATGTATCAAAAAGTTATATAGGCAAGTATATTCGCAAAAATGAAAGACAAGAATACAAAACGTATCATAGAACAATAACGCAATGACCGGATGTACAGGGCCACGTCAAACGATTACCACAAAAAAAAAGGCTAAACAGTAAAATAATAGTCATAAAGATAAATAACACGTGATAAAGGTGAAATACCATCATTGATTTTCCCGTATTAGTCTTTGTTAAATTTGCACTTTTCATAAAAATTAGCAGAATTTATCTTTGTTTTAAATAAAGAAACATTTGGCATGAGTAAAGTTCTATAGAAAAAATTCACATGACATTGCATTGCATATAAAAAAAAATAACCATCACTGGAAGTCAACCAATTACATTTTCTCCTCTATTTAATCTGTATACAAGGTTTAGAACCATGTAACCTCAAGTTTCCAAAATATTCTATAGAAATCCCAAATAAAAAAAATAATGATGCTTTGAATAACCCTAGATTTATGTGTATGACACAGAAACGTTTTACTGCAATAGAATGTAGGATTAATTACCTACAACTGTCAAATTCAAGGGAATATTATTTTCATATACAACCAGATGTGACGTACCATGAACCTAAACAACGTAAGTACCCATAATATGTACTCAAAGACCATAGTGATTTATATGTGAAGTTGATACGGAATATGTATCAACAAGATTTATACATGTTGGTTCATGTGAGTTATATATTATTTTATTACTAATGCAATGAAAATTAAATGTTTCAAACATCTGTCCATCTTATATGAAATTATCCTGCAAAACAAAAATAATATCGGAGTGATTTTCTAAAATACTTTCTTGAAATATAAAATCAGTTCATTCAAAGGATCAAACAGATTATGAAACCCTGTTTGTTTCATTACCAGATAGTTACATCATCAGACATGATTTCTGATCGAACTCATTAGAATTCATTGTATGACTCGCTAGAAATAACATATTGTTTTGTTTATCTATTTTTTAAAAACAAATGCACAATAAAGGCTGTAGTAGTATATCGCTGTTCAAATGTCATAAATCTATTGAGAGAAACAGACTAAAACACAAGATTGATATCTGCACGTTTAAAGGAGAACCGGAGCAGCAAAAGTGGCTCATACGAAAATGGTATAATTGCCAGAACAGGTCAAGACAAAACATAGTGTTACAGATGACAAAACCGACAATGAATGTGCATATCTTGAAATTAAAAAGACTAGTTTTGTTTTATTATATGCACTGTGCAAAAACGCCTTGATTGATAAAGCCTCGGTCACACCTTACCGGATAGCTCGAATAGACGCCTAATGGATAATATTTTTTTTAATCCGTTCATGTTCGTTAGACGTCCGTTCTTATCCGTTAGGCGTCCGTCCATATCCGTTGCAAGTCCGTTAAGCGTACGTTTTATCCGTCGGCGTCTGTTCTGTCCGGTGGAAGTGTTTGAGCATGATCAAAACTTTGAACGGACGTCCAACGGATAAAATGTCCGTTGGACGTCCGTTAGGCGTGCGTTTTGTACGGTACTCGTCCGTTTCGTTTCCGTTTTATATTCGTACGTGTCCGTTATACATCCGTTTGAGGTCTGGCAGTTAAATTCACCAACGGACTTCTACCGGACGTATAACGGATAAAACGAATGATGAACGGATTTGAAACGGATAAATGCCAATTAGATTTCTAAAGCCTCGGTCATACCTTGCCGGATAGCACGAACGGACGCCTAACGGATGAAAAAAAAATGTCCGTTGACAAAATTGTTATCTGTTGATGTACTGACCGAATAAAACGGACGTGTATAGGATGCATAACGGACACACAACGGATATGCAACGTACGAGAAACGGACACGTACCAGACAAAACGGATGTCGAACGTACATCAAACGGACGAGTAACGCATAAAACGGACACCTAACTGAAGCGTACCGGATAAAACGGATGAACAAGATATACGGAAAAATCAAAGGCGACAATAATAATACATGTTAATCGCATAAATATTCAAAATTTTTCTGTGTAACTGGTTTTGTTTTTTTTTTCAAAATTCCGCCAAAGGGCAGTGTCTGGCCTGAATAAGAACTGCTCGATTGTGAAGACGTGCCTATACTCTAAGATTTATTATGAATAATAACAATTCATGAACCTTAAGAAATCTGACATACCAATAATTGGCCTTTCTGACGCCAATTTTCAATTGGCATTTATCCGTTTCAGAACCGTTCATCATCCGTTTTATCCGTTATACGTCCGGTAGAAGTCCGTTTCTCGTCCGTTCAACATCCGTTTTATCCGTTAAACGTCCGGTAGATGTCCGTTAGTGAATTTACCTTCCAGACCTCCAACGGATGTAGAACGGACACGTAACGGATACAAAACGGAAACGCCACGGACGAGTACCGTACAAAACAGACGCCTAACGGACGTTCAACGGACATTTTATCCGTTTGACGTGCGTTCAAAGTGTTGAACATGCTCAAAATTATCCACCGGACAGAACGGACGTCGCCGGATGAAACGGACGCTCAACGGACATGCAACGGATATGGACGGACGTCTAACGGATACGAACGGACGTCTAACGGACATGAACGGATTGAAAAAAAGTTATCCGGTAGGCGTCCGTTCGAGCTATCCGGTAAGGTGTAACCGAGGCTTTAAGGTTCGTGAATTCTTATTATTCATAATCGATCTTAGAGTAAGGGCACATCTTCACAATCAAGCAGCTGTTATTCAGGTCAGACTCTGCCCTTTAGCGGCATTTTGAAGAACAAACCAAAACCAGTTACACAGAACATTTTCAATATTAATGCAATTTACATATATTATTATTGTCGCCTTTAATTTTTTCGTATATCTTGAATATCCGTTTTATCCGGTACGCTTCCGTTAGGTGTCCGTTTTATGCGGTACTCGTCCGTTGGATGTACGTTCGACATCCGTTCTGTCCGGTACGTCTCCGTTTCTCGTCCGTTGCATATCCGTTGTGTGTCCGTTATGCATTCGTTAGACGTCCGTTTTAGTTGGTCAGTACATCAGCGGACTCCCAACGGATAACAATTTTGTCAACGGACAACTTTTATTTTCATCCGTTAGGCGTCCGTTCGTCTTATCCGGTAAGGTGTGACCGAGGCTTAAGCAAAATACATTGCTAAGCATTCGATGTTAATTCCGTAGAAATAAATAATGGTCAAAATGAAGACCGATATGAACGGATAGTGAATCTTCACAAGTAATGTTTTATTTTTATTATTACTTATTTTTATTATTATTTGCAAACATGAACATCAGCAACTATACGCTACATGTAATATCCGATATATAAATAAAACACCAGCGTGCAATGTAATGTTCAAGAGATATTTTTCCACGCAGAATTTTAAAAAATATTATTTGTTTTCAGTAAGCTTTAGTGGTTTTACACATCAATATAATATGTTATTTGTTTTCAATACGCTCTAATGGTTTCAATTATAACTTTGGCAGAAAGTGTATGTGTAGCATTATTGTTTACTAGAAAAGTAACAAATAGCAATCACCAAACATATCTTCAAAAACTTACTTGATTGCCTTGATGTAAATTACATCACATCTTACCATTATGTTTTGTAAAAGGCTGATTATATAAACATTCGTGAGCTCTCGTAATCACAAGAAAGAATTTTTGTTTAAATCATTATCATGACGAGCGCAATAAATTTTGTTGTATCTCATTAGCGATTGGCAATATATTTTGCATTGTAAATGTATACTTTTATTATGAAAAATGTACAAAAAAAATCAATGAGTTGATTTTTCTTATTGCTAATATTTTAAGGCACTTTTAGAAATAATGTTCATGCCAATTTATAAAGGCTTCTAATGTCAATGTTTGAGTGAAATTGTTTTTAAACAGTTATTACAGGAATAAAAAAAAACAATGTAGGTTATCATCAATTAAAACAAATACGGAATATAAACACAGGCACCAAAATAAATTGGAAAAATTCAGAAATCCAAAATAAATCTGATCTGGAGAGGGAAAACATGTGTGTGTGAACGTGAACTAATCAATTGATAAAGTTGTTGTTATCATTTTGTGTCACTATTTAAAGCTGAACAACACCATTCGAAATGGTCTTGAAACTTTATCGAGTAAACACAAAACACCAGACGATTTCTCCAATATTGTCCAAACCACTATATCAGCCGATTGATAGACGGATTGTACATTTCGGTAAGGAACTACAAAATCTTTCAATACTCTATGGGTGAATTTAACACATAGATAAATCGTTTAAACAAAATTTGAGATTGTTTAATTCCATATATACCGTCTTGTGCTTCTTTGTTACATGTGTGTTTGTTTTATAGTGATTAAGATTATAACACAATGTTGACTGCTGTACCTCTAATTATGACATTTTTACCTATTATGTCTGTTTGTTTTGTTCACGCATCGTTGTCAATATAATGGAATTCGATTACGACTGTCATACATGTGACAGGTTTAGCTAGCTATTAAACCAGGTTCAATCCACCATTTTCTACATAAGAAAATGCCTGTTCAAGATTTTGATTTTTCCATTTGATTCCGTTTTGAATTTTCCATGTTTCACATTGTTAAATTTTTCTGCAGCTTTTATATTTTAAAGGAGGACCAAAAGATTGAACTAGAGATTCCGAAATTTCATATGTGAAAATGATTTTTGTCATTTTAATACATTATTATTAGCCATAATGCTATCAAAGTTTGTGTTGTCTTTTTATATACAAGATAGTATTGAAAACGTACAATAATAAGAAAACGAACTGACAACACATTAGAAATATTCTAATAATTTCCATGTGCATATTTTTATTCGATTTATTTTAGCATGACGCCGAAGTAAAAAACAATCGTTATTCTTTATATTCGCAAACATTAAAGACTTAGTAGCCAAATTTGTTAAACAAGTATCATAACAATATGGATAAAATACTTTTTTTTGTATTATTATGAAAGCTGAAATGCTGTGGTTAGAATATTGCTACTGGAGTTTTTTCCCGCCATCTTGCTGTAAACATGAGATTACATCTGCATTGAATGCTGGTAATATAAAAGACCTTGCATCTTGTGTCGATTCACCTGACGAAACTAATTCAAATACTGACAAGGTAAACGATGGTATATATTACGGCCACCGAAAGCTTTACTTTTGTGAAGCCCAGGTGGTCGTGTGGTCTAGCGGGACGGCTGCAGTGCAGGCGATTTGGTGTCACGATATCTCAGTAGCATGGGTTCGAATCCCGGCGAGGGAAGAACAAAACATTTGCAAAAGCAAATTTACAGATCTAACATTGTTGGGTTGATGTTTAAACGAGTTGTATATACATAATGTACACAGCCATGTATCACAATCATTGCTGGTGATCCGATGGATACATCTGTTGTAGAGTTGTCACTGACTCAGACGTACTTATAAATATAATTATTTTCTGTGACTGTATCTTGCATTAATTTGTAGGATCCTTTACTTTAGATAAAGGAGCTGATCTGTAACAATAACATCTCCATGCCTTATATATCATGTACTGTAGTACGCCGCTAGATTAACACTGACGAGGAAAGGTAACATACGGCCACCGAAAGCTTTTCCTTTGGGGAAGCCCAGGTGGTCGTGTGGTCTAGTGGGACGGCTGCAGTGCAGGCGATTTGGTGTCACGATATCTCAGTAGCATGGGTTCGAATCCCGGCGAAGGTAGAACAAAAAATTTACGAAAGCAAATTTACAGATCTAACATTGTTGGGTTGATGTTTAGACGAGTTGTATATATATATATATATATATATATATATATATATATATATATATATATATATATATAGAGAGAGAGAGAGAGAGAGAGAGAGAGAGAGAGAGAGAGAGAGAGAGAGAGATTCCATAATAGCAAAACGTGTGTTACGATATTTCTCAACTCGAAATAGTAAAATTTTAATGATTAAACTGCGAGGCTTGTCGAAAAAGAAATGATTAAGTTCAACTGTTGAGAGTGGAGAAATATCGTAATAAACGAGTTATAGTTATAATAGAAAGTTGTGTTCTTTATATATGACGTCAGCAGGCATGGTAATCTTCTTTTTTTATCACAATAGGAAATTCAGAAGAAATCAAGAAAATGAATCGTCATGATTGAATTTCGACCAATCATAGGATGAAAACAGATATTTTACCAGTGAAGAGAAATATTTTTTCTCATATCGCTCCGAAAAAATGAAAATAGGACAAAGTGCCCCGATAAATTTCATTGCATTAATAATTAACCTATCATATAGCTATCCGCTATGAACATTTAATATAATTCTAAACATTAACTAATGAAATCACTGTTTAAGGGATTAATTATTTTCTCTTGTATTTGTTAGAATTGATATAGTATTTTCTGTTTACTTGATTGTTTTATTATTTATAAACTTGTAGACTCTTATAAACTTTTTGATTTACCTCCCTTTGCATTCATGTTGATATTAATTTTGTACTCGGATCTGCTTAATAAAGCAAAGGTGCATATGCATTCTTATATATCTTATTATAAATTCATAATGTTAGCTACAAAATAATATCTTATATATCAATGATACGCCTGTTTGGCATTTTACGTACCAATGAAAAAAATCGAAATTATCTTTTTGCGAGTGTTAATAATGAAGGTGTTTTAAATGATTTATCAGTTTCTGTGATGTACACTTACACATTTCAAATCCCAATAATTTGGAAAGTGCATTATTCTTCAACTACAAGAACGTTTTTTAATAATTAAACCAGTTGTATTTGTATGTCTGGGTTTTATGATTACTATACAACGTTTTGTCTTCTGGATCCCAATATCGTCATATTTTCTTATAATATCTCAATTGAGTTGCTCTACCAATTTTTTTCGATATAACGGATCTATAACAACTGTCATACGAGTTGTTAATAGGTGGTTGAGCTAGACATAAAAGCAGGACCATGAGTTTTAATCAAACCGTTTGTTTAAGAAAATGCCTGTATCAAGTTAGCAATATCACATTTTTTTTCTCCATTCCCTCCGTTGGCTGATGTAGTATAACATTGGTTTGTCTGGTTTTATGGTCTTTCTCAGTTTTCAATTTACCTTTGGGTTCAGCAATTTTGTTAATTTATTTAGATTAGTTGCAAAATCACTCCTTTTTATGATACTATATAAAAATGTTATTAGGAATTATAATAAAAAATGAGAACTTATTCAACAGACCATATCAATCAACGAACGACTCCTCTGAATATAGAGACGCTCAAACAACAATGAGTATTGCATTGTCCAAATAGCTAGGCACTGAAATAATTGTTTACCTACGTTCAAATCTAATCTTCAGTATCAGGATACAATCAAAGTAAAAACGAAGGCTGAGGGAATTTCTTGAACTCTAAGAGGAGCGAAACCGGGATCGAAGAAAATGTTCGTGTCTCGTGCTTAACATGCATCAACCAAAACGAGAACCCACACTCATCACATTCGCGAATATGACACAATCAGTAAAGCTATCTAAATGGTATATAAATGTACAAGACCGCGAAAACATGTCACATGTACTTTGCAGCAAAGATATGTCGTATCGGTTAACAAAATTGTGAAGGTGCAGGTAAAACTTATGAATTACCGATTTCAGTTTTTATCTTGTAACTCTGTTTGAGATTTTTGTGTTGTGTCAGGAGCTAAGCCATAATACAGTGCGTATATGGTATACTTGCGCAAGAGTACAGTTTAAATTAATATATGAATATGCTTCACGATGAAATAGAGAGTATTTAACTGCTGAAAATAGGATACTGACAATTGGAAAGTCGAAATTATCACACTTATATAACAGATCTTCTGGTTTTAGTAAAGTGAGGGTTATTATAAAAGTCATTAATCAAGGAAATGAAAGAGAACACTTAAACAAGAATATAAATAAAATGAATATAGTTGTGAAAGCTGGGATACACACTACAGTTTGTATTTGCATTAGCTTTAGATTTAGATAGTTGCATTTGTTTTCTATGATACAAATTTCTCTGTCCGATTGTATTTTATATTGTAGTCTGGAGTATGATTTTTCATTTTGATTCAACAAACGTAGAACTGTTTCGGTATTGTCTACTTGTATTCTAAACATTTATTCTGCCTTCATGATTTTACTGCGAAACGATGTACACAACGAGAGGATTCCCACTGGTATGAAGCACAAAATGAACATTTTACTGCAAAAAGATGTACACAGAGAGAGGATTCCCACAGGTATGAAGCACAATATGAACATTTGAATGCAAAAAGATGTACACAGCGAGAGGATTCCCACTGGTATGAAGCACAAAATGAACATTTTACTGCAAAAAGATGTACACAGAGAGAGGATTCCCACAGGTATGAAGCACAATATGAACATTTGAATGCAAAAAGATGTACACAGCGAGAGGATTCCCGCAGGTATGAAGCACAATTTGAACATTTTAATGCAAAAAGATGTACACAGCGAGAGGATTCCCGCAGGTATGAAGCACAATATGAACATATAACTGTTGGGAAAAACAACGTCATATCTGTGATACTTGACATATAACATAAGTCAAAAGATCAATGATTGCCAAATCTACAGTATGTTCAAAGGGCATAACGTTTTGATTGTGCAGTCCAGATTCAATAAATTTCACACCTTTAATAAGACTTATCGAGTTTAATTGCCCTTTTGAATAGTAGCTTATTTCATCAAGGGTTTAACTTATTGTTCTCAATAGATCTTTTAATACGTTAAGTGTTTAATTTGCCAAAACGAACATTTATGAAATTCATTAAATATTGCAGATTAATACTGTTCGACCAATGCTACTCTTAGTTCTATTCTGCATATTCTGCCTCAAGGAAAACACCTGCAATTTTATTTGCAATCGGATTTTTAATTAATTATTGTTAAAGAATTCAAAACGAAAATGTGACACAGCTACATTTGCCTTCTCGTTTTGATTTCTTATTAAAGACACCACTTACAATAATTTCTTATTAAAAACATGACTTAGAATGTCTAGTACTTTCTGTACCCTTATTTTTGACATTGTTACCTATTATGTTTGTTTTGTTCACACATCGTTGTAAGTGTTATTGTATTTTATACGACTGAGAGGTTAAGCTAGCTATAAACCAGTTTTATTTAGTATTTTGGTGATTTTACTTTTTTCTGAATTAAGGCATTTCGGGTGGTATAAAACTTCATCAAAGATACAAAGCTTACATTTTGAAACACCAGTTGTGCGTATATATTTTACAATATCGCCAATCTTTTGATTTTGTTTTCAAGGTCGCTTAGGTATTCAAGTTTTTTACTGTTATGTCATAAAAGTACTACTGCGTTTTAGATATTATTTAATTACTCGAGAGTATTTAAAATTACTGCTTTTATTGCAGATTTATATCTTAAACTCGCTAAAGTTTATCTGCGTATTTATATTGTGATTAAACATAAAGTATCTTGTCATTATTTGAGATTATGCAAGCATGTTGTGCTATAGTAAATGTTTGTATTCTTGTCTTTCGTTTTTATGCTCATGTTTATAAGTCCTTATGTTATGTTGTACACCTATTTTATTTTTACCTATTTTGTCTGTTTGTTTTGTTCTCAAATCATTGTCAATATAACGAAAATCTATTCCGCTGTCATACATGTCAAAGGTTTAGCTAGCTATAAAACCTGGTTCAAATCCAACATTTATTACATACGAAAATACTTGTGCCAAGTCAGGAATATGACAGTTGTTACATGTATCCATTCTTTTCATATGTTTTAGCTTTTGATATTGCCAGTAATATACACGGACTTTCTGTTTTGAATTTCCTCGGAGTTGTTTTTTTTTTTTTACTTTTCACGGTACATCTGTATAATTGTATGTTTTGAATTTTCTTTGAGTTCGTTAATCTGTCATTTTATATTTTGTTTGGTTTTTGTGTTTTTATATGAAGAAATTTTGTTGAACTTTTTTTTTTATATCATTTGAAATACAACAGATTTTGTATTTCGGAAATACAGTTTTTAAAAAAATATATAAGGGTTCATATCCAGAAGTCAATTCAATGAAAATTTAAGACTAATGAGTCTTATTTAGACAAAACGCGCGTCTGGCGTAAACAAGTTTAATCCTGGTATCAATAGTTATCAAAGGTACCTATAAACATCGAAGTGTTGACTACTGGGCTGGTGGTACCCTCGGGGACGAAACGTCCACCAGCAGTGGCATCGACCCAGTGGTGTAAATAGTTATTAAAGGTACCAGGATTACAATTTATTACGCCAGGCGCGCGTTTCGTCTACACAAGACTCATCGGGGACGCTCATATCAAAATATTTATAAAGCCAAACAAGTTAAAGTTGAAGATATTATTATTTTATTCATAGCTTTTGTAGATGAATAGGGATGTGGAAAAACGGAATCTCTAAAACGTAGTTGAAGCAGGCGTTTTAGTTTTTTGTTCTTCATCGCAATCCACTGAAAAGTATCAATTAAAATGCAATAGTAGTAAACAGATGTTCAAAACTCAAGAATTTCTTTAACTCTATATCGAGCATGACTAGGTGCGGCAATGAAAAAGATCAACACAAAGAACATATCAAGAAACAAATGTTTTGTTGGAAAGACAAAGAAACATCGGAGCAATCATCAATTCGTGAAGCCAATCGGATAAATTGTGAATCTAAGTTCAAATAACCAAGGACTTCATGTTAAATTGGAAATCAAAATGGAGAATATTTCGTAGGGACAACAACCCGAACAACGAGCAGAAAACAAGTCCCGAGACCCCAAATGGGTCTTCAACACAGCGAAAATATTCGACAACCGTTTTACAAGCTATTGTTAAAAATAATATGAGATAAAATGGATATAAAATACCAGTGTGTGTGAGTGTGTATGTGGGGGCGGGGTGGGGTTGAGGGGAGTAAAACATTGTGAAGGAAATCAAACAAGAAAATAACTAAGGATTAGCGTCGAAAAGTCTAAAAAGAATACTCAAAACATACTTAAAACCGTATGAACTCGGATTCCCTGAAAGAATAATGCGTGTTTGTGACAGCTGCGCCCCTAGTGATATCCGTTTTATAACTAAAGACAAGTTGAAAAGTATAATTACAACAAAACTGAACTCCGAGGAAATACCAACGGAAAATCCCTCTTCAAATGGCAAAATCAAAAGCTTATAAACATATCAAACATATCGGTGATATAACGTCTTGTAATATCATATTTCAGGGGGGGGGGGGAATTTTGGAGTGAAACATTTCTTCTATCACCTTCAACACATATATTGCAAAACAGTCAATTTAATAAGTATGGCGTCCTTACAACTTTCGATGAATTAATCTTAATTTTATGTATGACAGAACAACATCAACATTGGCTGTTAACGAGGCACTATGTGAATTTTTTGCCAGGAAGCAGTGGCATTGTGAAGCAATTCAGCCTACAAGGGGTTCTTTCCCGGATCCCATCAAAATAGAAGATTATCAAGGAGGACATGTTTGGGCTCACCCTTATTAATGTACTTGACAGGTACATGTTCCAAGTCATGAACACTGTGGTTTGATGAAAGAAAAAATCAATGACAGTTGGAAACCAAAATAGACTAATATGTAGGGGCATCTGATAGGGAAAATGATGCCGATTTTCGTGTGCAACCAATAATTTTAAGTCAGTTTTACGTATTTTATAAAAAAAATACAAAAGCATGAAACCCAAATATTAATTGAAATAGTGAAATTAAACTTAATTGGTAAATTGGTAAGCTATGTTTATTGTTGGTAATTTTTATAATAAATAGGATACACATTGTTTCATGATAGGCTTACATTATAAACGGATTGTTAACCTAATACCTTTAATGGTTATGAATTTTAATTCTATACCCCATTATTGTTCATCTTCACACATTTATGTAAATTAATCTGTAGTTAAGGGCTTAATGGTTCTATTAAATACTGCTTTGTAACAAGTCAATTGTTCAATTCTTTGTTCATCAATAATTCAAGAAAGATTTTACTACTTAATTCTACAGAATGGGATCTATTATAAATTCCTATTACGAATATAAGTAGTACTACGAATTATTTTTCTATGATACTTAAAAGAATTAGGTCCCGTAACATATTCCGAAGTTTGCTGGATAGGCAATAAAAAAGTAAGAAGATGGGGTATGATACAACTTGTTTCTTTCTTGTATTTAGTTTTTCACGGAACCTAAGGTTTGTAAAATAAAAGATGTAAAAACGCATAGTCCGGATCAAGACAAATGTTAATTAGAAACCAGCAAGACAAGTTATAATTAGAAGTAATATTAATCTTACGGTTGTTCACGATACTCTTTGAATCTTTATGACTAAAATTGTAGGCTATTTGTATAAAAAATAAAATCTCCTCGACTGATAAATGACTCAATTTAAAGCGTGTCTGTATGCAAATATCTACCCATATCCAACAAGTCCCCTTTTAGGTGAACAAGTATCTTAGATTCAAATGTGTAATTAAAATCTTTCAATCTTTTATGGGTGGATTTAACATACATAAATTAAAGAAAAAATCAAAAATCAACGAATGAGGTGGTTAAATTTGATGACTTTACCTTTTTGTGCTTCTTTGTTGAATATTTGTTGGTTTTTGTTGTGATTACAATTATAACACATTGATGGCTGCTATGCCCCTATTTGGGACATTTTTGCCTATTGTGTCAGTTTGTGTTGTTGGCGCATCGTTGTCAATAGTATGGAATTTGATACGTGTGTCATACGAGTGAGAGGTTTAGCTAGCTTTTAAACCAATTCCAGTCCACTATTTTCTTCATAAAATAATTTTTGTACCAATTCAAGAATATGACAGTTGTTATCAAATCGTTTAATGTGTTTGAGCATTTTATTTTGCCATTTGATAAGGGACTTCCCGTTCCGAATTTTCCGCGGAGAACAGTATTTTTGTGTTTTATTTTTTATAAGGTTTGAACATTTTGTCGGGTGTATTTACTAACATATAACCTGATTATACATACTTTAACAAGACTCAATACTGCAATTTGATTTACCGAATTTGGCATATTTTGAGGATGTATCAAAATAATAACTATAAGAAAGTCATCCTCAATAAAAAAAAAAAAAAAATGTGTGGAAACAAAATAAGAGCTATATTTTGTCTTCCGAATAATTCATTCCTTTAGTTAATATATGTCCTTATGTGCTCAATTTTGAAGTAACATAAACAATTTGCAGTATTGTCTTCAGCAGCAATATACAGAACTTTTACACATTTGATTTAATTAAAAGTAATAAAGTGGTAATAATTTGTGTAAGAATTACATAGACTCTTTAAAAAATGGAATATTGTAACAGCTTTAAAATTTTGACCATGTGAGTGAAGCAAATAATGGGAATATTTTTTTATTACAAAGAGAAGTAGCGTCGGTCCTAAATTTCAGTAATAATATCTTTAAACATTTTGCAGGGTGTATTTACAAACATATAACCTGATAAAAATACTTAAAGAAGACTTAATACTGCAATTTGTTTTACAGAATTTGGCATATTTTGAGGATGTATCAAAATATTAATTATAAGAAAGTTATTCTCAATACAACCCAAAATGTTTGGAAACAAAATTAGAGCTATATTTTGTCCTCCGAATACAAATTTATTCCTTTTGTTTAGAGATACCCTTATATGTTAAATGTTAAAATAACATTAACAACACATACTATATTATCACACATACAGTATTTTCCTCAACAGCAATATACAGAGCTAAACACAAGACAATAACAATCAAAACCAAGGATTAAAAACAAAGACTCACAAAACCAAAAGACATTTACATCAACATTTATAAATAAGAAATAAGAAACAACACGAACTCCACTAAACCGGGAGTAAAATAAGGTACCCCGGAAGGGTACACATTATTCAATTGAAAGATGTAAAATAACTGATAATTTGTGTGAGAATTACATAGACAACCGGTTGAGTTGTGAGTGAAACAAATAATGGGAAATTTGGTCCTTTCTCTTTTATTACAAAAAGAAGTTTCAGTATATATATCTAGATGCGGAAAATTACGAACGGTTTGTATTGTTATTGTGGAGTCCTATAAGCATTCATATCACGACAGCTATAGACCCCCTTACAAAGTATCAACCGTCTGAAGTATGTTTTATATAGTATGTGTGGTTTGCTGTCCTCTTGAACTAGTATTCATTAACTGTCACTTGTTGCCTATAGATTGTTCATCTAGGACTTTGGTTTAGGAGTAGTCACTTAACTTTCAGATCATACTGCTTTCATTTCACCAGAAACAAACTCATTAGACGGTTTTTGTATATGTTGGATTCTCTTTCCTTTTCACCATGTTAAAGATTTGTTTAAGTATACGAATTCATTGTACCCACTTAAACTTACTTTTGCATTGTCAAGTGTAAAGTGTGGTCTCTGTCTGATTTAAACAAAGGTGATAAACAATCTTACGGTAAACCGTTACACCAAGATGAATGCCTTTTCTTTTCATATTGTATATTTTTCATTCCTTGACGGAGATGTTCCGATGGCTGCGTCTAATTACGAGATGAAGATGAACTCTTATGTACGAATGTTTTATGGATTTCATTATAATGTTATTAATTGTTCTAAAATATGTGTCACAGATGAGCAGGGAGATGTTTGACTTGTCGATGTCCTCCATCTTTTCTCGGTTACGTAATAGAAGTTACTTCATTATATAAGTTCCAAATGAAAACAATATTATGAAATATTATTTCCACCGGAATATATATTACAGTAAATATTCCTAACGGAAGTAATAGTATAGAATATTTGTTCAAACAGGAATAGATATTATGGCGTTGTTTATAACATAGTTCCCGGAGGAACTTTTGTTAGGGGGGGACAAATATACGTTGACAGTGTTATCGCCGCATGTGATTATGACTGGAAATTTACCTGCCATGAAATAATATCAGACGCTTATAGTACCCGAGGAAATGTGACATATAGACATGATAAATATATCGGGTTGTTGAATCTTTGACACATTCCCCATTTCCATTCTCAATTTTAATAATATATATTGATTTATATAGTCTCTCACTATAATTCTTTATAGAATGGCATTTGTATTTTAATTTATAAAATTACTGTTTTATTCAAGTATATACAATGTATTATAATGATTGTATTATATGTATTGCAAGTGGTGATACTCCAATAAAATATTGAATCTGAATCTGTGATCCCATCAGAACACATAAGCAAACAATTTACTTTAAATTTTACTTTTAGTGAACATTGTTCGTTGTTTTGTTTCTGTGGGGCATGTAGTCATATATTTTTGTATTCATTGTTTTATTTTGTTTTCTTTAATATACTTTTTTATTGTTGGGTTTACTGTTTATTTGTTGTCCCAGGTTTTCCCTGTCTTTGTTTTTAAGGTAGCATGTGACTGAAGAGATAAAAGTTAAGTTTTATTTTTTTTTAAACCACGACTCGGATAATGAATGAAATATTAACTATATATATATATATTTAACAAACACTTGATCTTTGCAATTAAGATTTTAATTTTTAATTAAAGTTCAATTACTAAAGTATATAAAAGCTTATAACTGCTTGAATAAAACAACTGTTAACGCTAATAATATTTACTATATAACCACAAAATGCATACATGGCTTCGTTAATTGCCCTTACTTGTGGTTGCATTTATGTATTAAGCTCTTCAAATTTTGTTTCTAATTACAAAATGTATTTGGTTTTAAATAGTGGTGATGTTTCTGTTTTAATCTTCTTATGTAAGCCATATTGGACTTCTGTATGAATAAATCTTGGACTTTAAAGGAACATTCGCTGAATGTGTTGAATTTGCTTTAGGGACAATGATAATCCGTTATTCAAATACTAACCAATTATCGTCCACGATGTTCCGAGAGCGGAATGACACTTTTATATTAACAATGGCCATTTAAAATCTTAACAAAGCTGACACTGTTGGGAGTCGCCATTAACGAGAAAATTGGTTCAGTCAACAAGAAAATGTATTTATTGGAGAATAATAGAGAACGATTTTACGCTAAATATTAACAAGAAGTGTTGATAAATATTATACTAGGGTTTAAACAACGTGTTGTTATAATCTGTACTGTCAATATACCTAGTAGTTTGAATGGTCAGTTGTTCGGCCAATACGGACAACAGTGGGCAGTAAACAATCAGAGATAATGTGTCAATATTTGTCCTATTGTCAATCACAAGTGGATGGAGTTTGTATCAATTCTGGATAAATTGGCTTCTGTGGGGTTGTTATTGTGCATTGATCAGAGAATTCACTATAAAAAGGAGACCAACAGTTCATTGTGACATTGTATTTTTTGTAATGATTTGTACTTCATATTATTTATTATATGTTTTCCTTCCGAATAATTTTAGGTATGGTGATGGCTGAGGATGATTAAAGTTGTTAACAACCTTGACTGACTATACAGCCCTCACAAGTTCGGCTTAATTTTAGATAAAAATATTGTAAAAGCGTATATAAAGGTAACGATATAAGTCAACGTGTGGTGTAGACCCTGGAAGACATTCAATGACGCAGGTGAAAAATAAGAATATTACGTCAGTTTTTAATGTATGCATGTCATTATTATTTATTGTATCGGAATTTGTATTTATTGAAATATAATTTGTATTTATTTAAATGTTACTTACATTTATTGAAATATAATTTGCATTTATTGTAACATAGTAATTTGTATTTTTATTACTCTTTTGTGCCATTTGTGTGTATGCTATTTTTATTTATAAATTACTTAACGATAATAATATTGGATATCTAAACTGTATCATGAGATTACAAACACCAAGGACATGGAGACTGCAGATACAACAGAGATGAAGGTCATGTTCTACGCAGACCATCGAGAGGCATGACCAAGGTAGCCCTTGGATGGACGACAAAGGGGAAAAGAAAAAGAGGTAGACATAAAACAATTAAAGGGAAGATGGTGTACCGTTGGCACAGTGGTTAATAAAGCAACCAGCAGAGAAGAGTGAAGGAGTCTTGTCCTTGTCATATGTGGAATAAAGCAAAGAAAGGATTAAATAAATAAAATAAAAACTGTATAATGATATGTAATTACTCATCGTTAATATATTAAATCTGGTTGTTGTTTAAACTCAAAATCATTTGTTTTTCAAAATTTTCCTTTTTAAAACTGTATAAATTTCTTTGAAAAAAAACCGACGTTCTAAAATTGACGATAGTTGCAATGTGATATATGCATATTTACAAGTTTTTCTTTTTTAATAAAAAATCATATAACATAGATACCAAACTCCGAGGAAAATTCAAAACAAAAAATCACTTTTCAGATGGCAAAGTTTAAATGTGTCCAAACTTGTCTTTGTTTGTACAGATTTTTTTATTTATAAATGTTTAAATCCGAAAGACGGAATAGCCAAATATTTATATTAATAATTAAAAAGCAGTTATGTTAATATGCAAATATTCTATTTCATATTCATGCCTTAACTCGTAAATTATTTCTACTTTTTAAATGCTGTAGGATTTGACCTGGTGAAATGATAAACATGACAAAACAGAGGACAATTACACAACCATTAATAAAAATTTGAAAAAGAGGCGGACGATACCAATGGGAAAATGCTTAATTCAGTTTCTATTTTTTATATTCGATACATTTAAGTAATAGGCAACAGAAGTTTACCGATGTTCGAAATTTCGTAAATACAACAAAAAAAGACTTATGGAAACGCCTGCACTCGAAAAGGGGCTAGACCGTGTGCATTTCCAGAGTAAGTGTCTTCTGCTAATCATGCATTATCGTCGAGTATTATATTGTTAGCGTATATTTGTTCCGCCTTAGTCACAGAAGTTCACCTGGAAATTTTTGTTATCTATTAAACGATGTAATAAAATATGTTCCGTTTTGGAACAAATATTCTTAACCCTTTATTCCCTAAATGGAAATAATATTACAAAATATTTCTGATGTTCTGATAGAACTTCCATTTTGCGAGATGATCACTTCATAAAGCCGAGTAGGAGTTTTATTTAAAACAAAAAATGAAATGAAATTCAAAGACAATACAGACTGATGAAATCCATTAAATAATCCACCATCACTGAACACCGACAAACAAACAAACGATACCACACCATATAAAATTTAACGTAGGAAAATCAATTTTAAAAAATTAGTATTTCTATATTCAGATAGTCTATAATGCGTTCACATGATAAAAAACTGAAAAAAAAATCAAATTTTAGAAGCATAAGTAATAATCGAAGCTGTCCAGTTATTTGGGTTTAGAATTATTAGAATTGGTGGCGAATTTAAGTTGTATATTCATATCGGACAACAAATTTATTTATTTCATATATAAGATAACAAAAAGAATGTAACCACACTGATTACAATATATGTCAATAAATTATAAATCTAAAAGAAAACACATAAATCTTGTCACATTGACAAGTACACAAAGGAATATTGGCCATTGCTTAAAGATTCGGAATTTCTATAATGTATTACTTCATTGCACTGCAACATTCGGAATTTCCAGAACGTACCATTCGTTTTGCTAGTTTAAAATTGTTTGTATAAATCGTAGCACGTGAACTGGAAGCACTATCAATGTCCATTCGTATATCTCTGATATAGACGATCTAACGACTGACAACGATTAAAACACACAGGTGATTTCTTCATGTTGTTTCATCAGGATCCGTTTCCACGACATCTATTTCCTCTTCCGGTTCCGATTCGTCATGTTGTTGGTTATTTGGCACTGATATCGTCGAAGCACTAGATTTAAAATGACTAAATGGAAAACTTGCGGGGTGTTTGAAATAATTGTCTTCTGGGTTTGATTCTGGTGTATCACAATCTCTAGAATGTTCATCTGATTGGTTGTTGGTGTCAGTTGAAGAATCGAGTGGCTTTTTCTGAAGTTTTTTATGTTTCATCCTTCTATTCTGGAACCATGTCTTTACCTATTTAAAAAAAAAACCAAATGACTTCTTATTTTCTTCATATTTAATAATAATATATACATGTACTATTGAGTCACTATTGTCAGATGATCTTGTACTTTTGCATGTCCTAACAACATGCAATAAAATGTTCTGTATAAGACAGGATTCTTAAATAACTATTACAAAATGTATATATAAATTCACTGCTAGTATCTTTTAGATATTTGTTAAACTGCTCGCTTGACAAATTAGGGTTGATACTTAAAGGATAAATGTGTAATTGATAAACTGTGCGGCGCTACCTATAATTGACGTTTAAATGATATGCATATCTGTTTCTAAAGGACATCTGAATCAAACCTATGTCACTCATAAACTAAGGAGTAGGTCCAGTAAGGACCGATTTTGACCTCAAATTTCAGTTTCATCTGACAAAAGATTTTTACCACTTTTTAAACACTCAAGTGTCTATTTCATTTGTTTCAATTATTTTTTGTTAAAGATTTTAATTCATTTAGTCTTAAAAAACGATCCGATTCAAGCTAAAATATGAAAAATCTACCAAATATGCGAAAAAATGTCACTTTTCAGATGGTTTTTCGTCAAAAATGAAAGTGGCCGCATCCGTGTTCATCCTCCATCTTTATATATGTTATGTATTATCATCAAATACAACTTCCATTTTAATATTTTGGATGAACACGAATGCGGCCACTTTCATTTTACACGGAAACCGTCTAATATTTAACTAAAATGCTTGAATTTTGATGATTTCAGTAATTTAGCATGACTTAATGGTGCTAGTACTCAATATATGTGCATTGTAATGCCCAAAAAAGCCAATATTTATGTAGCAGAACCATTCTACTATCCAATAAATAACTAAAAGTTTACATTTTAACAATTTTGTAAAACTGCTATATTTTGTGGCCAAAAAGGGCTCTTACCGGACCTACTCCTTTAAACAATTATGGTTCAAACTTCATTTGATATACTACTTTTATAAAATCTTGTTTGGTATTGATTAATTGATTATGCTTCTTCTTTTGCAATCTTATCTTTATTTCTAATACAGTTATGAAAAATTTTCTTTACACTTAAATCATACCCGTGTTTCTCTTTAACAATGTAGTCCTACTCTAATTGAATCAGACCTGTGTTTCTTGTTAACAATATAGTCCTATTCTTATTGAATCATACCTGTGTTTCTGATAAGCTCAGTTGTGCTGCCAATTCTACCCTCTCCGGTGTAGAAAGATATCTTTGAGTTTCGAACCTCTTTTCTAGACCATTGAGTTGTTGATCACTAAATACTGTCCGAGCTTTCCTTCGTCGGCAATGTTTTCCTGGACTGTCGTGTTGGAATAACGGATTCAGAGGAAATCCTGAAAACAAAAGTGTAGGTTTTAAAACAAGAGTCAAATTTAACATCTCATCAATTCTATATCAAATTTTATAGATATACTGGTGCAAATTATATTAGTTGTTAAACATGTTTTTTGATTGGCGTTCAAGTATACACTTGATAAACACTACACAAAATAGATGCGTGAATTCAATTCTTTATTAATACATTGTAGAAAAACTCTAAAGAAAAAATTCCTGCAATCAAGGTATGCTTAAAATTCCTTGATTCAAAAAAGTTTCATGATTTAAACATTTTTATAAATGTTTTTGAGACTAAAATTTGTATAAATGTTTTTCAGACTAAAATTTGTATAAATGTTTTTCAGACTAAAATTTGTATAAATGTTTTTAAGAATAATGTTGACTTTCCTTGCGAAAACCTAAAAAGTTACATCCTCTGTGAATGTCAGTATAGAAGTTAGATTTATACAAAATATGATTAGAAATTGGTTTGTATCAAGAAACAGGATACTAAGGGGGAATAGATTATGTTTATTTTAACATGTTAAAAATATAAACCTTAATTTGCTTTAAATTTGTGCAAAATTGATAACTTAATCAGCAACATTTAGAATTGGAATTCGTAGTTAAATTAATTTATCTGTCCAACTCGGTAAAAATAATAATAATGGTATTGAATAACCATCAGAAACGAGAAATAAAGACTTAAGAAATATGTTAGTTAACTTATAAAATGAAGAAAAAACCCGCACTATATATAATCAACAATGCAATTATTACATTAAAACTTGTTCCATGTTGATTTTCTTGTTTACTTTTTCATTCTTTATTTGAATACACAGTTCACACACGAATGAACCAATTCTATACCAACAAACATACTACCAATAATTATTTATATATATTTAGTTTATATTCTGTAACAGATGTATGTGCCTATAAATAGTAACACATAACATACAAATATATTTGAGTGTGGAAACATATACATACATACTTCCTTGTCATGAGAGGAAAAGGAAATTAAAATAATATATCTTCACTCTTGTATTTTGTAATGTATTTCATTGTTTATTAACTAGTTACTGCTCTTAGTTTGATTTCACAGTGCATTCTTGAAAAAGTATATTAAAAGCAGATGCATCATCAATCATAAGTAAACAATTATAAATAAGTATCTTTAAACTTAAGACACCCAGACAGGTAGGCTTCAAGACATTCATTTACCAATTTTCTTAACTTTACATTACAGTCTTACACGGTAGAACACGAGCAAACGAAAACATTTGTTCTGGGGGTTTGCGTGCTTAACAGAGTTTATATAATATGTTGTCTGTAGACTGAAAATACCAAGTATATTAATGACTACTAAGTATTAGGAAATATATCATTTATATATCAACAATATTGCTGTTAATGCTACCTTAAATAAAATTTAGAAAATGTGCGGCGAAGTCGCTCAATACCACGTTTAATTTAAAGTTTTTAAACTTGATTTCGATTTGAAAATTATCTGGGTTTCGAAATTGGCACCTTTAAATTTAAAATTTGTAATACAAACTGGTCCATTGTACTACATCCATATAGACGACCGTGTACATTTATCGTATGAAATGAATGTTTTGGTGATGAGTGCCATTACTTATATATATGCAGTTATAATTCTATTTCTGATCTCATAGAAAAATACGTTCTTAAATAGTATACTACAAATCCATCTGTACTGACATTGCAAAAGATGCTGTCCTGATGTCACTGTTAGCTGCAACATTTTTTTTATATAGATATCAAGAAACTGTCTAAAGACTCTCTAAAGTCTTCTGAATAGATGCATATTCAGCTTTATAATCTATACAAGTAACATTTACTTTATAAGTCTCCTGACTGTTCTGTCATATCGTGTTAAGTAACAAACTTTAGAGTTAAAAAAGAAATTGAATTAGATTTAAATATAGAGACAAGAATGCGCATTTAATTTTTTCAAACGTTTAAATATCTTACACAAATGAATTTTTATAAGAATAACCGTTGAAAGGGGGATAACTCTATTTCTTTCCTTTGAACTTGGCTTTTATCGTATCAATTTTTTTTTATTTTTTTTTATTGTCAGCATGAACAATGTATTGATAATTATTCTCATAATATGATTTATTTCATTATTCTAAAGACCCTATGTGATACTAGACAGGGACATCAGAACCCTTTCAAACAGAAACCCCGTCTTTATGACAGGAAATGTAAAAAAAAAAAACCAACAAAAAACATTTAAAAATTGTTTGCAACAGTAACCAAAAAAAAAGTACATATACAATGCTTCATAAACAGCTATTATTTAAAAAAAAAAAAGTCCACCAATTACCAAGCCATTAAATGGATTATAGCAATCGTAGTTGAACCAATTATTTATATAACTCTGGATGTTTTCCATTATTTTAATTGTCGCGCCGGTCCCCTATTTAGAATGTTGCGCCAGTCCATTATTTTGAATGTCGCACCGGTCTGTTAGTTTAAATGTCATACCGGTCTGTTATTTTAAATGTTGCACTGATGCTTGATGCGTCGTGCAAGGTAAAGGTCAGGGTAAGTGACACGGTTTTGAATAGTTTCTTTGAAGCAATTTTAAGTGTATCAAATCTATATATATATTTTCAAGTCGACGGTTAATTTTTCAACTTTGGATATGAAAAGAATTTTGACAATTTTGTTAATCAAATTCCATTTCACTCTTCGTGTTTTGGTTTTATAAAACAAACGTAATATACTTGTATGTGTCCAATATAATTTGAAAATTTCGATTAACAAAACATAAAACAACTTAACGTTTTCTATTTTGATATAAATAGTACACTAAGACCATGCTCGATACTTTGAATAGCACAGTTTAAAATGCATTGTTATTATTTGTATGTTGCTTTACTCTAAAAGAGTTTTCCTTTTTTCAAGTAATATATACAATTTAAGAAAAAAAATACAATTGCATTTTGAATCAGATTTCTTGTGTCAATAAAACGAAATATAGAAGAAATGTCGCATTTAATTTTACATTAATAGCAACTTTGAAAATTTTAAATATGTGCTTGCTGTTTGCAGGAGGGATCAGGCAGTTATTAATTTAAATTATGTAAACGATATATATTATATTGTAATACGTATATAAACAATAATTATCTATCAACTTCACTAAATAAAGAAGAATTTGTAGGTATTATATAGATCAGCTGGGTCATGTCAATGAAAGTATCCTAGGATATGTCCTAAGATATGTCTTAGGACATTATTTAGGATGGTCTTAGGACGTGTCTGAGACAAGCCTTAGGATGTAAAACAAAGCTGTCTTAGGACAGTCCTAGCTATGATAGTCCTAGGACAATCCTAACACATTTATTTAATTGAAAAAATATGTAGAGATTTCTATGACATAGATTGTATTGTATTTTAGTATCTATATATGTGAAGAGAGGGAGGATGACTTTTTATATTGAAAACAATTAATGCAAAATAAAAGTTAAAGATTTAACGTAATACTAACAAATACGTTATTAAATATGATATTGAAAGATATAAATGAATTTAGTACGAAAACAAAAGAAATAGTCAAAAAACTTTCAATTGTTAAATGCGATATGTGTGCTGCAATTTTAGGTCCGCTAGATTTCTTTACATTTATCGAATGAGGAGTAGTTAAAAAAGAAGTAAATAAATGCTTTATTAATTCAATTCTAATAACAGTATGATAATTTAATATTGTATTAGTATTTTTAGTATTGAGTTTATGCCATATGTGTTGTTTTTATTACGTTTTAGGACATTGTAACCTTTATGACTATCCTACGACACCTATTTATATATCCTAACTTTAGGACCAAATTTAGGACATATCTTATTTCAGGAGACTTTCGCTAACCTGATTTAGGACTAGGACGTGTCCTTAGACCAACCTAAGACATGTCCTAGTCATAGGACAGCATCGTTGACACGCCCCCAGACTTAGGACTAAGACGTATTTTAAGACCATCCTAAGACATGTCCTAGTCATAGGACAGCTTATTTTACACGACCCCTGACTTAGGACTAAGACGTGTCATAAGACCATCCTAAGACATGTCATAGCCATAGGACAGCTTCGTTTCCACAGCCCCAGCATCATTTAGGCAAATATGGTTCAAGTGGGAAAATAAATTAACAAATGAAAAAAAAAATAATAGTTTTATTTATACAACTCGAGATATACTAGTACACAAATTATTTTTTTGTTCCTTTTGTTTTATAAAAAAAAATGATTAGGTAAATTCAAATGGGTTTTTAAAAACATATAAATAGGATTTACTTTAGTTATCAAAAAGGCATTTTTCTTTTATGAAAGAATGACTACATTGTGAAATATATTATGTATTTGATAGACAAACAAAAAAAATTAAGCGCCACCTATATTCTTTTATCTAATGGAAAATAGCTCGAGAGGAATATACTGGATTATTCAGGTTTAATATTAAAATTAATGTTTCAACGAAATGAAAGTGCTGTCAGTAACTAGCAACAGTGAAACGCTCAGATCAGGAGGAGTAACTCTTATCAAAGTCAAAGTCCCGACAAATTAATAGATTTAAATTATCAAAAAGAACTTTATCCCATTAAGTATATAAACACCTCAATCGAGATATCAAGCTTTAATTATATCTATATTAACACAATGTAATACTCGAGATATATCTCTATAATTCCTAGAATAAAGTCTTTTGCTTCGATAGTAAAACCATGACAATGCAATAAATACGGGATCAGACTTTTTCTTAGTAGAATGATGATAAAATAACTAATTTTTACAGTTTTATGCCTGAAATTATACCGTTCTTTGTTTGATATTAAAGCTTTCATAAGTACTTGTTGTTTTTGTTTCTTTTTGGTTCATATTTCTGTCTTTGTCCAGGCCTTGCAATGTATATACATAAGAAAATGGATTTAAACCAATTTTACAGTTGAAAATTCTGCAAATAATGAATTTTCGCTCGTCTATCATTTATTCAAGTTTATTTTGAAGATACAAGTTTAAAAATTATGCGCATGGGTTTTACAAATCCCCTTTTTCAGTTCACATTTCTTTTAGTAACATTTTTATTTTTATTTATTATTTATTTTCATTTCGTTCTATACAGAGACGTCTCGATTGCAAAAAGAACTTCCAATCCCTTTTAAACCTGATATAAATAATTTGAAACCCTAAGCAGCAATACTAGAAAGTGAAAATGGATCTACGGTCATCATGATCATTATCGCTTTCAAAGACGACTAATTACAGGTATTAATCTCTCCGCCAGTAAGTAGTCCGACACTATAATTGCAATTATTTATCGCATAAGCAGGTGATAAAACAAACATTAACATTAAAAAATAGATATCTGAGGATTACTATCTTCTAGTGTGAAAAAACAATCACAAAACTTTAACGGATTAAGTAAAACTGTTTATTATACTTCTACTGGTGGGAGTTTGAGCGTTTGTTTACATGTCCAAAAAAAAAGACCTAGATTATCTGCTACAATTGCCGTGAAATTTAATTTACTATTTCCCACTATTTTAACATCGCACGAATACTATATAGTAAATGCAAGCGTTATTTCCGGCTTATGAATTAATTTGTTCTATGTATTTCTTTGGTTTTAAAATCATGTGTGTCACTTCATAATTTTTACTTCTTCTTTTTTTTTAAAGAAAAACTTATTCTTTCCTCTGTTAGATTCGTAAGACGTAGGTTTGCAAATGATGGTCGAATTTTCGCATGTTTTACAAATTCTACGTTTAAAATTATAACTATGCCATACCTTTGAATTTTTGAATAAGCACAAGCTTACATAGTATATTTAATCTTTAAAAAACAACCATACAGTTACTTTTATAATAGGTTAATCATGTCTTATATATAATAAAAAGTAAAGTTTGCATTCGCCATCAGCATCATCATTCAAATACACGAATAGAGGAACATTTCATTTATAAAAGTAATGAAATATATTTTAAAAACACTAAAGGAGGCCTTAATGAAGAATAATATGTGTTTGTGAACGAATATAGAGTTAACAAATAACTATGTTATTGATAAAAGAATGTGGCACAAATTAAGAAAATAATTTTTACCCACTCATTTCTGTTCTATAGAATAATGCAACTTGTATTTAGAGAATTTTTTGTGGTTATGTGAATTAAGAATTTATTTCGTTTTGTCTTCTTAAGATTTCAAGATTTTATTGGACATTAAGTCAAACTATTTTTTCAAATATTTATATTAAATCTTAATTTCAAAAGGAATACAATAATAATTTTAGCAAGAGAAGACATGTAATATCGTGAAAAAAAACATGGAAGAAAATGATTTTCAGGGTAACTTTTTGAATATACAATTCTATATAGGCTTTATACTTTTATAGAAATAAATTGCGAATTTAGACCATCATTTGAAAATTAATTTAGTCTTAGTGCCGTTGTCTCAATCTATGATATTTTATATACATGCTGTTATGCTAAGGATAACAATAATTGTATTTCAAAAATATTTATGTGGAGTAATAAAATAAATATTTTCATAGAAGAAACTACAAAAATAAAATAAGGTAAATACTAAAAGAGGTCCATGCAGGTTTATATAATATATAATTTTAATATACAACAGCCCCCCCCCCCCCCCCCCCCCCCAAAAAAAACAAAACATATTACGAGGAAATATTAAAAGAAAAATTAAAAAAGACAATATTTAAATAATTACTCACCAGCCGTTGGTATCAGGAACGGGTGGTCTGAATGCTTGTGTAGAAAGTTCTGTGCTTGTAATACTTGATGAGGATACAAAAGATGAGTTCCCGGAATGCATTGGAATCCGTATTCTGGTATACCGGGACGGAAGAGTCCGTGGTTTATTTCTGCACGGCACATTGTCTTTGGTTTGTTTAACAAGATATCCTCTATAAAGAACGATGTTGGTCTGGATGAAGAATTTTCAGAAAAAGAACTAATGTTCATTTTTCTCTTTCAAAGTAATAAATCTAAAAAAATAATATATGTTTCAATTTTCTAAATGTTAAACTTTCAAAATTGATCAACTTTCATTAAAATGTATTTGTTATTATTTTTATTTCGCCATGTGCCACTATAAAATGTTATCTTTTATGTTCAAATGTAAATAAATGACGTATAAAAGATGAAAATTTTGTCCATTTAAGTAAACTAATAAATAGCCAATCAGATACGGTGATTTAGAAGTCGACATCACATGATTAGCTGGAAGAAAATCTTCCGGAGGTGTGATTAATGAAATGTTATTAGAAAATTGATGAAATTAATCAGCACTAGGGACTTGTTACAGTCGTGTAATTTACCATTTCCTATCCCCTTACTCCGGTAATTAGTAATTCCGGACTTTTTAGTTTTGATTTCTGATCATTTGGAATTTGTGCTTGCCATCTGAGTCCGGTAATCTTTTGGTGACGAGTTGCATAGTGATTAGGTCGTCTGCGAGTCCTGTTTTATCACAAAAAGCGTTGATAAAGCTTTTCTTCGTAAAAATTATCTATCTCTTTTTTTTTTGCATCTTATTTTTAATTGATTAGAAATATATCTTGGGATAACAAATGTTCTATAAATCCAGAGAAATACAAATTACTTCCTCGTTCTATGACCGAGCTTACTTTTGTATCCAATTGAGAACTGTAACATCTCCACCCTACCCACCCCATCCCCAGTTTCCCCCAAATATAATATCTGCTTCAGCCTTCCAGAAACCAAATGTCTTGACAAAATTTTACATGAAAATGTACGTTTCTGTAGTTGGTGATTTGAAAAAAAATATATTGATACAAAGATAAAAAAAAAAAAAAAAAAGATAGAAACTTCAGGCAGCACAAAGGGGTAGGTTGAATTTCTCTTGAATAAATCTTACATCTCAACCTTTAAAAAAATCCAGCCTTTACTTTAATTCACAGTATCAAGGCTTCATGACTTATTTCTAACAATTTTGACACATATTGGCAAATTTAAAATTTGTGTCTCTAATGTTTATATGAAAGAAGTCCTTATTATAAAACCAGAAGCTCTGTCGGAAAAAACTACAATACTGCCTTTCGAATAGAATTTCATTAATTTTGGTACGCGTCATTCAATGCATTTAATTTTTAGAAAACATGTAAAATTGGCAATTGATTGCAAAAATGTTGTTTTTATCAGCAATATATTGCAATTCATAACATATTAATTTTTATAGAAATATGGAAATTTTTAATATATATACAGGAAGTCGTTTTTGATATTCGAATTGTGGGAATTAAAGATTTTGACTCTGTGAGTGAAACACATACAGAGAACATTGACTAACTTATATGTCCTATCTAGAAATTATTAATAATTGTTAGAAAATAAGAACTTTTCTAGCTCGTCGCAAAATTTACGATTGCATAAAATTCAGATTTAATATATTATAACCCTGATAAAATTTATAGTTTAAACATTTATGTAGATATTTCTCACTTTGTCTTCGGTTGCAATATTAACTGAAAATATGGGATATTTATGTCAGAAAAAAATACACCCTGATTTAAAGAGTTAAGAATTTTGTTATCCTCTGAAGTTATGAGTACAATTGTGCAATTGTCAATCATACTATCACCACCTATTTTTATATCAATTTTATAGAAATGTGGAAAGTGTATAGGAAGGGAGTCGTGTCTTTGATATTCCAAGCAACATCATTATTTTAAAAGTTTTTGATTTTGACTCAACTACAGAATAAAATCAGTAAATGACCATACTTCTTTTAGAAGAACTTCAGAATGTTTATCTATTTTTATTAGAAATTTAAAAGCTCTTGACCTCATTGCAAAGTTTACGAGTACATATATTTTTTATATCTATGCTGTTTACAATAAAAAGCATTATAACCCTGACAAGATTGTATAATTTTGTTTTTTAAAGCTATTGTCTGTATCAGTTACAATAGTTACTGAAAATATAGGCTATTTTGTCAAAAGTACACCCTCATTAGAATAAAATAGTTTGTACATTCTCTGCAGTTATGAGTGATTTTTTTTTACTTATATTGATATATTAATGACTGAAATGGTACTATAACTGCTTGATCAATGAATATAGCTTAAATGCATTTTTTTTATCAAGAAAAAGTCACAGTTATGTTTTTGCATTAAAACAAACCGTTAAATCGAAGGATCCCAATCTCCCTCCCCTAGTTATCTCTCGATTTAATCTGTTGAAAATAGGGGATAATATATATAAACTTTGAAAATTAAGGAGTATGGAATCGGTTCTATTATACCCTAGAGAGTAGACTAACCAATAACCATATGTTTTGGCCAATATTTTGTTTTAAAAGTCCTAGTAGCAAGATGTTGTGTTACTAAAATGAATGAAAAGATATACAGTATGTCAGCGAGACCACCCAATTTAAAACACAATAAAACCATTAAAATTATTTCTGCAATTGATATCATCGACGGACATAGAGAGTTATAATTTTGATATTCACACTTTAAATATATACAAAGTTTTTCACGAGTGAAGACTTAGAGAAGTTTTGAATAGATTTAACAAACACTGCCAAATATCCATCATCCTCAAAATATTCGTTAATGAGGAAAACCATAGAACAGCAGCAAAAGTTAGGTTAAATTATTCAAAAGAAACCACCCGACTGTCCAACCGCTTTGTTTTGATCCTTTGAAAATATATTTTTCTCTTTGGTTTTGTCTTTGCAGAGATATTTTCCTTTATGATAATGCCATAAGTAGATTATAAGTCGTAACCTTAACGATTTTCCTGTTCTTTGAATGCCGTTATCTTCATTTTATTCGATGAAAGCGGTAATTGTCCAAGGAGTTTTGACAAATTATACAAAGTTTATTCTGAATAAATCTCGTCAACATGATAATTAAATAAATCATTACACAAAAAAACTAGTAAAACGTCCATGTATTTGTAAAATGATTAGGAAAACACACATAATTGGTTTAAGAAACGATCTTACAAAGATTCTAATACAATTTCACCCACGGTGACAATATTCTTCAGAAATGAACATAATTATGCTCGCTGCGAGCGGCGTATGCCACTAGAGACCGGCGTGACTTGAGGTAATTAATATTATAAATTTGTAACTATCGTCTTCAAAATGAGATAAAAATACGTTGATTTCGATGTTCTTCTAATTAAACGGAAAATAAATCCGTCCGGAGCTTCCTTTAGAATTTTGTTATTTGCTGACCCAGTGGGACCAATTTTCTAAAACGAGACTGATTTGTGGCGTAAAAAGACATTATACAAAGTCAATTCCTACATTGGACCATATGTGTACAGATTGACCTTCCATAATGAGTAGTTAAGTTCCGTTTATCGTGTTCCGTGATTGGAATTTTTCCCTTGTTTATAAAGATCTTGGGAGAAAATAGTTTAATTGGCATTACTAAGGAATCAGAGAGTAGTAACGTGATCAGCTGCGTTGAGAATTACAATAACTACGGGTTTTATCAAATTGACTAATGAATAATGATAAATTCTCTCTGACATCTCTATCTATTTACATGGAAACTTAAGATTTAACCACCTAGAGACACGTAATGTTATTTAATTGCTTCATCATAAAATATAAACTATAAAATAATTCAACATCCGCAATTAAATATGAAAAAAATGAGTGATTATTTCCATGCGTTGACATTTTCTAGTTTTAAGCTGGTGTAAAATATAAAAAAAAATAACGGCATCCTTTTAAGTCCTTTATTTTACAATCATTTCATTTTCTTTTTTAAATTATTATCTTAAAAGAACCCATCCCTTCCTTACTTATGGGGTTTGCAAATGATTCGTTCAAAAATAATATTATATTAAAAATAAACTACATCATTGAGGAATATTTCAAAAACATTTTCCCTAGACACAAAAAGAAATGAAAATTCAAGAACAACTCATAATAAAATTTTAGAACTTTTTTTATACTGCCTTGTGGACTAATAATCGCTGTCAACCACGGATAATTTTCTTTCTGTTAAAGTATAACTAGAGTGGTGATTGCCATAAAATTTGAAGTTTTCTACACTAATCGTATTTTATTACCATTATAGTGATATCTAATGCGTTGAATGTTTAATTATTATGGTATTCTAGAAATTATAACCTAACCGTGCGTCGGAGTAAATAGGAGAGCGAAAGTAATCCCAAAAGAAGGTACAGATCGAGGACGTAGGTTGAGATCCTCTTACTTCTCAAAAACTTTTCAATGTAATTTCAGGACTGGGGATAAGCTAGCAGCGAGAAATATTAAACTCATGTTTCATGCTACTTTAATTGTTTCGTTTTTAATTTTTAGTTTTAATATATTATACCGACAAAAGAGCTCTGAAATTGGTGTTGATTTCAATAGAAACAAATATTTCTTTTTATTTTTATATTTCTTTATATTTCTTTATTTTTATATTTCTTTATTTCTCTTTATTTTTACATTTCTTTATTTCTCTTTATTTTTAAATTTTTATATTTCTTTACTTCTCTTTATTTCTTAATTTCTTAATTTCTCAATTTCTTTATTTCTTTATTTCTTTACTTCTTCATTTCTTAATTTCTCTATTTCATTATTACTTTGTTACTTTATTTCTTTAAATATTCAAAAACAAAAATGATAATATTTTTATTTTCAATTCTTTACTTATTCATTTGCTGGTTTTGTTTGTTTGTTTATTCATTTATTAATTGTGTTTTTATTATTAACATGGAATTTCATGTAGAATTCAATGTATCAGAATTTGATAAGTATTTCCAGCTTTTTCATAGTACTGTATTCACGAGAAAATAATAAGATCCCCCTACTATCATATCTAATATTATATGCTAACATGTCATTCTTCTTCAAGAAATCGAATTCGAACGAAATAAATACAATAATACAAAAGTAAAACAAACAAACGAAATGAAAAAATAAAAAAAAAAAAAAAAAATATTCTTGTTTGTTTGTTGTAAAGTTGTTAGTTTTTCGGCTTCATTTAAAGTGAGGTTTTTGAGTTATTGATAATTTTCGTTGACATTAAAACCCAAAATTTGATAAAGAATCGAACTTGCTTTCGGTTTTTTTTTCTTTAATTCTAAATAATTCAAATTTTCAACATTTCCATCAAGATAATTAAATATACATTTGTATCCTATAAATTGTGTTGATTGTCGCTTCAACCAATTTTTATAGAAATTTATTGGAAATAAGTCTGATGTTTTTGAATATATTTTGCTTTATTAGAAAATTAAATTTTCGTCTCCACTTCTATACTGAATATTGAATTATGCCTGTGTTGATTTGTTAACAGATTTTCTGCGTGTTTCAATGCGTTATTCTTTCGTTTTTGTGGCTTGCCGTAATGTGACCGTGCTCTCACTTTGTAATCATTCGGATAATTTAAATAAGACATAATTAGTTTAATTCTAGCCATTTTCATCGTTTATCTCCGAAGACGTGAGCTGAAAGCACCAATAATTTGACGATAAAACTGGTTGATAAACGATTTTGTGTTATTTTCAATATTTCTTCAGAAATTTAGATTAAGGCAATGCTATTTTCTCAGAAGGGCGCAGGATATCAAATCATGTAGCCTTTCAACATATTAGCTGTTTCTTAGTACTGCTTAAAAGCGTCATAATAGCTTCAAATGGCACCAAACCTGACAAATTACATCTTAAATGCTTGTAATGTCACTTAATTTCATGTAAAACGTTGGAAAATTGGCGAAAGCATTCATCAACATCAGCTACAAAATAGCTAGCGTCACAGGAGTGCTAGAAATGCTAGATCTAATTTCCTTATTTCACCAAATTAGATGATTCCTTCTAAATTGATGGTTTAAGTAAATTTTCTATAATATAAAATAATTGGGCCTAATTTAACAATAGAGTTACTTAAGACAGTACTTTCTTGAGTGCAGAAAAACGGGATAAAAAATCCAGACCAAGAACTAAATTATGCCTTTACATTTTAATGCAAAATTAGAAAAAAATGAGAGTAAATAATAATAGTAATTGTATCTGTTTAAGGTTCCTGAAGACATAAAGCATACACGTTAAAATATAAATGTAATTCTATATATTTCATTGTGAGATAAGAAGTAAAATAGTGGGACATTTTATTTTGAAGACAGTATAAATATATAAGCAATTTTATATATACAAATAATAGTTCTTACCTTTTGGAACGTATCTTCCATTTATGTCCATTTCAGTGGAATTGAATTTTGGAAATTATTTCTGTTAGGTCACGGAATTTGCAAGAGTATTTCATTTTAATTGTTTCAATGCAGAAATAATTTCCTTATGATGGTAAATATATCCAGCAGTTTTAGCAAAAAAGTGTCAAAGAGCTGCAATTTTTTGAAAATTATAGCACGTAAGAATTGAAAATACTACTCTGTTAATTAAAATATCGTACATTAATGATCGGCCATTTTGGAACATTTCAAAAATAATTTCGAAATATATGAATATTCATTAAACTTACACCTAAAAGGTGACGTATAATGACCATTGTCCAATCGAGGTACTTATGGGGATTTTCAAAAAGCATTTTCATTGTAACATCTTTTTATATATTTTTCTTATGTTTTTTTTATTTCTAAGAACCTGTCCTGACTAAGGATAAAGGTAAAACGAGACACCTTAATTGCAATTGGAAAGTCGACACAGACCTGATAAACAAACAAGACAATGTAAATCCGGATCTTCAGAGGGGTGAAGAATTATGAGGGATAGGGATTTGACGGACAATAAGACTATAACAATGGGATTAACAGGAAGATAATGCTTCTGAATAGGAGTACTAATTAATAATAATGTCCGGATTATAACAGTACAGAGATAGGTTCGTGTACATTGTGTAACTTGGTATTCTGTGATGGCAATGTGACAAACGATTTGTTTACAGCTGTAATTATTATCAGATGATAATTTAACGGAGGCGATATAACTCCTAATTTGAAAAAAACAAAAACATATTCGTATTTTTTTAGCTTCTATTTCATAGTATTGACTTTTTGTTATTTGTTAATAGGTGTCCATATAATTAGTTAAATTAATAAATGATAATAGAAATTGAAACACAAATATGAGTGAGGTTATTAGTAAAAAATGTGACTTCAGTCTTTTTTTAGCCCCGAAATTTTTCAAATATTTTATAAGCGAAACATTACAAAAATAAACTGTTAAAAATATTTCCGGAATAAGTTTAATTTAACTCATAAAGGTCTCAAAGCAGCAACAGTTATCATAGTAAAATGTGAACGAAAATAGTTTCTTTTTAATTATTACTAGAACACACCCGCGAAATCGCGGGCATTCAGAACGTATTTGAAAGGATGTAAAGTTTTGTAGGAAGAGTTTTGTAGAAGATTTAATGACTTGAGAATTTCAGGAAAAGTATCAAAAGTCATAGGTACTTGGGGACAGGGAAATGTTTTTTTAACCCTCCTCCTTTATTTCCAAAATTCCCATTTTTTGTTTTCTATTAATTTCATTATCCAGTGGCATTATGAACATACATTCAGTGTACATGTATTATGAACATTTCAGTCAGAAGCCTGTAATTCAGTGGTTCAGTGATATTTGTTTTTGGTTCTTTTTTTTTACATAAATAAGGCTGTTAGTTTTCTCATTTGAATTGTTTTACATTGTCATTTCGTTTTTTTTTTTTATATCAGACTATGCAGTATCGGCTTTCGCTTATTGTTGAAGGCCGTAAAATGACCTGTACGTGTTAATTTCGGTGTCATTTTGGTCTCTTGTGGAGAGCTGTCTCATTAGCTGTTAGTTTTCTCATTTGAATTGTTTTACATTGTCATTTCGTAGCCTTTTATATCAGACTATGCAGTATCGGCTTTTGCTTATTGTTGAAGGCCGTAAGGTGACCTAAATACATTTTAATTTCGGTGTAATTTTGGTCTCTTGTTGAGAGCTGTCTCATTGGCATTCATACTTGAGAATTTCAGAAAAGGTATCAAAAGTCATAGGTAATTTGGGACAGGATAATTGTTTTTCTAGCCCGGCTCCTCCTTTTTCCACAAAAAAATCCTTTTTTTTGTTTGTTTTCTAATGACACATGAATAATTTTAGCGCTTATCTGTATATTATGAACATTCATTAAAGGGGGTCGGGGCAGAGGCAGATTTAATGGGGCCCAGTCTCCCCCCCTTTCTGGAAAATAATTGGTTGCTTATATCTATAGACAATCACTGAAGCATGACCGGAGCGGGCCCCTCTTAGGCAGTCAACGGTCCCCTGTGTATGAAAATTTCTGGATCCGCCACTGCGGAGGGGCCCTGATCCCAATATCCCGGGCTTAAAAACATGAAATCCCGAATTTATTATACAAATTAAATATCTCGACATCCCAAAATTCGAAAAAAGAAATCCCGGATCCCAAATTGGTCAATCCTGAAATTTCGATCTTAAAAACACACGTTCCAGACGTCCCGAAAGTGTATTTTCTTTTTACAGTCAATTCTCAGTTTAATAATCGATCCACGGCGGTCATTGATACATGTATATTATACAGACCCTCTCTATTTAATAAACTCTGTGACCGCCGATGATAGTAAACTTGAAAGTGATATCAGACAGAAAATACACTAACTTTATTCGTAGTATATGTATTTGTTTCAAAGTAAAAAGAAAAACTCAAACCGGAGGTCTAATCTGACTTAAATTTCGTCCAATGACGGATATAAGACAGAAAATACACTGTACTCGTAGTATAATGTATGTTCAAAGTATACAGGAAAACGCAAATCGGAAGTCTAATCTGACTTAAATTTTCACCCAATGACGGAAACATATCCGGACGTCTTTTTTCTCGTTTTTCACCCAAAATAACTCAATATGAATAATCATATGAATGGATGACAAATGCGATTATGCACTGTACCCATTGGACATAGAGGCATGATGATTAATTTATTGTGGAAAGAAGAGAAGCGACACCAAAAATGAGGTCTTCTCGTTTAATAGTATAGATTAATTTATTGTGGAAAGAAGAGAAGCGACACCAAAAATGAGGTCTTCTCGTTTAATAGTATAGATATACTCCAATAAGGCAACTAAAAACTACAGTATATTTATGTTTAAGATGAATGTTCTGTTTCTCGTATATGATTTCGTTTTAGCGTACAGTAAAAATTATTCAAACACATTAAATGTCAAAATGCAGGTTCTTTCAGCAATAAAAAGTTTAAACGTGTTGTTATATTTGAAATTGAAAAAAATAGCACAAGATCGTGTAACGACCTATCATACGATATGCCATGGACTAAATAAATAGTTCTTGTTTGTTGCAGTTTGTTCTGAGCATTACACGATATCGTGCCGCTTCATATATACGTTTTTAAAAGGTTGCTGAATGAAATCTTCTTTTATAAAGTACATACAACCTTATTAGAGTGCAAAACAGATAGTTCAAGATTGCTCTGACGGTTCGCCCTAAACAAATTTTAAAAAAGATTTATAAAGGAAAACTTTAATAAAGCATTGTCCTGTCAGTACCAAATGATTTAAATAATAAATTCAAAAAAGAACTTGTGATACCCTCGCGAGCAAAAGGCTGACAAACAGATTTATTGACCCTGCGTTGGTAATATTATTACATTAACAATACCAATTTTACTGTTCTTATACATAGAAACATTTGCACACGTGAATTCCACATGAATTTCACATGTAATTCGCTTGAAATATTTCACGTGAGATTCACCTTAAACGAGCTTATACATGAAAATATGCATGTGAATGTCACATGAATTGAGATTTATCTGAACCTTATGTGAAATTTCAAGTGAATTGAGTCACCTGAACCTCGTGTGAATTTTTTCACTTGAATTTTGTCACCTGACCTTCATTTGAATTTTTTCACATGAATTTCACGTGAATTTTACAATAATAAAACATTTTATTTTTAAAATTCATGTGAATTTGACGTGGAAAAAATTCTTGCTTTTTTAACGGGAAACTCAAATGAACTGATTTCAAGTGAGTTTCACTCATAAATTTTTATGAGGCGAGTTCACACGAATTTTCACGAGAGTTTCGCGTATAAGCCCGTTTGAGGCGAAATTCACGCGAATTTCAGGTGACATTCTCATGAATTTAAATTCACGTGAAACTAATGTGAGTGAAAATTGCCTGTGTAAAACTATTAGTGCATTTCTTCCTAGCACACAAACGATACAAACGGTTCAACGATCATACATTTAGATCATTTGTTTCTAACTGACGTTTGCCAAGTTTGCATAAACTTGACAAACTATACACTCGCTAAAAATGCGTCTACAGTTTGTCTTCGTCATTTTTAAGTACAAACCGCTGCATTGCTTTCTAACTTCAACATTGAATCAGTTATCTATTCATATTTTTCCCATTTAAAGAAATAATTCTGACAAAAGAAAAAGAGGTTTAATCCTGATTTTTAAACTCAAATCAATAACTCAAAATTAGATATATAAAGTATATGCTCTCCTTTTCTTTCAGTACTGCTAGTTTACACTTATCTAATGAAGAAAATGAACTGACAATACAGTTTATGTCTGGAACCACGTGAGGGAAGATCTTTTGTCACATTGTATAAATGCAGAAATTGTTTAGGGCGGAGGGGTAGATATCGGCCCTATGGTGCTACACATTTGGTTAATGCATAGACTTTTTTTAACTACTCATTATGTTACTATTTTGGTAATCTAATTCTGTTTTAATTCACGAATCTGCATCTGATCCTTTTGTCATTTGGCTTATTGGTACTGATGTTCGAGGTTTGATAGTTCCAATCTACTCATTCACCACTTTTTCGTTTCGAAACGATTTAAAGCTTGATATATTGCAGTTATTGCATAGACACTTGTCTATTGCTGAAAACCTTTGAATCTTTTGCGTCGTTAGAATGCTGTATTATTGGTGGCCTTTGGTTGTTGTTTGCTCTTTAGTCGGGTTGTTGTCTCTAACATATTCCCAATTTCCATTCTCAATTCTATATTCCGCATCTATTTGCGATCAAATATCAATCGAGACTAGATAATCATAAATGTATACTTTATGAACTTCATCTAATACATATGTATATAAATCGTATGTCTCTCATTTCACATAATATATAAATGTGGCCGCCATATGCTTAGAAAATTTCGATCAGCAGTTAAAAAAAATCAAACAATTTTAATCAATACTCAATTACCTACATCAGCATTGGTAGATATTCGAGTATAGAAACATAAAGATTTAGTTATTTAAAAACAAGAATGTGTCCCCAGTACACGAATGCCCCACTCGCAAAATTATTTTCTATGTTCAGTGGACCGTGACATTAGGGTAAAAACTCTAATTTGGTATTAAAATTAGAAAGATCATATCATAGGGAACATGTGTACTAAGTTTGAAGTTGGTTGGACTTCAACTTCATCAAAAACTACCTTGACCAAAAACTTTAATATGAAGCGGCACAGACGCACAAACCATAAAACATAACTATCGTAGGTGGGACATAAAAATACAACAAAATGATAGTCCAAACAACTTCAAGATGAATTGTTATTGTTTGCTAGAACAGCAGTGGCGTTAAAGTCAACCTCTTCGTACGTTGTTCTGGTAAGGTTCTTCTGAACGGTTCCTTCTTCCGGCTTTTTGTCATCGTCAAAGGTAACTTCGACGTAAACTAACTGATCTGTATCTTTCTGAAATAAAACAAAATAGACAGTGTTTCACTGTTTAATATACCCCTCATCTTGAAAATAAGTTCGACATGTTCAACATTATATAAAACACATATTTCTGTTTTGATCGTTTGGTCAATGGTAAAATGTATCAATGAACTTAAATTTCGATTACTTATTATTTCCTTACGTCAGCCGGTAAATATATTATGTATGTTTTCGGCAGAAATTTGTTTTATTTTTTAAGATTTCAGATGCAGCCTACGAACATCAAGTTTAACCCAAACGTATTTTTCAAACTGTTATCAAAGAGCCAATGCACCATCATTCTTTCAAAAAGTAGTGTTTTAACCTATCCATATAAAACGTTATTGCCTGCCTCCTTTGTCTCATTATGAAAGACTTTATACCAACTGGTATTATTAACAGTATCTTGTCTGTTTCTACGTATTATCTGAGATCTGCAGACGTTCTAAAACCCTGTTTGAAACAATGTACTTCAACTTACTTGTTCATTGTTTTGTTGATGTCCAGGTTCAGGATCAGATACTCTAGTAGGTGTATTTTCCGTTTCTAGATCAGTTTCTCTAGTAAGTTGATTTTCCGTTTCTAGGTCAGTTTCTCTAGTAAGTTGATGTTCCGTTCCAGGATATGTGTCACTGGTTTGTTTAGTTTTCTTTATTACTTCGCTGTAAACATTATCAATTGTAGGTTTTTCAATCTGTGCTGCTATAAATAAAAATAAAAAGTTTTCTATTTCCCGACTTGCTCTAGGAGACATGTACTGATTTCAATACAAGTACATACATGTTACTCAGATCTGGTTGTTTCGCCGCGATATAACCTGTTGCGCAGATGCAGCGCAGGACAATAATCAATCAATCAATCAATCAATCAATCAATCAATCAATGAGAGTTAATTGAACACCTACTAGAACGTGATACTCAATGGATTTGTGGGTCCTATTTCAAATTAAAGCATTGTATTCAAATAATTATCTTAAGATTCTAGTGCTAGTCTCTTACACAATTAAGATCGTTGGTTTTATCAGTTTTTAAGTTTACTAGTAGCTGACTATTCGGTATGGGTTAAGCTCATTGTTTAAGGTCGTACTGTTACCTATAGTAAACTAGATGCTCTAAAGAGCCTGTGTCGCTCACCTTGGTATATGTGAATATTAAACAAAGATGCAGATGGATTCATGGCAAAATTGGGTTTTATGGATGGTGATGTGTTTGTACATCTTACTTTACTGATCTATCTATCTATAATGAACTTGGCCAAGTAGTTTCAGTGGAAAATGTTAGTTAAAATTTACAAATTTTAATTGTTAAAAATTGACTTTAAAGGTCATTAACTCCTTAGGAGGTCAATTGGTCATTTTGGTCATGATCACTTATTTTTAGGTCCTAGTCTGCTGTACATTATTGCTGTTTACAGTTTATCTCTATCTATAATAATATTCAAGATAATAACAAAAAACGGCAAAATGTCCTTAAAATTACCAACTCAGGGGCAGCAATCTAGCAACAGGTTGTCCGACCAATCTGTACATTTCAGTGCAGATAGATCTTGACATGATAAACAATTAAAAACCCCAGTCAGATTTGCTCTCAATGCTTTTGTCTTTGAGGTACAAGCCAAAAACTGCATTTTACCCCTATGTTCTATTTTTAGCTGTGGTGGCCATCTTGGTTGGATGTCCGAGTCACCGGACACATTTTTTAAACTAGATATCCCAAAGATGAGTGTGGCCAAGTTTGGATAAATTTCAGAGGAGAAAATTTTTGTAAAAGATTACTAAGATTTACGAAAAATGGTTAAACATTGACTATAAAGGGCAATTCCTCCTAAAGGGGTCAACTGACTATTTCGGTCATGTTGACTTATTTGTAAATCTCACTTTGCTGAACATGATTGCTATTTACAGTTTATTTCTATCTATAATAATATTCAAGATAATAACCAAAAACAGTAAAATTTCCTTAAAATTACCAATTTAGGGGCAGCAACCCAACAACGGATTGACCGACTTATCTGAAAATTTAGAGACAGATAGATCTTGACCTGATAAACAATTTTACTTCGTCAGATTTGCTCTAAATGCTTTGATTTTTGAGTTATAAGCCAAAAACTGCATTTTACCCCATATGTTCTATTTTTAGCCATGGCAGCTATCATGGTTGGTTGGCCGGGTCACCGGACACATTTTTTAAACTAGATACCCAAATGAAAATTGTGGCCAAGTTTGATTAAATTTGGCCCAGTAGTTTCAAAGTTAACGACGCCGGACGACGGACGCAAAGTGACGAGAAAAGCGCACTTGGCCCTTTGTACCAGGTGAGCTAAAAGGCTGATTTAACTTCATTCGTTCACTTATTCTTTTAGTTGATGTTTTGGTTATGTTTTGTAAATCAGCTTCTTAAAAATTATTGATATAAAAAATAAGGAGACGTGGATATGATGCAAATGAGACAGCTAAACAGACAAAAAGACAAGAATACGAATAAAAATTTGCTGTTAGCTATACACTTGTTTTTAATTTTTGACATTATCAACCATTTAAATTGCAGGTAGTTTAATGTTTTAATCTATTGATTTTGTTGTCATGTTTATGTTGGAAAATATGTGTATTTATCTTTAGTCCAAATTTTTGTCTACCTATTTTAATTAATCTAATTCAAAGTGGTATTTAGTTTAATCTGCCACGGTTGTGTAAAATGAAATAGAGATTCAAGAGCATGTGTCGCTCACCTAGGCAGGTATGACAGGTTATTGCGAGATATGTTTGCTGTTTGAAGTGGCGAGTTTTCAAGATAAAAATTAAAGCCATTTTTAAGGAGCAATAACTCCAATAAGAAGTCGGCTAAACAATTTCCATCGCGTTGACTTTTAAGAATATCTTGTCTTACCGATCATTTTTGCTTTTTAAAGTGTCTTTTTATCTTTTATGGTTTTCAAGATAATAGACAAAAACGCAAAGAATGGTAAAATTATCATTAAAGAGCAATATCTTTAATAAGAAGTTGACTGGCGATTTTAACTATGGGACTTATTAATTTGTAGATCTTTTCTTTCTTGTCCTTTTTGCTATTTAAAGTTTCTTTTCATCTTTTACTCTTTTACTCTTTGACAGTTATCAAGATTTTTTATCTACCAAAAGAATGTTGAGGACAAATTTTGATTCTAAAGAAAAAAAAATTGCAAAATGACGACGGTCGCCAAGTGATGCCAAAAGTTCACTTGGCCCTTTAGACTAGACTAGGTGAGCTAAAAAAATAAAAAAAATCATAATGAAATTTAACTTTATAAAAACTTGTCCTAACCCATTGAAAAAATAAAAATTAGTGTGTAAGTAAAAAAAAATCAAGAGCTACGAATATAACATAAAATCTTACAGGTTGTAAACAAAATATCTTATTGCATGCATATATTCAGTGCTAATTTGAAGGGGGCAAAAGTTGTACAAATGTGGAAAATCTAAAAACCTACCCGAAACGTAACTGTTTTCTCGCGCTGATGTGCTGACTGGGTCTAAATTGTCTTTCATGTTTACATAAGTTGAATCATTGTCACCACTGTCACCACTCATACCTTCAATGAAATGAAAGTTATTGATAACCCTCGTCAATCGCGATTCATACCTCTTTAACGTAAGCTTTTAGTCAGCGCAGTATGTAAAATATTTCATCTTTTATATTGCATCAAATAATTTATTTTTCTCGCAAATATGTTTAAGAGGCGGGAATATAGAACTATGCTACGTTTGTCCGACTGTCTGTCATGCTTCCTTTAACTACGTACATTTTTGGGATTTTACAACACGTAATTTATGTATGACAGGTTTAGTAAGTCGCAGATTTCATTACTTAAAATTACTTAAAACCTTTACTAAAATCTTTCACAAATACAAATATTTATTTTTTCAATTTTGTGCTTCATGCATGCTGATGAGTCTTGCTTTTTACTACTGCTTTTTATAGTTTGTTCTTATATTTTGAAGTTACACCAAGGCTGCAATGTTAGGGGAGGATGAAGCTCATTTATGTTAACGGTCAGGAGCCTATAATTCAGTTGTTGTTTTTGGTTACGGTTCGCCATGTTTGTTTCTCGTTTTGGTTTCACTATAAACAAGCAGATTTGCAAATGAATTGAACTAAATCTTTTTTGGAATACATATTCTAATAAAGTGAATTATAAATAAAGTTTATGAAGCTTCCGCATTCTAAATATGTTAATGTGTAGATTTGATGGCTATAAACGCACTAATTTCCTCTTCACAGGTAAAAAACCAACAATTCTACCAAAGGAAAAACTCTTTCCATATGTGTTGCAAAACTCATCAAAGATACCGGAAATCTGGCTTTGAATTGTGTGCTCCAGACGAGAGTTCCGTCTACAAAAGTCTCATGAATGGAGATCGAATGCCAAAAAAATACGTAGTTGAATCCTAAACCCAGAGAAAGTTAGCAATATTTCGTTTTATATAGCAATAAAAAATATTTAATATAACCCGTGCGCAATATATCCATCTGCAATAATTGTATATGGATAACTATACTCACTTCTCTTCAGATAGTTTCTCCTAAAAACGACAATCACTGCTATAGCAAGTACAACTGATCCGATGACAATCAATATAACTACTGTCACACTACCGTCAGACCTGGCTGACTGAGATGGCTTATTTTCTGTTATTGGAAAGTCTAAAACATAAATATGTCTACAGTCAAAATATCGTCACACATGGCTGACTGAGATGGCTCATTTTCTGTTAGTTGGAAAGTCTAAAACATAAATATATCTACAGTCAAAATATCGTCAGACCTGGCTGACTGCGATGGCCCATTTTCTTTTATTGGAAAGTCTAAAACATAAATATATCTACAGTCAAAATATCGTCAGAACTCGCTGACTGAGATGGCTCATTTTCTGTTATTGGAAAGTCTAAAACATAAATATATCTACAGTCAAAATATCGTCAGACCTGGCTGACTGAGATGGCTCATTTTCTGCTATTGGAAAGTCTAATACATAAATATATCTACAGTCAAAATATCGTCAGAACTGGCTGACTGAGATGGCTCATTTTCTGTTATTGGAAAGTCTAAAACATAAATATATCTACAGTCAAAATATCGTCAGAACTGGCTGACTGAAATGGCTCATTTTCTGTTATTGGAAAGTCTAAAACATAAATATATCTACAGTCCAAATATCGTCAGACCTGGCTGACTGAGATGGCTCATTTTCTGTTATAGGAAAGTCTAAATCATAAATAAATCTACAGTCAAAATATCGTCAGACCTGGCTGACTGCTATGGCTCATTTTCTGGTCTTTGGAAGTCTAAAACATAAATATATATCTAGTCAAAATATCGTGATACATTGCTGACTGAGATGGCTCACTTTCTGTTCCTTGAAAGTCTAAAACATAAATATTTCTACAGTCATAATATCGTCACACATGGTTGACTGAGATGGCTCATTTTCTGATTTTGAAAGTATGAAACATAAATATATCTACAGTCAAAATATTGTCAGATCTGGCTGACTGCGATGACCTATTTTCTGTTCTTTAAAAGTCTAAAACATAAATTTATCTAGTCATAGTGTCGTCTATGACTGAATAGACAAAGTCTAAAATTTTATTTTTTTCGAAATTTCCTTTCTGTTTGACAGTATGCACGGTATATATAAACCTTTTCTTTTTCTTTTATTTGCCATAGAATAAATGGCTATCTTTAAGCAGAGTGCGCAACAGGTATTACTTAGATAAGTTTTGAAATTGGAACTAGGATAGATATATCACATTTGGTAATCATTACGTTATAAAAATCTGCCTCTTTACATGCAAACTATACAGATAAGATACAACACTTTACTTTGACATTGAAAGGTGTTTTTTTTTTTTATTATTTATCTTTTTTCAATGTGTTAGTTGTGAATGTCTTGTTATCGTTGTTGCAATATTTCGCGCATTTTTGGTATGATTACCAATGAGACAACTCTCCACCAGAGACCAAAATGACACAGAAATTAACAACTATATGTCACTGTAAGGCCTTCAACAGTGACCAAAGCCTAGTTTGTTTTAATTTGGATCAAATATGTTTAAATCAAAATGTTATTTTATCCGTGAGGGCAAATTTAATAACCCAGAAAAATATTTCTTTCTTTTTTAATTTTGCATTGAAGGACTTAAAATTGTATCATATATACTGGTTCTTTTATTCAATACTTTACAGCTTTAAGTGTTTTCAATTTCAGCATAACTAAGCATGTTTTCAAAAATCTAAAGGAATTTGCAATATCAATTTTCACATGATGGTTTGAAAATCTATATGTTGTGTAGCCAAATGAGAAATATAACTAGAGGCTCTAAAGAGCCTGTGTCGCTCACCTTGGTATATGTGAATATTCAACAAAGGACACAGATGGATTCATGACAAAATTGTGTTTTGGTGATGGTGATGTGCTTGTAGATCTAACTTTACTGAACATTCTTGCTGCGTACATATATCACCATCTATAATGATTGGCCCAGTAGTTTCAGTTGAAAGTGTTAGTAAAAATTTACAAATGTTATGAAAATTGTTAAAAATTGAATATCGATGTGTCTGAAATTTTCAGGGCAGATAGATCTTGACATGATAAACAATTTAACACCATGCCAGTTTTGCTCTTAATGCTTTTGTTTTTGAGTTATAAGCCAAAAACTGCATTTTACCCCATGTTCTATTTTTAGCCATGGCCGCCATCTTGGTTGGTTTGACGGGTCATCGGACACAATTTTTAAATTAGATACCCCAATGATGATTGTGGCCAAGTTTGGTTAAATTTGGCCCAGTAGTTTCAGAGGAGAAGATTTTTGTAAAAGATTAATAAGATTTACGAAAAATGGTTAAAAATTGACTATAAAGGGCAATAACTCCTAAAGGGGTCATTTGACCATTTCGGTCATGTTGACTTATTTGTAAATCTTATTTTGCTGAACATTATTGCTGTTTACAGTTTATCTCTATCTATAACATTATTCAAGATAATAACCAAAAACAGCAAAATTTCCTTAAAATTACCAATTTCATGAATTTAGGGGTAGCAACCCAACAACAGGTTGTTCGATTCATCTGAAATTTTCAGAGCAGATAGATCTTGACCTTATAAACAATTTTACCCCATGTCAGAATTGCTCTAAATGCTTTGGTTTTTGAGTTATAAGCCAAAAACTGCATTTTACCCCTATGTTCTATTTTTAGCCATGACGGCCATCTTGAATGGTTGACCGGGTCACCGGACACAATTTTTAAAGTTTAATTTGGCCCAGTAGTTTCAGAGGAGAAGATTTTTGTAAAAGTTAACGCAGGACGACGACGACGGACGACGACGGACGACGGACGCCGGACGCAAAGTGATGAGAAAAGCTCACTTGGCCCTTTGGGCCAGGTGAGCTAAAAATGATGTAAGAGTCAACAATATTGACAGCAATCCAACGACACAGATTAACATAAATTGACGTTTTAAACTGATCACACACGCCTATAATCGTCAACGTAAAAAATGGTTAATACAACGATTAATTGGTTCATTAGAAAGAGATATAAACATGTATAAAGAAAAAAATGTTTTTCTTAGTAAATCTTTTTTTCTTAAATCACATGTGTCAAAATAAATATACATAATGATAGGAGGTCAAATTCATACACCTTTAATATAGAATTGACCTAGGTCAATATTAATAATACTTATAAATATTTTCACAAACAGGAAATTATACTTTAGTATATCATTGAATAACTTCCTGTAATTGTCTTTGTTATCAACATATGGGATATCCACATGTATGGAATACGGGATATGTATATAAATTAATAAGGCAGCAACCATTTGATTTTCGGGGGTGGGGTGGGGGCTATGAATCAAAAACATTTTTTTTTCTTCTGGAAACAAAAACTTCCCCCCCCCAAAAAAAAAACATTGATAGGCTGTATAGAATGTTACGATCAATGCACTATATTTTATGTATTAAAAATGTAGTGATACGCATATTAAAATTTAAATATCTAGTCAGTACCATAGGGTTTTAATTGCATTTCATGCAATCTTTACCATTAAATCTAAATGCCGTCACGATTTATCATCACTTATTTTGTGTGTTGTCTTTCCCTCATTAACGTCCATTCCACACATCGTCCATTTACCAGTCACATTCTTCAACAAGTATGCCCAAACCTTTTGAAAGATTTGAATAACTTATGCAGTAAAGTTGAAATGAAGTTGATAGAAGTAATTGTAGTAAATCACAAGGCTATCAACAATAAAAAAAAAACCATGCCGTATAGTCCGGTTAAAAAGCTATGACATGAAAAATATGAAATAATTCGATTGACAAATGAGAAAACTAACTGCCTTATTTATGATAAAACAATTTACGAAAAACTGATATGGCAAACATGATCCTAAGACAACAACTGAACTATCGGATTTTGCATTGGGACAGGCAGATACCTCGAATGAGGCGGGGTTAAACATGTTTGTGAGCGCACAACTACATGTACCACAGAACCGCACAGTTTGTGTACTATTTCTTTGTTAAGTATTCATAACATGATTTGTCCATATTCCTGCTATGGGATTGAAAGACCTAAGGTATCATCCGAAATGTAACTTCTTTAAAATGTAAAATGTAACCTACCAGTAACGACCAATGTAACTCCACCAAATATTTTGTTGGTATCCTGTAATGTGTAGACAGCTGAATCTTCACTATTTACATTCAGAATAGTAAATTCGATGGCTGTTATGGTATTTGACATGTGCTTGTCTATTTCGTACCTACTGTCTTCTGTGTTTGGAATTACAGAACCATGAGAGATAGTGAAGATTACTGAGGTATAGTTTCTCATTATGGCAGCACTGGTTGTTGATACGGACTGAGATAGATCCCATTTTACTATTGCCTTTGTCCCTCTCTGGAATTGTATTGTTCTGTCTGCAAAATAATCCATGCAATGATTCTACTTTGACAATTATTTCAAAACGTACTTTAAGAAATAACTTAATATCCTCAAAATTTAATTTTCAAAAAGTAAAGTATTCAATATAATTTGAAATTAATAGAGTTAATTATTGTTGTGATATAAAATAATGAGTTGTTAGACCTTTATTAAAGTAATGTTCGAGTGATAAAAGTAGTTTGGTCCATTTTCACGCTATTACTAACATTTCGAACTTCATAAGTATTGTTTTCTTGTCTTGTGTCCAGGCCAGTTTACTCTGAGTAATTAAAATGTGTTTAAACTATTTAAAGAAATATGCAAATAGACGTGATTTCAAAAGCCTCTTTCTCTCGTGTGACATGTAAAATACATAAATTATAACCCCCTAGCGAATAAATAAAAAATAGAAATACAAAACTCACAACAGTGGACAGCAGAGAAACAAAGCACCAATGCAAAATATCCCCTCATGGCAATATATGTTAAAATGGGATGAATACTTAGAGCAAACTATGAATTCGGAAATGATTCAACGGAAACGATCGTTTCATTAATAACTTTGTACTCGTACAATTACTACCGATATATGAATTGGTATATCTATATATATATATACATGCGTGTCCTGTTGTATACGGAATACATGAATCTGCAAAAAACTGATATTTGTTTTTTTTAGATGCTCTTTCGTTTGAGCATTAACAATACTATGTGTAAATATAAGTCTTTATTTGCGACACCTCTGCGATATTTATGTCAAAGTACAGATTATTCACGGCATTCACTAAAATTAATATACTTTTCCTTCGCCTGTTGAAATTGTTAGACTTCTTAGTTTATATTGCCAATAGTGCCGTCTCCCCTGACGTTATGTGTTTTTTGTTGCTTCTTTATATATATTCTTACAATTGGTAAAATTGTACAATGTATCTTAAAATATTTTGAGAGTCATTCTCAGTATTTCAATATTAATCAAAACTTCAGTTTATGTTGTGGCCATTGTCTAATTAACGTTTTCTTGGTATTATATAGATATAGGAAGATGTGGTGTTAGTGCCAATGAGACAACGCTCCATCCAAATAACAATTTAAAAAAAAATTAAACCATTATAGGTCAATGAACGGCCTTATGTTCAGATACAAGATATATTATTGTTACAATCTAAACTGAGTATGTACATCATAGGCACTCGTCTCAGAATTAGGTACGATGTAAAGGTATATATAGGGGAAAAACCAAGTGTATGTGATGTACATGAAGTTTTAACAGAAATTTAATTAATTGTGATTGACTTTCAGAAAATTACACATTTCAAATATATTCACGGAAGTGAGCCATTACACGTACTAAAAAAGAAATGTTTTCAAACGTAGTAAAGTAGACCTTAAAAGGCCACATTCTGTATGTATGTGTTTGACCCATGTCAGGATCCCATAATTTAGTGGTTGTCGTTTGTTCCTGTGTCACACATTTGTTTTTCATACATTTTTATTACTTTAATTAGGCAGTTAAGTATTTTCGTTTGAATTGTTTTACATTTGTGATTTCTTGACCTTTTATAGCGGACTATTGGGTATAGGCTTTGCTCATTGTTGAAGTGGACATAATCACGAAAACTTTGTTTGAGGAAATACTTCAATGAAATCTAATGAAAAACGAGTCAATGTAAAAAAGACCCTTCTTATCTAATAAAGAATCACTATATGAGGGGGGAGGACAGGGGTAAGGGAGAAAGGAGAAAGGAGAGGAAGGCTGGGAGAAAGGAGAAAAAGTTGGAGAAAAAAATAAAATATGAAAAAATAAAATATCGCTCTTTTTTCCAGTAAATTAAAAAAAAAAATAAGGAGAAGAGGGTTAGGAGAAAGGAGAAGAGGGGTGTGAGAAGGGAGAAGGGTACCCCCTGTCCCCCCTCCTATATACATAAGATGCATTTACCTTTTCATTGGCTATATATATCTGCAGTGTCGGATCAACAAGTTATTATTTGGGGGAGGCCTACTGACTCTCCTAAAAATGAAGGGTGCTCCAGTGATTCCCTAAATTATCAACCAAATTTTTCCCACAACCACCCCCTTATAAGAGTCTTATAAGGAAAGCTTGAAATTAACTGATGTTATTCCATGAACATGGAGTAAAAGTCAGATTAACCCTGCAGAACAGAGGTGTACATCTTACAATTATTCTTAACTCACAAATGCTTAATGTTAAGCCTACTAACAAATTGGAGTCACGGTCAGGTGGACCATATTAAGAAATATATCTACACCATACATCCATTTCATAGACCAATACGCCTAGTACAGTTCATTTATTTCTTGTATCTGGTAAACAGACATAATCAGAAAAACTTCGCCTTGATAATTGAACAATGTAGAGGTCAAAACCAATAAAAATAACAAACAGGCATGTACATATGACACAAATCCTTTTACAGTTGTACTATTGCCATAATATTCAAGAAACTTTGAACACTGATCCAAAAAAAGGTTTAGTAAACCCTGCCAGACTGACGGATCTAGAAATGATTAAATAAATCAAAATATAGTCATCCTATCACTTTCTAGTATAATAAATGGAAACAAATAATAAAGTTATACATTTTTATTTTTTTTTATTAACAATGAAACTTGGGAATGAGGTCAAAGGTCAAGGACATTTGGCATGGAAAGTTGTGACCATACATTATATGTATACAAGATACTGATAATTTTGGTTTTCTAACTTGTGAAACATAATTGTTTATGCGGTGTCTGCCATAGAAACAACATCTCTATGTCTGGCATTATTTTACATTCATTTTGGCGATATGAAAACCTTCTTTTGATGGGAGGAAAAAATTAACTGGCCATTAGTTAACTACTTTATGAAAAGTTTTCTTAGTTCTTTAAAATCCCCATGATCCTGAATAAAGTTATAACAAGAACTGTGTCCATAGTTCTCCCACAATCATTTTCTATGCTCATTGGACCATGAAATTGGGGGCATTTAAATTAGAAAGGTCATATCATGGGGAAGACAGGGGAACATGTGTACTAAGTTTAAAGTTTATAGGATTTCCAACTTCATCAAAACTTACCTTGACCAAAAACTTTAACCCGAAACAGGACAGACGGATGGATGAATGCACAAATGAACAAACTAACAAACAGATGAACAGAGCGAAAAAAAATAATGCTCCTAGGTGCGGCATAAAAAAATCCTTTCTTTAATTGAGTTGAATATCCAATGACTTTGTAACATAATTTTGCAGTACAACAATGTTTGTGTAATTGAATAAGACCTTGACAATAACTGATGTGAAGAGTAAAGAAAGATGTGCTAGTTTTAAGGATGTAATCTTTTACTTGTTGAAATCCTTAAATGGATCTTCCTTTATATGCATCGTACATACCAAATTTATAGTTTTATTTTCAATTTTTCACACTTTCTACAGCTGCTTGTCCCCAAAGGTATCTTCTATTCAGAAGTATGTGCTTCAATAGTTAGTAATTTATTATATACTTCTTAATTCTAGGATCAATCAAAAAATTAAGGTTCTAACTGAGCTTTTTTTATGCATAATTCCTCAAATATTTTTACACACTAAGCTTTAAAATTTTTGGGTTGATCTTTTATGATGAAGGGGTATCCAGATAAGTACTTAGAATGCAACTCATTTAATAAATGAGTATTATTGTCATGTACACAAATAGCTGATGAATATATCTTCCTCTTAATATATATGTAAGCCTCAAATCTATGTCCGGCCTCAAATCTATGTCCTTTCCGCAAATCTATGTCCTTTCTAATATTGCGTCCTTGATTGTCTCAAATGTATGTCCTGTATTGTCTCACATCTATGTCCTTTTTTACTTAAATCTATGGCCATTTTTTGCTCAAATCTATGTCCTTTCATCAACGTAAAACATAACGAAACGTCATCAATACAATACAAAGTTAACAATTATAGGTGTAAGTACGTATACGGCTCTCAACACGGAGCATTAACTCACACCGAACAAACATTGTACAAGTGGTTTGTATGACAAAAGCAAGGTTAACATTTGAACTATTAATATACATGGTTTAAAATTGCTTTATGTTTTGTTTTTAAAACTGGAGGAAAATCTGTTATGAATAGTGGACTGATGGAATATTTTCAAAAACGTCAAGTAGAGATTTATCCTCTTGAAATTTTTTCTGACAATTATCAGGATATCTTCACTCCTACCATTTGTATTGGGAGTATTTGCAATTCAAAAACAAATCCAACCATGAACAAAGTAACTGCAGTGTTGACATCTGGTTCTGGGGATAAGGAATATGCCAAAACATAAAGAATGATCCTTCTAGGGGAAATATTTTCGTTATTAAAGACTTATCTATAATACTAAAATTACGAAGTCCCATATTTCAGCCGTCATCACGTAAAAACGACGAATCAAAGAATTCAACTTTATATATCACTAATATAGTACAAAGGTGTAGATTGAAAATTACACCACTCCAGGCCCTTTTGTTTTCCACGTAATTAATATTGCCAATAATTAAGAAGTTCCGGGTCGAGTCCGATACCGATACCAATAGTATATTCACCTGTTACCTATTACCTAATCTGTACGTTCCGCATCTGACAGGCGCACCACCAAACGGTGTATTCAGGGTTAATATGCTATAAACACGGGTCATAATCACAGGATTGACACTACTAAATTGTCAAATAGCTACCTATTGTAGTATTTTAATCAGTAAGACTTTCTAAGATAACAAGACTATAAATGAGGAACAGTTTTCAATTTGTTAGTGGGCATACATGACGTAAAACAGCGAATCAAAGAATTCATCTTTATTTATAACTAATATAGGACAATGTTGTTGATAAAAAAATACTCCATTCCAGGACCTTTTGTTTTCCAAATAATTAATATAACCAATAATTGATAAGTTCCAGTTCGACGGGTTCAAACAGAAAGATTTGAAAGCAGAGATAACTGTGTATCTTATAATAGGCATGACTTTATCAGATGACAATACTAATACTAAAATAAGGCTTGCGCATAGTCATATACCTTAATTCTGTCACGGACCCGCGATATCACGGGTGTGTTCTAGTTACAATTAAGTTTTACATTTCAACTAAATAGATTTCACCTAATACCAAACAATTGAAATATGTTCTTTTGTGATTCACAAATATTTCAATTAAAAAATATAAAAAAAAACATAGATAAAGTGGTATAAATGTCAATGAAACAGCGATATGAACAAATTCAAAGACAAAACGAAGTACATTGAAGTTGCAAACAAATATTCATTCTTTACTGTCTTTTTAGTAAAATAAATATGATTTTGTGGGTTCATTCTCAATGACTAAAAAGCATGTAAGACCGTACTTGAACCAATATCATAAATACCAGCTAAATAATTTAGCAGAATTTCCCTATACTTTATTTCGGCTCTTGCACATACATGGAGAACACATACCAACTTAGTATTAAATTATGGGAAATTACTTAATAAAATAAAACCAGATGCTTCGCAGGGCGTAGCTTTATACGACCGCAGAGGTTGAACCCTGAACGGTTGGGGCAAGTATGGACACAACATTCAAGCTGGATTCAGCTCTAAATTTGGATTGTGATTAAATAGTTGACACAGCATAGGTTTCTGACACAGAATGAATGTGTTCTAATGAACTTAAAATTTTTGTTTTCTCTTAGAGCAATTCACTATGCTGTTCAATATTAATCCTCTCAAAAAAATGTTTGAAGAAATTTTCTTTTTATTTATGAAATTTCAAATGAGAAAAATTGAACCCAATTTTTTAATCACATCCCCCTTTCCCTTATTCCAAAACTAATCTCAATTAAAATATTCTAATTGAGTTTGCAACAATAGCTACTCATTTAAATACATCATAAAATATTAAGATGTAAAAAACCTGTTTGTTATCACTGAATGGTAAAGATTATTTAAATTTATCAGTTGGTAGTAAAAAATGAATATACATTGTATACTGTATATAACAAAGATTTAAGTTGATTCTGGACAAAGAAAGATAACTCCAAATAAAAAATTCTTGCAATAAGATATTTCTTGCTTACTATTTTGGACAAAGAAAGATAACTCTAATTAAAAAAAAAATTGCTATTTCACAATATTGTGAAATTAGATATTTCTTGCCATTGCACAATACTGTGCAATTGAAAAGACTTGCTATTGCACAATACTTAATATAATAATTTTAGATCCTGATTTGGACCAACTTGAAAACTGGGCCCATAATCAAAAATCTAAGTACATACACAGTTAGATTTGGCATATCAAAGAACCCCATTTATTCAATTTTTGATGAAATCAAAAAAGTTTAATTTTGGACCCAGATTTGGACCAACTTGAAAACTGGGCCAATAATCAAGAATCTAAGAACATTTTTAGATTCACCATAACAAAGAACCGAACCGATTTATTTTTTGTCAAAATCAAACTAAGTTTAATTTTGGACCCTTTGGACCTTAATGTAGACCAATTTGAAAACATGACCAAAAGTTAAGAATCTATATACACAGTTAGATTCGGCATATCAAAGAACCCCAATTATTCAATTTTGATGAAATCAAACAAAGTTTAATTTTGGACCCTTTGGGCCCCTTTTTCCTAAACTGTTGGGACCAAAACTCCCAAAATCAAAACCAACCTTCCTTTTATGGTCATTAACCTTGTGTTTAAATTTCATAGATTTCTATTTACTTATACTAATGTTATGGTGCGAAAACCATGATAAATGCTTATTTGGGTCCCTTTTTGACCCCTAATTCCTAAACTGTTGGGACCTAAACTCAAAAAATCAATACCAATCTTCCTTTTGTGGTCATACACATTATGTTTAAATTTCATTGATTTCTAATCACTCAAACTAAAGTTATTGTGCGAAAACCAAGAATAATGCTTATTTGGGCCCTTTTTTGGCCCCTAATTCCTAAACTGTTGAAACCAAAACTCCCAAAATCAATCCCAACCTTTCTTTTGTGGTCATCAACCTTGTGTCAAAATTTCATAGATTTCTATTGACTTAAACTAAAGTTATAGTGTGAAAACCAAGAAAATGCTTATTTGGGCCCTTTTTGGCCCCTAATTCCTAAATTGTTGGGACCAAAACTTCCAAAATCAATACCAACCTTCCTTTTATGGTCATAAACCTTGTGTTAAAATTTCATAGATTTCTATTAATTTTACTAAAGTTAGAGTGCGAAAACTAAAAGTATTCGGAAGACGACGACGACGCAGACGACGACGCCAACGTGATAGCAATATACGACAAAAAAATTTTCCAAATTTGCGGTCGTATAAAAACCTATAAGGCCGAACTTATAAGACGGGCATAAATTTGCGCATGGCGAAACAAATTGGACAAAAAATTAAAATATAACACAAATTTGAGACCTTATCTTTTTCATAACGGACACTTATTTGCGAATGACGTCGCGATTAAAAATCAGACACAGATTCGAGGCCGAATCATTTTTTAAGGGACATAGATTAGCGATTGATGTCACGATGGGGCATAAATTTGAAAAACGGACACAGATTTGAGGTCGTACAAAGATCTGAGGTTTACATATATGCATGAATATATGCAACTAACAAAACTTTACCAATCAATGCTCACAGTTTAAAATCAACATTATCAAGTAGTCAAAATAAATGGCTAACCATACACACAAAAAACATAAAAATATATAGAAGCAGCATTATTTAATCAGTGCAGACTAAGAATTAATACCTCTTTTTATTCATGTTTGTTACGACATAGCTTAGTACTCAAGGAAATAGTTCTGTAGATCAATAATTATTAATTGGATACCAATTTTCAAATGTACAGGTGAACATGAACTCAAATATCCAACAAGGGACATATTTTCTATTGGCTTGCATACAGATTTTGACAGAGCAATAAAGAAATCAAATATCCACACAAAGACTTTTTTTCTCAATCCACAAAACTTAGTATTGACAGAATATGTTTAAATCCACAGTATTCTAATTACTCCATCTCACTACCAGATTCATACAGACTTTGATTTCTCTTTACTCTTATTTTTTTAGACTGTGGACTCTCTTCACTCTCAGACCCATCACTTCTCTTTCTCCCCTCCTTATCTTCACCTAATACAAGTCCACTGGTAGCTTTCACAACCTCAGAATCACTTCTCTCACCACTACTTGCAGGACTAGATTGTGACAATGGTATTGTGTCTTCCGAATTTAGTGATGGTGTCTCCTCAACTGAAATGTCTGGAACAGCTTGAAACTTTTTCTGCTCAGCAATTAGACTTGCAAGTTCATCGTCGTCACTCCCCGGTAAAGCTAATTCAACAAGTCCTCTATCACTGGTAAGCTGTAATTGTCTTTTAGCTTTTTGTTCAGCAGTAATTTCTTGAAGTTCTGAATCTGTATCGTCTAGATCGGACTGACTTGCTGAACTTTTTGATGGTGAGGTAGATTTATCGATTGATTGTTCAAGTTTTTGCTTTTGCATAATTGCTTTGAATTCTTCATCGCTGTCTTCTTCCGAGTCGTTTTGACTTTTGGTAGGGTCTTTTTCATCAACAGAGATATTTACCGATACACCTAAAGACATGATGCTATCATCTGCATTACTTGACGATAAAAAACTTAAACTCTGATCGCTATCAGCGACAAAGCTTTCATATTCTGTATCATCGTCAACATCATCATCTTCATCATTATCACTGCCGACATTCTCCTCTACGTTACCGTCCATACTTATGTCGTACTTAGAATCTTTACCGAGGAACACAGCATTGGGATCAGTGAGATCTAACATTGTACACAGTAGGGTGGTTTGTGAATTAGTCATAGTTTGTGGAGTGGGTGGATTTCTCTCCGATGGATTATATACATCTACAGTTTTTTCAAAGTTATCTGGTATAGTTAATGAACCTCCAAAATCTTTGACGATTGAATTCATCTCTTCAGCTGTTACGTTGAAATTCCACCTGTAAATTAAACAAAAACATTTTCTTTTTATGTTATAAACTATAAGAAAAATTAATATTAGTTTTCACCCACAAAAAACAGAATTACTAAGACAGCAGAAGTTGATACAAATACACTTTAATCCACCATTTTCTACATTTGAAAATGCCTGTACCAAGTCAGGAATATAACAGTTCTTGTCCATTCGTTTTTGATGCGTTTTGTTTTTTGATTTTGCCATGTGATTATGGACTTTCTAAATTGATTTTCCTCTGAGCTCAGTATTTTTGTGATTTTACTTTACACTATTGAATGACATTACATATTTGTTTCATAGAATTTGTACTTTTTTCCTTGGATGGCAACAATCATGTGGCATTTTAAAATTAAGTAATGAATAACTGCATGTGCTTCCAACTACCAGGAAATCAAATAAAAAACAGATATAACACATGTTTGTAATTTCAAGATTGTAGTACATGTATATGAATGTAATTATAAGAAATAAATGCTTCTCTAGTGTAAATCTATATCATTTATATGGTTTTAAAGTATTCATCTTGCACACATTTTAATGAAGCCCTTCTTACAAAATATGCCTTGGTCAATGCTTTCAAACACCAATAAAAATATAGAAAGAAGCTTTCAATTCTTAAATAGAGAGCATTCAGAGCAAATTTGTGTGGATTTATTCTGTGTTCAGGAAAAGTCATGCATTCTTCATTTTTATGGTACAACAAGGATTAATATGAGCAAAAGAAACCATAAAACTAGCAAATATTTTTCTACAGAAAAAACAGACCTTCCTTAAATTTCCTGCATTATGTATAAAATTGATGTTGTACAAACTGGAGCTCACTTTCCTTATCAGGAGAAAGTCAGTTTTAGGGTTAAAAGTATAATGCAGCCCTATATTTTCAATAAAACTGAAATTTTAACACCATTGTTGCTTACATCTCATATCATTTGGACTTTGTTGGATAGTTGTCTCATTGGCAATCATTCCACATCTCTTTATCTTACCATTAAATAAATAAAATTGAGAATGGAAATGGGGAATGTGTCACAGAGACAACAATGATGAAATATTAAAACTGTATGGTCATAATGGAGATTTGCAAAGAATGGACGGGAATTTATATTTTTTCATAAGAACAGCGCACTCTGTTTGTTGAGATCTTTGATTTTTTTTTTGTTATTTCCTTTGTGTGATTGATGACTCATCGACATATATAATATGACACCCTCTTTCATTGCAGGTAACTTTGCCTAAGTCAAAATATGGGTCATTGTGACTAAAATACTGTTCATTTATGTAACTATGGTGAAAGTATATGTAACACTGATATGTTCTTTACATTCTCTAATCAGACACATTAACCCTGCAACACTTATGCACCTCTTCTAAGTCAGGAACCTCTGGTTAATCTTGTATGATTTTTAATTTAGTTCATTTATATATTTCATAGTTTAGTATGATGTCCATTATCATTGAACTTGTACACATTTATGTTTAGGGGCAAGCTGAAGCATTCCTCTGGGTATTGGATTTTCTCACTGTGTTGAAGAACCATTGGTGGCCTTTGACACATTCCCAATTTTAATTCAATTTTACCAATATATACATAAAATTAAACTTCAATCACTCAAAATAAAACATTGGCCTTGAGTATGCAAGGTACCCGGTACTGTTGTACTGTATACAAAAATTGTTGATGTAAAATATCATAGAACATCAATATCAGGGGTCACCACACCAGGCAAGTGACAAAGTTGATCTAAGACTCCACACTTAGCTCTAGAGAATCTCTTAAGAGGAAGTTTAAGTCGCCCTCGATTTTCAATAAAATCTCCTTATGTCCCCTCATGATAATGATAAATTTTAATCTATATCTAACAGAAAACAAAGAAACACCTTTCTCTGCCACCTGGACCAGGTAAATATTTATCAGCTCTTTTTAAATTGAGGAGATGATTTGTAGATTTAAGAATTGCCAACCACTCAGCATCCAGCTCTATATTGATTGGTTTATCACTGTCATGTGGTACATCAAGAACCTGTTACAGAGAAAAAAATATAAAAGAATAGTAAGCTTTTTTTCTAAACTAACATATTATCTAAAATAAACATAGTTAATTTGATCTTGAGCCTTATAAACGCTTCAAAAGCAAATAAAACTGAGTCATAAAATACATGTAATATGAGGAAAAAAAACAAAAAATTCAAAACATTCAAAAAGGTATAGTCTTGTATAATTTGTGGAGGTACAGTAATTTATTTTGAATAGTCATGTGTATGAAATTTAAAAAAAAATAGCACCATAAGGCCAGGATTTTTTAATTTGTTGGTTTACGGATCCGCCGACCCGATTTTGTCGATTTGGAGAATAAAAATAAAATCAAATTTTCAGGCTTTTTTTTATTCTTGCCGACCCTTACAAATGCATTATCCCTGAAAAATAATTAAAATATCCTTTTTAAAGAAATGAAATGCAGTAAACACTAACAGAAGTGATGACACTTTCTGGTGTGAAAAAATGAAACTTCAAGTAAACGTTTCTAAAAATAGACAAATGAATTATTAATGACCTTGAAATGTCGTTTGCGAAAAAAAAATTCTGAATGAAACCGGTGTTTAAAACCAATTACACAATAACTTCGTTTCCCTTATTTTTCACCAGTCTGTAAGATGCATGTTCTCATAGAAATAGACTTGTCCAAATGTGGACAGGTGGAAGTTCAAGACATCAAGTTAAAGTACTGAATTTTAACACATCATTTGATATTTTCTTGTTTCATAGATAATAAAAAAATATCGTCCATTTGGATAAAAAAAACGGGAATGCATGGCAACAGATTATTTAACCTGATATTCTCGTTTTCCAGTGGACGAGTCTATTACGTTTTTGACACGTGTGTTGAAACTTATTTTCGTACGACGTTTTTATTTTTTTTTTCTTTATCAGTTTTCGTGCTTACTATTTTTCACCAATTTTGAATAAAAGCTTAGTCAAATAACTGCCGTGAATCTGTTTTTCTTGTTGGTGAAATGACGATTTTATTTCGTCTTTGTCCGTGTACCAGCTTTTTTTTTACGGGAAATTATTAGACAATGTCATGCGATGTCTCTTACAGCTGAGCAATAATATAGCAATAATATTTCATCAAACTAAAATTTAAAAACGATGACAAAATAGTATGACAAACATATTATTAGAAAGGTGAAATATATTTTTATTTTGAATATCAGTTTCCTGTCTTGAAAAATCTTCTTTTTTTTTTTTTTTCAACCAACCGACCCGACCTTTTCATGGAGAAAATCAGTAAACCAACAAATTAAAAAACCGTTGCCTAAGTTTTATACATTTTTAAAAGATGACTGTTGTAATTTGAATCTTATAAGAGGTCACTGTGAGATGAAAAAAAGTGCTGTTCCTTTGTTCATCTTTTATGTTATATTTAAAATAAATCTGCATTTGTTCTGTAAAAATGGGTTCTAACAATTATCCCAAAGCATAATTTCCCTATGTTATATAAAATACCTTATCTGAACATTTAAAGACATCATGTGAAAACAAAGTTCCTAAAATATCAAGGTGTATTGTCACTGTTATTAAAATACTAGCATAACCAAAGCAAAAGTATCAAGTACCTATATCGATCTGTATATATAACAAAGAAGGAAGACATACCTGTAAAAATTTTCGTCTTGGCAGGCACTTGTCCAGAGATAAAAACTTTGTAACCTTTGACTGACCATCTGAGGACTGAAATAAAATTCAAACATACTTTTTAATATTACATTTTTGTACTCATCTGGTGATCCCCCTGAGGTATGGATACATAACTGGTACTGTCCTACATCAGTTCTCCCTCAGCTCAGTTGGTATAGAGGTGGCTTACTAGGCCACAGGTCCTTCGTTGGATCAATGGTTGATACAGTGCTAACTTTTAATGGAAGATCATACCCCAACCTTAGATTTTTCAGTTGTCACTCAAATTGAAAAATTCACAATGAATGAAAAAGATTAAATGATTAAGCATGGGGTTAAGATATCATCATTATGTACCATAAGGTACAAGGTTGGGAAAGAATAAGGGCGACTTGCCATATAGCATCTTACACCAGCTGCACTAGTGGAGAGTTCCTTTAGTTTAGTGGGCTGGAATTTTGGAATGAAGGTCCAGTCTAATAGACTGAAATCTATCTGATGAGTTAAGCTTTTTTCAACTGATTTTTATAGTTCGTTCTTATGTTGTACTGTTATACCACTGTCCCAGCTTAGGGGGAGGGTTGGGATCCCGCTAACATGTTTAACCTGCCACATTATTTATGTATGTGCCTGTCCCAAGTCAGGAGCCTGTAATTCAGTGGTTGTCGTTTGTTTATGTGTTACATGTTTGTTTTTCGTTCATTTTTTTACATAAATAAGGCCGTTAGTTTTCTCACTTGAATTGTTTTACATTGTCTTATTGAGGCCTTTTATAGCTGACTATATGCGGTATGGGCTTTGCTCATTGTTGAAGGCCTAAGGTGACCTATAATTGTTAACGTTTGTGTCATTTTGGTCTTTTGTGGATAGTTGTCTCATTGGCAATCATACCACATCTTCTTTTTTATATGATCTTATATTGTTTTAAGATTTTTTTTTTAACAGTTTAGATAGTACGATAAAATCACAGTTCTTTTGCTTTTGCATTTTTTTTCTTATAGTCTATTATAGGGAGTTGACTCATTTGAAAACATACCACATCTTCTTATTTTACATTCTAGAACTTGTTTTATATTGAAAAGCTAAAAATTGCTTCAAATTTTAGCTAGACATAACAATTTTGTATGAATGACCTTATACAAATGAGAAGATCCAGGGTTGTTAGAAACCTTACCTCATGTTGGACTGCTGCTGGGAACTTGATATGTAGATGGGCAGCAAACCAGTATTCTGGCTTTAAGTAATACAGCAATTCCTCATGGAAAGGATTGCCTAGTCTGCCATCATCTATGTCCTTCTGAAAATCTGGTTTCCTCTTCAACAGCTCATGGACATCACCATACTTCCAAATGTTTCTAGGCCAGTCATGGGATACAAATATCTTGACAGGTCTTGTTAACTACATTTTATAGTATAAGAAATAGTGCATAAATATACAATTTTCAAACGAATAAGAGAAGATTTAGGTTATGCATTAGCAAAATAAATTTTCCTTTTCATTACCATAATCAACTGGGAAATGTCTCTTTTGCTAACAGAATCTATGTGTGTGCCATTATAAATTAAGGAATTGATTTTAAATATTTCATCTTCAAATAAAAGTATCTGTGAAAAAATTATTTACAAAATGTTCGCCTGTTTATACATTCATCTTACTTAATACATGTACCAGATAAGCATGATAAGCCCATCGCTTTATCAAAGAATAAAGTTCAATAACTTCTCAATGTCAAATTAGAAATTTATGAAAAAATAAAAGGAGGTTATCTTAATAGATATAAACCAGTCAGCAAAGTTTCATGAGAAATGCTGAAAGAACTTTAAAGATTTTGTCAGAGAACAGGAAAATCACCCCTTTTTATGATTTAAATACAATAACTTATAAACAATTTTCTTGTTTTCAGTATCATCTTAAAATTTTGGTTCATCCATCTATATCAATATTATTTTTTCTAATTAATCCATACTTTTGGTGTGTCTTTTTATTTCTTATTTTTGTATAGTCTTACCTGCTTCAGTCTAAATATTTCCAAAGCTCTAACATGGTATGCTGATCTCTTGGCGTCCTCATTGTATGGAGGATGTTCATAATGTCCTGGAAAAATAAAATATGCTATCAAAATACATTGCTATCTTATCTTATTCTAACTGTGTGTTAAATTTTTTTAATATCCTTTCAATACAGCTTTCGGATTTTAATACTCTTTCTTTAAGCCAACGCCCATACTAATACCTTGACGAACCAGTCAGATTAAAATCAAACCACTCACTTGCTATTGTTTATACATGCCACAGATCAGGAAACTGGAGCTATGAGCAGTTTGATTTCAATTAGACTGTTGATGAAAAATCCTCCATTCTCTAATATAAATTCTCTCCTTTTGATCCAGTTAAAATATTTTTACCTATCAGGGCTATAGGTAAAATCCAAGAGTGTTTAACTGTTATATTTATAGGCAGATCCAGGGAGGTTGGCCCCCCCTATTGTGGGAAAAGTTTGGTTGATTATATAGAGAATCACTGAAGCATGACTGAAGCCCCCCCCTCTTAGTTGCAAGTCCCCCTTAGGTCAGATAGTGGACCCTCCCCCTTTTATGAAGAGTTCTCAAGATCCGCCACTGATAATTGCAAAACCAGTTATGAGGAGAGGATTTTGGTTTTTATCTTGATATGTCTCATTTGCAATGTTTATGATGTGATTATCATAATAAGATATTGTTTACCTTAAAATCAAATATTTCTACGGACAGTATATTCTTGACCCAGTGAACCCTAATATTGCATATACATGTATCTCATTCTTCATAATATGACAACTTTGGCCAATGATGCTCCATGCTTCCAAAGGTGAGCTGGTTGATTTGCTTCAAATTCTGTTCAGCCAATTTCCTTTCTATTCTGCAGATTTGAGCTGCACTTTTAATAAGTATTGATTAAATCTAAAGCTATGCAGCTTTTATAGAGGGATGCTAAGAAATATAAAAAAAAATTAGAATGGAAATGGGGAATGTGTCAATGAGACAACAACCCGACCATAGAGCAGACGACAGCAGAAGGTCACCAACAGGTCTTCAATACAGGGAGACAAGTTTACCTTTATGTGCATTATGGCCTTTAAAGATACCAGAACAGCCAGCTATTCTAACTCCTCCTACTTGGATAACACCTGCATATCCTGTAACAGAAAAAAATAAAATCAGTTAAAAGACAAGAACAGCCAACTATTCTAACTCCTTCTTAGATAAAACCTGCATATCCTGTATAAATACAAACAGATAAAGTTAGTTTAAAGACAAGAACAGCCAGCTATTCTAACTCCTCCTACTTGGATAAATGCATATATTTTATTTCGTTTGAAATAGGGGTTTCCCGTTTGCTATTTGTAGTAATTATCTATAGATGGGAACTAGTATAACTAGTTCGGATACTGGTTTTGTAACAGTATGTACTATTTATAAATTTGATGTTAGGTGCATAAGGCGCTAGGAAAGTTTTGGCGGTTTTTACGGGTGGGGTTTCACATGTTTAATGGTACTATAGAAAGTTTTGCATTTAAATGTATTTGTATTGAAGGTGCTAGCAGTTATGTCGAATTGAAGTTGGTCACACAGGTATATATGTAGTTGCTGCTATGTTTATTGTACGTACAGGCGTTGGAGGTATTAGCCGAGAAAAAAGAAACGATGCGAAAGAGGAACAATGTTATACGTCATGTATTTATATATTGTTTCAATCAAAGAAATATGTACAATGAAGTAAAATAAAATATTGTATCGCAAGAGAAAATAAGATGTAACTGCGAGCAACTAATCCTATTTCTGTGTTTGTCTTGTTTATAGCATATTGAATTTAGAGATTAATACTTTAAATTTGGACGAGCAGGACGAGGGAGAATTTAAAACCTGCATATATCCTGTAACAGAAAAAGATAAAGTTAATTTAAAGACTAGAATAGCCAGTGTTTATAGATCTTCCAACTTAAATAACACCATGATATATCATAGCAGAAACAGTACTGTACATATCCTTTATATTTCAGAAACATTTAAGAGCATATTTTTGCGAAAAGCTGTTTTAAGAATTTTGTTTAAAAATGACATGTTACTGCAAATAAAAAATGTTTGTTTTTATGGCTATGTCAAGATTGCACAACAGCTAACTATGCATATATAAATTGTTGCAAGAAATAAAATGTGATATTTTGTTGTCATTTAATCAGAAGCAAATAAAAATTAACACATGAGGATACCCGTATGCTTCAAATATGACTGTTAAAATTCTCATGACTCTGAAATGACAAACCAGAAAATTTTCAAAATCAAAAGCAGCTCTTTATTCACCAATCCTAACAACAGTATTAAGTTTGTAGTAGTTTGATTCAAGGATACTAGAGCTCGTGCATGATATTAAAAGAATGCCTCTTATTCATTTTATGATTAAAGTTCTAAAACTCTGGACTGACAAATAAAAAATATTTCGTTATATTCACTAATTTTGATAATTACGTAAAGTTTTTGGTAAATCAATCCAAGCATACATACTTAAGTTATTGAATCTTAGGTAAAAAAAAAAATAACTTAAATCTGGCAATGAAAAACTTGTATTAACTCTATCAGAAAATAATTTTATTAAATGGATATCAAGCTCAACGATAACAGAGTTTTGAGAAAATCAATACTGGAATATTGGAGTTAGTGCACAATATGTGAAAAATCTCTGGAAGTATAAATGAAATATATATATATATACCACTTTTTTTTCAAATGTCGAGCTGCTGTTCAAATAGTTCTAAATGCCTACAAATTTGAAAAAAAAGAAAAAAAACAACCAATTACTCACAACTTGCCATACTGAAATTATTGGTATGTGATTTATGAACTCCTTACCCATATAATAAATATTAGGAGCCACCCATCCACCATATGGTAATTCCTGTAAGTAGTTTGATGCCTCATGGTTGCCACCAACAAATATGGTTAAAATAGGGGCTTTCTTCTCTCCAGAATAATACCTGTTAATATAAAAAAAGACATATATTTTGTTTTTGTATAATATTTAAACATATTATTCCTTGCTATAACAATAGTGATTACGATATCAATTTTAACAAACAACAGGGTTGCTTTTCAAAGTACAAAATGTATAGAAAGATGTGTGACATGTACATGTAACTTATTCAACTGAATATTGACATAAACTGTAATACCAGCAATGACAAAGTAGCATTTTCTAGGCAATCAAAGGTACAAAATGTAGCTTCACAAGTATCAAAATTCCTCTTGAAGCTCTTCTCAAAAGTCTAACTGTCCCCTCCCCCCTCATCGATTCTTTCATGTCTACAATGTAGACATGGAAGAATCAATGAGGGGGGAACAGTTAGACCCTACATGTGATTTTGAAGAAATTGTGATCCTTTCCCCTTGTTTAAATCAGCTTATCTTAGGTTGTCTGATCTTTTAATAAATTTCATATAAATATTTTTGATATGCAGAACCTTCTAATCAATTAAATCTGCAAGTTCGATGTATTGGTTTGCATGGACATACATGTACATGCATGTACAATGTAATTTACTCAATACAATAACTTTGCTTCTAAATTTCAAGAATTTTGAAGTTTTACATGTATGTATGTTAGCATAAGTATTTGTTTTAAAATGTTTATTACTTGTAGAATGTTTTAATTTCCTGATATTTTTGTGGTACAGCCATACATTGCATATCACTTTTATTTCTAACAGCTTGAAAATCTCCACACATGAGCAGCAAATCAACCTTTATATTGTTCTTCTGTTCAAGTAATTCTATAGTTTCATAAATCTTGTCTAATTCCCCATGGCAACAGCCTTCTACTGCAATCTTCATCCTACAAATGTAATATAATAGTATGTTTTATATATCCTTTTTTCTGTCACAAATAAATCCTACAATATTTCTTCAATTGAGAATAGTACTCTGGAATATTTCTTCCATTTGGATCCAATTCTGTAAAGAAATTGCTATTTCATTCACTATGTGCATAGCCTTTTTCCTCCAACTTACTTATCATTTACTGATTGAACGCTGGACGGCATCTTTTGTAAAGTTCAGTTGTCTCATTGGCAAATTTATGGCAATCATACCACATCTTATTTTTATATTTATGTATTCAGGGATACAAGATCTTTCAATTAACATGATCATGATGATATGATTAATGCATAGTCCAAGAAATCTTCATACATAATCATTAAATTTTATTTTCCTGTCACAATGCCCATGATAATATTTAGCTTTGATGTTCTTTTCGCCCACATGATCAGATGTCAACCCAGGTAGTTCATTCATGAAGGTTTTAATTGGAATACCTTTGTGACGGATAACAGTAAAATTCTTTTTAGATGAATGTGACTTCCATGACTATGTGACCAAAATGTAGACATCTTCACTTCCAAAACATGTTGAGCGAATGGGCGAAATATTTGATTTAATACTGCATAAAAGAAAATAAGATGATTACCCTCTCATTCCTACTGAAATCAAGATTACGTACTTAAGGACTACTTACTGAACATAAATTATTTCCATTTTTACTACCCTACTGAATGACAATTATGAAAATGCCCAAAACTTTTAATAGAGATGGGATACATGTACACCTTCAATATGGTAAATGATGTCATACAGGCGTTCTTTTCCAGTGAGAGACAGGATTCAAGAAATGACTTATTATTTGAGATGAATGACGTATTAATAAGGATATTTTGACCAATCACAGTAAAATTGAAATTAATTTGTCGCTATAAAAAGTACCCGAAAATGACTTTTCAAAGACTGGCAGTAATAGGCATTCATACCCTCATTGTATGTACATGTATGTAGATTCCGCCAGTGGAGATGCACCCCTTGATTGACTGCAAGGGTATAGTGAATCCATGTACACTCCCTAAGGATTAATGGAGATTTGTCCTTCAAAATATTATCCCACCATCAGGACAATCCCCATCCAACACTGCCCAAGGGAGTATACATGTAGGACACCGGGAAGTCTGTAATTATGGTGGAGGAAGGTAAAGTCCCGGAGAGAACCACAGGGCTTCTTGGGGGAAACAGACAACAGGTTATCCAAAGAGATTTCAGAAGATTGATCCCCAGGTCAAGCTGGGAACAACTTTGACCTAACAAGTCCCCCGAAGTATCCAATCTAGTTTTAACTCGTGTCCATGTGTCTGGATACCAGAGATTTGTGTGGCTGTGGGAGTGTGAAAATCACCGTACTGATATACTGAAACTCGACGTCTCGAGTGAGAATCGAACTCGGGACCTTCAGTACTGTAGCAATCCGTCTTAACCACTAGACCACGAACCCATTCATCAGGTCAGGAATAACCACCAATTGGTGGATTATACCTCAATTGACGTATAATCCACCAATTGAGGTATAATGGTATAGACCAATTGGTGTATAATTGTTTGTTTTTCAAAACAAATTATTCTACTAAAATGGAGCATTGTTTTCTTAAAACCATATTATGGTATGAAAACTTGTCAAACATTCCTAGTTTAGTATAGTGACATAACATATTGCATTTAATCAAAAATTGTATTTCCAGTTTCTTCTATTGTTATCTTGTCAATTCTTGATTGGCAAATTTACCTGTAATCACCTTTCAATGGACATCATTACTGTCTGCAGTCATGTGATGATGAGTACAACTCAAACAGGTGAATGGAGCTCTTTGTTAATACTTGACTTTCATGATAAAGAGTCAATCATGGTCAATAGTACAAATGTTTCAACAAAAGAATTGTTGTACTCATGCATTCTCAAGAGATGCAGCAGGCTTTGACTAAACTAAAACTTTTGGAGGACCCAATAAGGGTAATAAAATAGGTTGCAAGTTGCAAAATCATGCTCCTTTCTCACACTAGCATTTTATTACCAAAAAAATGCATTATACGTCAATTGGTCTATACCAATATACCTCAATTGGTGGATTATACGTCAATTGAGGTATAATCCACCAATTGGTGGTTATTCCTGACCTGTTCATAAAACTACAGACTACAGTAACTAAAAATAATATTATTGGAAAGGCGTGCAGGACGTAGTTTGGTAAACAATCAAAGATATGGCATATATCTTTAAAATTAGTATGGAATATAGTATATAAAATAAAAAAAAGATTACTTGTTTATAAATGTTGTGTGATGTCATGTGTAATAAATGCTTAAAACTTGCTGGCTGATTTTTCGAAATTCCCCAAAAAAGCTACAGGAAGCTGTCCAATGATGATAAAAATCGAACAAATTCAGGAGTAAGTCTGGTGTATTTTCCGGAAAGTTGCGGATGAGATTCATGATCATTCATTTTTTATTATACATTTTTCTGTTTCAGAAAGACGTATTTTTCCTGACGATATTACCAAAGAAGATCCATCTTTTCGAACTTGCCTTCTCTTTTAACAGAGTGATATGGTTAATGGTTATGGCAGATATATACAAATAAAAAAATACATCGAAATACTGATGTAGATTAACTCTGAGACTACTATAACACATGTGTTATAGTAGTCTCAGATTAACTGCAGTGCTTTAAAAACCATCTTATTTGAATGTGCCAGTAAGATCAGTAAGTATATTTATATCATGGTATTGTATAACCAATTGATTGATTGAAAAAAAAAGTCAAATTATTATTTATGCCCTTCGTCTTGTGTAAGAACTTTTATGCAATAATCATAAATAGTTTCTGATATATACGGCGGGACATGTTTTACAAATAGAACAATACATGTAACTCTTAAATAAAATTTTAAATCTTCACCAAAAATTATACAGTTTTTTAGATTAATAAAACTAAGGAGCGTGTACAGTTTTAAGCAATAGTCATTTATAGTTTTTAAGATATACGATATGAAAACCCCCCTCTTTTTTTTTTTTACAAAAAACTCAGAAATTCTTTTTAAGATACAGCGCGACATGTGAAAAATACACCCCCTAGCTCCTGTATTAGTTATTAAGTCCTGTAACTCAAAAAGTTTAAATCCCATTTTCACCAAAAAGTACAGAAACATGAGATCGTTTGACCATTACATGAAACAACTATGTTAAGTTTCATGAAATTTGGATAAGCGGTTCTCACGTTGCGTTGCGACATGTGGACACGTGCACCAGAGAGATAGACGGACAGACGGACGCCGGACATTTGAATACCACAATACGTCCCCGTGAAATTTTTGACGACCGTATAAAAACTAATTATATTTTAATTTCCACCCAATGTATCATAGCAAAAAAGGGTTACATCGAAAAATAAACATATCCTTGTCTGATATTCCTCGGCAATTTTCGTTTTTGTTGTTAATTTTCAGCACACTCAGAGGCGGATTTAGGGGGGGGCAGTAGGGCTTGACCCCCCCTTTTGAGAAAAAAATTCCAAAGCTCCAATACATCGTTTGATGTATTGGAGTTTTTGATTTTGATTTTGCCATTTGATTGGGGACTTTCCATTTTGAATTTCATCAGATTTTTGTGATTTTACTTTTTTCTAAACCAAAATGTATAAACGAATTCAAAATGCAATGTATCACAATTTATAATTTAATTTTCCATGCATGTGTAAAAAATTCTTTCAGTTCTTTGGCGTGGGCGTGTTATCAGTAAATCTGGCACAAGACAAATGTTGCCATTATAGGTATGATCTGCACATAATACGTGGTTTCTTAAATCCGCATCATAATCAAAATTTTTGAAAAATATGAAAGGGATTGTTTTATTTCCAAATGGACATTATATATTTATGATTCACAGTACTTAAATGTTGACTAAATGATCCAAAGAAGCAGAGCAGACACGTTCTGGGTTATTTTTATCAGGGTCTTTTGTAGTCAGGAAATCTCCCAAAAAAGTTATAGCAGCAATCTCACTCCCTTTAAACCATCCCGCTACAAGTCTCTATTGCCTTTGAACTAATCTTTTGAAAGGGCTATCACCTCTGAGTAATCATTTTCTCTTTTATGCTACCATCTTATTTTGTGTCATTTCCTTGGCGGCCTTCGGCTTCCACGCTTTTTAATAGCTGGTGGAAGTTAAATATTTGATATATCAGTGCACAATCTGGAAAATTTTCCTCTTAGGATATGACATCTCGCTTCTGTTTTGTGCTGTTTGGTGCCAAACCGACCACAGAACATCCTTATATTTCATACAGATCTGGAACATCAGTTATTACAGTTGTAGCTAACCGAAAATCGATGCATTTGTCTCTTTTTTTCTTGTTTTTTGAAATATTACTGAAAGAATTCTTCAAATAGAAAGTGAACATTTGTATAAAAAGCACATACTAGTTTATAAATCGGCGATAAATGTTCACCAATTCGTCTTAAAATAATTAAATCTCCAATTTTAACTCCATAGATTTTTTCTTAAAAACGCTTTTTTGGAGAGATTATAATATACATATGTACATGTACATTAAAAGTCGGTGTACGACTCTAGCAGATTTACAGCTGTTACAAAATTGTCTTTTGATGAAGACCATTTGTTGGTTTGGCATCAATTTTGAATGTTTGCTTAACGTTCATTTGTAAAAATTTACCACAAATTGAAGACACAACTATTAGTTATTAAGTCAACGTTAAAGGGCATACAAAGTTTGTTCAACAAATATTACAATTCAAATAATGGGCAAACAGGAATTTTGTAGCCCACATTTATGAAAAGTTCTTGCACATTACAATTCATCCAGGGTGTTGCTAAACGACAGACTCAGACCGTCACCAAGACAAAGCAGCTGACTAAGTATAAAGTCTTTCTGTTCGGTAGTAGTTGGGAATTTGTTAAGTTCAAGTTAGCATATTCAGAAATTAAAAGATTCCACAAGCAGGAAATAAATGTCCGACAAATCTAAACAAGAGTGCACACGCTGAAATGTCTCGCCTTCTTTTCGAACTATTGATTTTATGTAGATAGTCCTAAATATACATCTTTACTACAACTATCACATTAACTTAAAATGATCCATGAAAATGAGGTAAAGGTCAGATGAACCATACCAGGCAGGCATGCACACCTTACAATCAATGTATGCATAGATATAGTTTACTTATTGCTTATAGTATCTAAGAAACAAACTTAACCATGAAAACTTTATATTGACCAATTAACCACAAAAATTAGGGTCAAGGTCAGATGATACCTATCAGACAGACATATACAGCTTACAACCATTCCTTGCAACAGGTATAGTTTACATATTGTTATAGTTGAAAAAAAAACCTGTCTGATGGACAGGAGGACTTTGCAAGGTACGCACATACGAAATATAGTGACTCTATTACTCATAACAAAAGAGAAATTAACTACATAAATATTTTTTTTCAACTTGCCACTGAACCATGAAAATTCGGTTAATTCGCAAGCTCAATAAAAAGTATAACAAGTAACAAATAATATATGCCAAGCTGCTGACCAAATTAATAAACTGCTTTGCCGAGCACAGCTGGGTACAACCGCAGATGTCCAACCATGAACATTGTAGCCAAAATGGACACTTGATTGGTGCTTGAAACAGGTCTGAATTTGGATTGTAATTAAAAATATTTGACACATAATGGGTTTCTGACACAGAATAACTGTAGTCAACGAACTTGTTAATAATTAATTGGTTACATCATTTGAATTTATATTCATTTGTTTTGCCATTGTGCAATACACCATTCTGTTGCGAATTGACCACCCCACCCTTTTTTTGGCCAAAAATTTTGAATAAATTTTCTTTTCAATTTTTGAAATCTTAAGATAAAATTGTCCTCCTCCCCACATCCCTTTGGTACCCCCCTCCCCTTTTCCATTTTCCAAAAAAACACCTTTCTTTCCCTCAAGATATGGTCAAATCTCAATTCAAGTTTTCAAACTTAATTACCCATTCAATAATTTAAAAGCAGTGTAAGGGAGGTAATCCAAACTTAACATTTTACTTATCAGTAATTGTCCATTAACCAGGACACCCTTGTTTCCCTTTTTTGCCTGTAATTCCTAGACCATTTGAACCATTACCCCATAAGCCAATCCTAATCATCCTTTCCAGTATAGAACCTTGTGGTATAATTACAGAGAGATTCATACACTGTTCTACAAGATATTGTCTGGAAACTTGAAAAAATGCGTGTTATGGGCCACTTGTTGGCTCCTTATTCCTAAACCATTGGGACCATCATCCCCTAAATCAATCCTAAGCTTTCTTTTATGGTATTGAACCTTATAAAAAAATTCCATATAGATCCATTCACTAAAACTAAAGTTATTGTCCGGAAACTAAGGTGTCTTGAACAAACACAACTTGATATCAATATACGACTGCCAATTTATTAGTGGTCTTGTAAAAAAGACATTCAATAAATATTACCTGAGAAAATGTGTGATGGAATTATTTGTTGAAGGAACACACATGGACAATGCAATAAATCTCCAACTTTCAGATTGTTTTAAACAATAAGTTTCTGGTAACTATGATCTTGACCTGCAAGTATCTTCATAGTGACCTAATGACATAGTTTTTTCTCTTCATTTTATAAAAAGGTTTTATCATGTTATATGTTACCACAAATCCAAGTAAGGTTACAGTCCCATATGTAGTACATGTATTTTATTTCACATACTCAAACTATTGTACTCAGTCTACAAATTTGGTCTATTTTTAGTAACTGATCTAGACAATATAGTTAACTCACAATTAATTAAGATCTTTGGTTCTGTAATGTAACCCTATATCCAAGTAAGATTTCAATCCAAAATGTAGTATTTAATTGAACGTCTGGAAATCATTCTTTTGACTATTTTTTTTTAGTAAATATGACCTTACTCTTTGATATAACAGAAACTGTATATCTTTTAATGTGACCTTATATCCAAGTATCATAATCCCACATATAAAATTTGATTTAGCATCCCAAAATTATTTATTTTTATAATAAATCAATAATCAAAATACTTTTTATAATTTAGTTTTGCATTAACGAACAAAATAAGAAATCAGTAAAAAGGTCAAAATAGCTGCTGTGACAACCTTGGAACTTGGCAGACTGGCAGTAGTGATTATAATATATGTATTATAAGAAGATGTGGTATGAGTGCCAATGAAACTATAATTTGGTTTGAAACCTTCTTTGATCTCAAAAAATGTACTGTTTACAATGAATTAGATGATTTACACTTTACATAATGTTTAAATTTCATTTACTGGTATATCTTGAGGGGAAACTTTGCCAGGACGCTCTGGAATTTTTTTTATCTCATGTTTTAAAATTTTATTTTTGGTTAATCTGCAGCATGTGTATTGACAAAAAATCTGTTAATTTTAATATCCTCTGTAACAGTAGCTAATGCTTATTTCTTATACTTAAAAACAAGTTGTTTGATTTAGGCATGTTATCAGAACCAAATTCCCTGCAAAATATTTCAAAAACCAAATCTGAAATAATGTTTACATAATTATAGGGAACATAATTTTATATGAAAAAGTGATTTGAAAATATGTTTTCACCAACCACAATTATTTTTGGCAAAATTATGAAGAAAGACAAGATGTTTTCAACTACTTTATGGCAGGAAGAACAAATATAACACAAAGTTTTATTCTGCACACAAATAACAACCAGACAAATATTTTATTATTCGAACAACATTGTTATCAATACATTTATCAGTCTCTCTACTATCAATAACATACATACACATGATACACCATACAATAGATACATCCAATTCAGTACAATAAGAACAACTTCAATTTACATAAAATCTACTCAGATTTTTACACACTGATATAATTTATTCACGCATTTTGGAAAATTTACATCAAACAAATTTGCTCTATCAGATTCAGTCATCAAATCAATAATTTAGTGTAATAAACACAGAACATGGCATTTGTTTTTTCAATGTACTATTTCCTCAAATAAGACATATAACCCTATAAAAACTATGAGTTTTAAAATTCATTGGCAGATCCAGGGGGTGGTGGTTCCAGGGGTTGGGACCCCCCCTTTTTTTGGCAGATCAATGCATTTGAATGGGGACATATAGTTGGACCCCCCCCCCCCCCCCCTTTTTTTTAAATGGCTGGATCCGCCCCTGAAATTGGTAGCAAATAGGATACAAACCAGGCTATACATTCAAAAACCTTATTGTAATACATAAACTGTTTTTGATCAACATAGATTTGGAGATCAATTATTGCTGGATTGGATAATGACAATAAAAATAAGACCATAAAAATAAGCATAAATATAAATAAAATTCTACAGTTTGGCTGTGGTTATCTGTGACTCTCTTGTAGTCTGATGTGTCTCCTTGGAGATGACCTTGAGTCACTTGATTGTTGTGATGTTGACTCTTTTGGCTTACTGGCAGTGCCTGGCTTTTTGAACAAGGAACTGTATAGACTATTGGATATACAAACTACTGGTGAAAACAGCTTCAATGGGAAATTACTGAAAAAGAAACCAATGATTTTATAGCATTTGCACTTATCTGATTATAAATATCTTCTTTTTTTTAATTTCCATTGAAATTTAAGCTAAAAACAAGATGAAAACATAATTTTTCAATCATTCAAGAACCATAACGCCTGAACATTGAAAGTGAAAATCATTTTAAAATATTCCAATTGACATCCATTTTGTCATCAGTAACAACATATCAAAAATTGAGAAGGTTTGGTTGAAGAAGGGTTCATGAGTAAATGCAGGGACATTATTTGACACCCAACATGGCCACTGGCCTTACATCCCCAAAACAAAAACCTATTTTTCCTTAGGAAATTCATTTAATTAAGGTGAACTGAAAGACTTCAAAAGACCAAATAACTATTTTCTGAAGAGGTACTTTCATGTTATTTGTGTGATCAATCTTATAAAACATGAACATAACATTACTTACAAATTCTGTTGTGGTTCCTCTGCTTCATTGGCACTTACAATAAACAAGGGAAACAGGATAGAGAAAAGACATCCACTGAAATATAAAATAAAAAGATGGATTGATTGTTGTTTGCTTTACACATAAAATTAAATGTTTCTTGGTGACCAATGAGACAACTATCTACAAGAGACCAAATGAATAAGGAGTTAGCAGCTATAGGAAACTGCACAGTCTTCAAAAATGAGCTAACTAAACCCATACAGCAGCTCATATAATACTAATTTAAAATATCAAATAGCATAGAAGATTGGAAGAATAAACAATTAAATTGAGCATTTTATGCATTCTATCAATTAACTTCATGATGTCATGGTATGTTACTCTCCTCTAGTGGGGGAGGTTGTGGTTTCAATCTCTGACCAGGTAAAACCAAAAACTTTAATGAAACAGATCATAGGAAGAACAAACAGCAGTATCAAACATCGATTTTGTTTGTAATGAACATATTATCATGTGTTCTAACATTGAACATACCTGATAACAACAGAAGAGTGGAATGAGGTTGCTAAAGCTAGAGGTAAACCAAATCCACAAAAATAGGGCCATCTATTTTCTATATACTGTAATCTTTTATGCACTTCCCAACCTAAAATAATCAATAAAATTAATACTAATAAAGTCAAAATGAAATAACATAGTATCTCACATAGTAAAAATATCTAAATTTACTGTCAGTTAGTACATTTTGTGTAATAACAGTAGTCTTTACACCTCTGTTTTGATGCAATACAAATTTCTTAAATACTTATTCTGAACAATTTTACTTCTCTTCTCCTGGTTTTTGAATGGTAAAAACTGACATGTTTAAAAACATTTTCTTTTTTTTTTTGATTGACAAAAAATATTTATAGATAGACAATTGATTATGATATGCAGAATTTGTATTATAAAGGAATTGGATTTTTTTCTTCTGCACAAAAGTTTTACACTTTTAGTAAGTTACAGAAGCAAGATACAACTTAAACAGTTATTATGTACATTAATATTAAAAAAAACACCATTATTTCATTTTGACAAACAACATTAAGGTAATATTTATTGTTTTTGGTTTGTTTCTTTTTCTTTAAAGATTTAATAATAGTTTTAAGTATATGATGGTGTTCATATTTCAATTCTTCTTGGTTTTTCTTTTTACAAATTACCGAAACATTTGAAAATAAATCGAATATTCATTGTAGCTTGTTACTGCCTTAAAATAAGACAAATGTTACTAAAAATATACCTTGTTTACTTTCAAAAGGAACAAAAATTATATATAAAAGCCATCTACAATAAGGAGATAACTGGATTTTATTTTAAGCTCTGACGGCATCAATTTGTGATTTGATGGTCACAAATTAACAGTAAGTTTACTAGAGAGTCTCTAGAAGAGACACATGAATTATCAAAGCCAGTAAACGGGTATTGGCGACCATCAGATCTGCAATTGATGCTGTCAAAGCTTAAAATATCATACAGGGATCTCGTTTTTAATGAAAACAATCATACATTTAAAATTTGTCAAATGTTGTCTTTGCTTGTGCAAATATTTTCATAGCAACAATTGTAAATTAATGCCAAGAAAATAGGTGAAATTATCCAATCAAAATGAATGTTACAAACAATGTTGCATAAGAAGATGTAAATTCATGTAATAAATATTCGGTTTTCCATTTGAATCAGTATTTGTTTAATTTTACATTTGTAAAAAAACTTACCCATATTGAACCATTTATATTCAAAACTGTACAGTGAATGTAACAAGCACATGTGTATTAAACCAACAACTGTCCCAACCATAGGAATAGGTAAAAAACTGGCAGCTGTACTCTGGAAATAAACAAAATGGTTATGTGGTTGCTTAATCTCCTATGCAGCTATACATTTGTATATTTAAAATGAAAAATTAAATTGTGTGTATATTGTAGTACATTTAGGCAAAATATTGTCAAAGTCCTATAACTCTCATTACTATGATCAAGTCAAAATGATGGTGGTCAACTACACATGATGTCTTGCTTGCTATTTTATGGATTTGAAGCGTAGTGCTCAAGTTTGTCTTTACCATCTCTGTGTTGTATTATCCTACAAATTTTTGAGATTCTACAAATTTGACTCTTTTGGAGTTAACTTACTTATTTGTATTAATTCTTGAGCCTGGGTGGCCAAGTGGTTTAAGTAGTTTCTATAACTGTATCACTAGCCAGTCATCACTGAGGTTGTGAGTTTGAAGCCCGCTCGTGCGGGTGCACTCAACTCAAATCTTATTTTACTAGGTTTGTCAGTTTTCCTATCAAAGGTCAGTGGTTTTCTTTAGGCACTACATCTTCCTCCATCCATAGAAAATGGCCTCCAAGAAATAGCCCATAAATGGTGCTTAAAAGTGGTATTAAAACACCACCAAACAATCAATCTGTATTACTTTTTTACTCTTCCGTACCTCAATCATCTTGATTGCTTGTGATTTCGCTTACATGTGGTGACAATACTTTGTTCAGACTTTAAAACTGGATTGAAATGATTGAGTAGAACACACATTATGCCTACCTGTATAAGGAAGAGTGCCTGTATCAGTAGACTGAAAGACATGTCTGCTATAAGTGTACTTATATATAACAACTGGGGTTTTCCCCTGGATTTAACATATGCTGCATCAGCAATGTCCTAAAATGAAAAAAGCAATAGTATGGCTTATAAGCATAAGCTAATGGAAAATCATCAATTCTCTTTTTACTCAACAGAAAATCCAAATTTATTCAAGTAGAGTGATTTGAAAATTTATAAGAAAAAAAAGATAAAAAGTAAAATTTAAGAACATAGCAATAATAACTGATTTATTATTGTATCATCTGATAGACAGTGGCAGATCCAGGGGGATGGTTCCGGGGGTTGGACCCCCCTTTTTTGGACGATCAATGCATTTGAATGGGGACATATAGTTGAACCCTCCCCCCTTTTTGTCCTGGGTTGGGAACCCCCTTTTTAAAATGGTTGGATCTGTCCCTGGATAGACCTGTTATATAGGTACATGTACATTGTACAATTTAATCAGTTAAGCAAAAATAAATGAAACTTATGATTGAGGGATTTTTTTTTTAACAAAACCACTTATAAACAGATTACCTGAAACCAAAAGCAGTTGACTATTTTGCTAAGTACAAACAAAGGTAAAATCCAGAGAGCACTAAATGTCCATGACAATACAGGTCCCATATACGACCATACACTAACTTCTGTACCAGAGCTACCTGTCAATTATAAAAATTATATTATGATTATTCAGTTTGAATCTGTCTACTCAACAGTCACTGCAGAAGTTAGGGTGAGTGAGAGTATGATTCTTTCAAAATTGTTTTCACATGTTAAATGTCAAAATTCAAAGAACATGGGCAGGGGAGTCTGAATTTATTCATTCATATGCATTACTGTCTGCATGTTTTTAAATATTAAACTTGTGCTATAAAAAAATATAGTTAATACATGTTATAGTGGACTTAGTACTTACATGTACCACAAATCATGAAGTTCTAAGAAAAGCAGAAGATTCAATTTGAAAACTACTTCTCATACAATAGTATGAAACAAGAGGCTGTCACAATGACAGCAAACCGGATTTATTAGCATTATTTGTGTCCTGGCAATATCACAAGAACCATTACTGATGATTGGTGAAAGTGAAAATCGTCAATATCAAATTTGACCTCTATTTTGTCATCAGTATCAACATATTAAAATTTGAAAAGCTTAGATTGAATGGTTTGTGAGTAAATGCTACAACGTGAATGGAAACACCATTTTACGATCTTTCAAGAACCATAACTCCTGAACGGTAAAAGTCAAAATCGTCATTATTGAACTTGACCTCTATTTTGTCATCAGTAACAACATATTAAAATTTGAAAAGCTTTGGTTGAATGGTTCATGAGTAAATGCACGGACACTACTGGAAACACCATTTTACGATCTTTCAAGACCCATAACTTCTGAACGGTAAAAGTCAAAATTGTCATTATTGAACTCGACCTCTATTTTGTCATCAGTAACAATATATCAAAATTTGAAAAGCTTTGGTTGAATGGTTCATGAGAAAATGCACGGACACCACTGGAAACACCATTTTTCAATCTTTGAAGAACCATAACTCCTGAACGGTAAAAGTCAAAATCGTCATTATTGAACTTGACCTTCATTTAGTCACCAGTAACAACATATTAAAATTTGGGACGCTTTAGTAGAACTGTTCATGCGTAAATGCACGAACACTACTGGAAACACCATTTTATGATCTTTAAGAACCATAACTTCTGAACGGTAAAAGTCAAAATTGTCATTATTGAACTAGACCTCTATTTTGTTATCAGTAACAATATATCAAAATTTGAAAAGCTTTGGTTGAATGGTTCATGAGAAAATGCACGGACACCACTGGAAACACCATTTTTCAATCTTTGAAGAACCATAACTCCTGAACGGTAAAAGTCAAAATCGTCATTATTGAACTTGACCTTCATTTAGTCACCAGTAACAACATATTAAAATTTGGGACGCTTTAGTAGAACTGTTCATGCGTAAATGCACGGACACAACTGGAAACGCCATTTTTCAATCTTTCAAGAACCATAACTCCTGAACAGTAAAAGTCAAAATCGCCATTATTGAACTTGACCTTCATTTAGTTGTCAGTAACAACATATTAAAATTTTAAAAGCTTTGGTTGAACGGTTCTTGAGTTAATGCACGGACAACATTTGATTGCCACCCGCCCGCCCACCGAGCATCCCCAAATCAATAACTGACATTTTTGTCACAAAAATCCGGTTAAAAATGTATGAGTTCTTATATATAAATAACATGGTCTTAATTAAGATTAGAAGTTCAGATGGAAAGAGCCTTCCTTAAACTCAGAGTCAAAGAAAGGATATTGAATAGGTGAAGACTAAATATCTTAGTAGATTTATACCATGATATTATTCAATATAGATTCCTTTTTCTGGTAATAATCATCAGGGGGAGATAATCAATAAAAAAACGGAGATTACTGATCATACTGTACTTAAATAAGAAATATTAAGTGATACACACTAACTTTTAAAAGAGACTCATGATTATGAATTACATCAATGGTGAACAAATGATGCATGCTAACTTTAAAGGGAGATTACTGAGCATGACTTACATCAATTGGGTATAAGTGAAGTATGCTAACTTTAAAGGGAGATTACTGAGCATGACTTACTTCAATAGGGAATAAGTGAAGCATGCTAACTTTACAGGGAAGTAACTGTTGGAAATGATTAACTTCATACTAACTAAATATAAGTTCAAAGGGAAATTTTTATACTAACTAAATATAAGTTCAAAGGGAAATATCTGATCATGGTCATGATTATCTTCATACTCACAAAATATAAGTTCAAAAGGAAAACTGTTGGTAATGATTAACATCATACTCACTAAAGATAAGTTCTGTGAACCACTGTAATACCGGTATCAGTACATAGTTAAATAATAATATACTAGCCTGAAAACAGAGAGAGAATATAAATTATAGTGTCACTGACAAAAACTCAGTGATGTAACCAATTTTCCCACTTTTTAACAAAAATCTTCTTTTCAATATTTTTCTTTTTCAGAATTTCTAGAAATCCATATTGTAGTAGAGCTGTCTATGGAAAACCACTTCAAAAACTCATTTCAAGATATTTAAATTCCTAACTTACTTCAGTAAAACAAAGTTTCTAATCTGATGTATCAAAGCTACCTTTTTTATACACAATGGGACTAATCAGTATGAAAACGATTAGAACTTCCATTTATGTCTTTCACAATATGTTTGTGTTCTATCTAATTAAAAATACTTTGGAAATTTCATGTTATCAATTCAAATAAGAATAAGAATAAGAATATTTTATTATTCCAATCAAGAGCCCTTGATGGGCAGCATAACATATACACATAGAACAATACATCATGATTTGTAACAGAAAAACATTTTTATATAATAAAATGAAATATTGAAAAAAGTTCAGACAGATGTTATTATCTTCATTCTATAAAATCATATACATTTAATTCCAGGCAGGATCAGAACCATATAATCATTACAATTAGGAATAATTGTTGTTACATACATTAATTAACATTTCGTCTAACATCTAGACGTGTAATAATATAGCTCCCTAAATATTTAAGTACAGACAAATTTTCATTAGTAAATAACCATACAAATTTTGCCTCATTTGAAAGATGTATAAAATTCGGACTATATATACTGTTGCCAACTTACTAAAAAGATTCCTCCATTCCAACCACAACACAGGAATAATCTTTGTAATACTCTTGGATTTCTTCAATAAATCAAAATAACAATTATATTTACATTTACAGGTTAGAAAAAAATCATAAATCAATGCCGGAAAATAAGAACTCTGTTTTCAATACTTGAATTTCAAAATATCATGCATCCTCCTGCATATATGTACATCTGTCACAAAAAAAACCAACAATGCCACCTATGAGTCATGCCAACATATAGTTTTAGAATTTATGTATTTATTTTCATACACAGACCCTTTGAGTAAATCAATATTAATTCCAAAAATTTAATATTTGAAAGGCTTGATAACAGTATCAAACTATATCCTGGCTTGTGAATAAGTCTGTTTATTAGTTTGGTTAGCTTGTGGGGTGAATTTTAAAATTTTTGTGCTTTAAATAGAATATTACAGTACCATAAAAGATTGGATGTGAAAAACTGAAACACATAAGATGTCAGCATGTTGATTAATATAAGAATTAGTGTGCTTGGGCAGATGATAGAATTTAGAAACAGTTTTGACAAGTTTATGATATTGAAAACCTTGGTGTATAATTTTTCAGTTATACAGAGATTAAATTAAATCAAATACATGTACTTTGTTTCAGAACGGATTTTAACTTCTTGGAGACATATGGACACAATATATTGGTGCAACCTTCTAAATACATTGATTAACAACAGGATGTGAAAAATCATATTTTTATCTTATGAAAGAGTTTTAGATAAATAGGCCTTTAAAAGTAATAAACATATAAAAGCATTAATATATAGCTGATCCACACTTCATTTTCTTGCATGTTATAAGAGCATACACCTTAAAACCAGGGAGCACGCTACTGAATCCAAATAAAAAGAGATAAAGAACAAACTCTGTAAAAATGTTATAGAGAATACAGTAATGTGTGAAAGGGTAATCAGGGACTAAACTTGGGAATTTCAAGCTAGGAGCCCAGACCAGATATTTCATAATTAGTTTGTATATGTTCAACTAAAATTTAACTGAAAGTTTAGGGGCCCAGCTCAAAATCTAGGAGCCATGGGCGACTGGGCCCCCTTTAAGTTTTGTCCCTGGTAATGTGTCAAAGAGACAACAACCCTACCAAAGAGCATAAAACAACCCAAGGCAACCAATGGGTCTTTAAAACATACCATGTATCTTAGCAAAATTCAGTTATTTATATGAAGTATATGTATAATGAACATATTAATGAACTTAAAGAATCTGAATGAGGAGAAATTAAACATGTTTGTAAACGCTCAACCCCATATTGAACCTGGGACTGTGTGGTGTTACATGTACAGTAAAATGTAAGAGCAAACTATAAAAGTCTTTTGGAAATCCTTACTTCTGCTGTTTTTGACTTGAGGATTTGTCTTTCCTCTTTTCTGCCCTCCTCCTTGCTAGTGTTGTCAAAGGCTCTGATGATTTATCACTTTCTTCTTCTTCATCCTGATTATCTAGTTTAAATATTTTTACAGTACCTAAAATACTGTCTCTGAAGCCATTAATGATGCCATACAGAATATCTTTCAAAAGGTCTGTCATCGTCTGTAAGGTTATTTACATTTTCTGCAATCATATTAAATCAATATTTACAATTGATTAATGACAGTGGGAAGATTTTTCTGATTTATAATGAAATATAGATGTGTTTAGTATCTGTGTAAAGAACTGATTCAAAATAAGAAAGGATTCTTATATCTTTGTTCAACTTAAAGACTATTTTTGATTATCTGTGTTGATGAATTGATTATTGACAATAGCATGCAATCAATAATTCTGAAACATAAAATAAAGCTAGTGTTTTCTTCTTTATATTGAGTGGAAACAATTCATTCAACTTGTATGTATCTTGCTTATTCCACACCTTCAAGTCCACTTTTCAGCAAATACAGATCTAGATAAAAGAAAATTGTAATTTATTGCAAAAATAATTCATGATTGTATAATTATATTTAAATGACAGTGGATTCCATATGAAAATAAACCGCTGCACTAAGAGCATATGATACACCCAGTCCTATATACTGCAATTGTTGAAGAACAAAAAGAAATATTTAGAAAGCATTCAATCAATGATGAAAAAAATAATTTTGATATGTGATTCGTCATGTCTGTGATATTTAAAAGGTATATTGTTGTCAGTAAATTATCTGAAAAACTTACATACATAACATTCAATAGTATTTGTTTTTTTAATGAAGAATTCATTTCTAAAACAATACTAAACAAGAGTCATTAAACTGTGCACTAGTACTAGTACTGTACATGTACATGTATGTTCATAAATTTATCTTATATAGGATGTCACCGTATTTGTTCTACAACTGGAAACTTTGTTATCAAATATCAACAATGTCATATAATATCTTTCCTGATGGAACAAATATTCTATACCATTTATTCCATTTGGAACATATACACAGTCTTCATTCTTAACCACAATTCCTACTGCATTGCCTTGTAAAATTGCTTTCAGGCATGTAAAATTCAAAAGTTAAGCATGAAGACTGTATACATGTATTGTAATATTCAATCCACTGGAATTATAAATATTAAAATGTATTATGAAGGAACTTATTTCATGACTGACCGTCACTCACTGTATCACTCAGATCGAATATCTTCCCTTTATACTCTTTTTTATCTGTACAAGTTTCTTATAACAAGTTTCTTATAATATATACATGTACATGTTATAAGGACATTTTCGTTCTCTTAAACAAAAGGCACATAGTTGAATATAAAATTGAAAATGGAAATTCTACATTTTACCAAATACAGCTTGTTATAAATACAAAACTAGTGTAAGTTCTGGACAACCAGCTGTCAAATGGAAAAAAGTTTCCTAAATGAGTCATAAATTTTCTAGAGTTCAAACATCTATTTTCTGATTTTTTTGTAATTACACATTTTTTATGACTTCATTTGAAAGAGTTCATACATGTGAAATGGCACATATTCATGAATTAGTAGCAAACTTTCAAGAAGCTGAAAAGCTCTCAGCTCATGATTAACTAAAATGTTACAAGCATATGAAAACTTTGAAAAAAATTTCTCAAATTCTCATGGCAACTAACTACATTGTATAATGTATATATATATCAAGGATTTGTATAAGGAATTCAAAGAATAAAAAAAAGTTCTTTGGGAAAACTTGTTACATTTATTAAAATTTAAAGTAAAAAAAATCAATTAAGGTAGTTCCAGAATACAGTTTTTAGATGAATCTGTCATGTGACTTCCATTGTCAATGTATATTTGTTCCACCTAACAGAAGTTCCAGTGGAAACTTTATTATAAACAATGTCATACCTGTAACTGATGGAACAAATATTCTATACTATTTATTCCGTTAGGAACATCTACTCTAATAGTTATTCCTGTGGAAGTAATATTCCAGAATATTTTTTCCATTTGGAACTTATATTATGATGGAACTTCTATTCCATGACACCATCACCATCATGGCATGTGACAAAAATGTATGCATCGTCACTTTCAACACATGTTGAGCAAACTGGGGAAAAAGTTTGATTTTATACTGCACAAAATATATGGGAAATTAAAACCTAATAAGATGGTCACCCTCCCTCAGTCGTACAGCAATCAAGATTACTTACTAAGGCGTACTTACTGAACATACATAATTTCTATACCAACCTACAAAATGATGATTATGAAAGTGCTGGAAACTTTAAATAAAGCAGGGATACATGTGCGCCTTCTAACTGTTAATGAGGTCATAAAGGTGTGTGAAATTGACGATGTTTTCATGTGAAAGATTAGTCCGAAAAAAATTATAAAAGCCTTTCAAGACGTCATAATTATTTGGACTAGTGAAAGATATATAGGATTCCTAAAATGATGTACAATGTATTGTTACTCATTTGTTTGGCTGCCCCTATTCCAAATAAATCATGATGTATTGCAAGGCTATTTTATTTTTTTCCAGGAAGTGGAAGGAAGAAGTCCCAGGTTTTTTTTTTTATAAAAGGTTGTCCCCAGTCTATTAAGGTGGCTCGGGACTATTCGACTGCGCATAATTTCACGCATGAATTACAAAAGTATTTGTCGTAAATTCGATATAATTTTTTTAAATATTTTGAATGAATAGAAATGTAAAATCATTGTAGTTATGTGAATAATAGAATATTTTCGTTATTATCCGTATTTGTTAAAGGGTCAAAATGACATTTCACCCATTTTCACCATTTTCCGGCCAAAATTTGGGTTTTAAGGCAAAATATTTTTTTTTCCTTATCGGTGACCTATGTTTTTTATTGGCTCATTCTTTGAAGCTATATTACAGCTTTTCTTATTACAGTTTTGGACCAATTGTCATAGAACGTTTTTTTGATATTCCGATAAAAAGATGTCAACACCTCTATTTTCCCTATCATTTCATTGAAAAATGGTCCATTTTACATACCTGTTTAAAAGTAAAATTTTGAGCTCAAATGGTCCGTGACCCCCTATTTTTTTTCGACCAATTTGATTCATTTTCTTTAAAGAATAAAATAACCAAAAATACGGCACTTCTGATAGAAACTTCGAATAGGCCCGAGCCACCTTAAAGAGATTTTTTTTTTTATTCCAAATAAGCCATAAGGATCAAACGTGATCTAGAAGTCCAAGATGTAGTTTAATGTACAGTATGTGCAAAGAAATTATGAAAACATTTTCGAATAAGAAAGAAAAAGAATGTGATTTTGGGCGATGTTAAAAGATCTAAAAAGATGTACATGTGCACTTCATACTTTCTTTTCGATGCCTTTGTGATGATAGTTTTGCGCATCTAGTTTGCGCTGATCGCTAACGTATCTGAAAAATGATGAAAACAACAAGTACTTGATGTTTGTCTGTACCTTGTAATTAATGAATCGATCGATAAAAAATCAATTTTCAATGTCCTTTAATTGTGGGGTACAATAATTTATCAAACTAAAAAAATAATATGTATTTGCATGGTTGTAAGCTTTTTTGCCGTTGCATTGTGGGAAAAAGAAATTATTGGCCTCTTTTCCGAAACTCTCAACAAGCATGGTACTCAATCCACGTTTTTTCTTAAAATCTTAATTTAAGTTTGATAAAAAGATTATAGTAATAATCAGTTAGTTAATAAATTCAATTGCATATATCAGAATAAGAAAATTAATGTAAATCTTATGTAGAACTGCTTTGAAATGTATTTTTACCAGATTGTCTGTGAAAAAGGGGGAGGGTGATATTGAGGAAGCGTGAACACACACATACTAAATATACTACTCTCTTTATCAAAATCTGATTGTGACATCATGATATATTAAGTTCAAACAGAATTATCTTTTCAAACCATGATCAATCCCACATAAAGAGTTTTAGACATCACGTTAATACACGTGCTCTATAGTAAATTGGTATTTGGTTTTATCTAGTCCAATGTTGTCAATCATTTTTCTTAACTATATGTTTAAATCTTAAAAAAGAATTGTTATGCATACATTGACTACATCCACGAGACCTCTGAATTTACAGTATTTCAGCAACTGCACTGTCGTCTGTATATGTTGCAGTGTGAGGGACAAATCAGATGTTAGATATCAGTCTGCATTATTAGCCACTACTACTACTAGTCCAATGCTGCAATGTTGCAGACTGAGTTTTACCCTGTCTACTTAAAAGGTCCTACATGTACATGTATGTCTACATTGTAGGTCATTTAGATATATTAACATTTTGCACTGTTGTTATTTCATATCAAGTAGTGTTTAAACCAACATGTACATGGTCATTTAAATTAATATATTATTCCAGGCAGTGAGAATTTTTTGCAAAATGATAACATAAAATTTTGTGTATTTTAGGGAGCTAAAAAACCAGACCCTAAACAAGGGTCCAAAGGGGGCGCAAAGCAGCCAGCTAAAAAGAAGGAAGGCGGAGGAAAGGCCAAGAAGAAGGTAAGAATTATTTCTTTCCAATGAGAGGAATAACTTGAAAGTATTTCTTGTTGTAGAGGGTAATATTAAAGAGCAAGAGAAAACTAATACTGATTGTATACTAGGTTGAAACATGTAGGCAAATTTTATTATCAGATGAAAGGTTCTGTGCATGTTTTCAGAAAAATTGTGAATATTCAAAGATTGTTTGCAGGTTAAATTTATCTTGGGAGTACCAAATTTGGGTGATGTGATCAACAAAATGTATTATGTTTCAATCACAAGTGTTCTCCCCACAAATTTCATATAGCATTCTGGGATATCAAGGGAAATCTTTAGATACCATCTTGTAATATTATTAGAAATAGCAGAACCACATACAAAACACTGCTAGAAAAGCATTTGAGATATAATATATAGCATCACATCCAAAACAATAAAAGAAAATCATTTTTGATGCATGCAACTTCACATTCAAAACACTACAAGAAATTCATTTCAGATGCAATTGTCATCATTCAAAACACTACAAGAAATTCATTTCAGATGCACATGTCATCACATCCAAAACACTACAAGAAATTCATTTCAGATGCACATGTCATCACATCCAAATCACTACAAGAAATTCATTTCAGATACATGTAGCATTACATTCAAAACACTACAAGAAATTCATTTCAGATGCACATGTCATCACATCCAAAACACTACAAGAAATTCATTTCAGATACATGTAGCATTACATTCAAAACACTACAAGAAATTCATTTCAGATGCACATGTCATCACATCCAAATCACTACAAGAAATTCATTTCAGATGCACATGTCATCACATCCAAATCACTACAAGAAATTCATTTCAGATGCACATGTCATCACATCCAAAACACTACAAGAAATTCATTTCAGATGCACATGTCATCACATCCAAAACACTACAAGAAATTCATTTCAGATACATGTAGCATTACATTCAAAACACTACAAGAAATTCATTTCAGATGCACATGTCATCACATCCAAATCACTACAAGAAATTCATTTCAGATACATGTAGCATTACATTCAAAACACTACAAGAAATTCATTTCAGATGTGCATGTCATCACATCCAAAACACTACAAGAAATTCATTTCAGATACATGTAGCATTACATTCAAAACACTACAAGAAATTCATTTCAGATGCACATGTCATCACATCCAAATCACTACAAGAAATTCATTTCAGATACATGTAGCATTACATTCAAAACACTACAAGAAATTCATTTCAGATGCACATGTCATCACATCCAAATCACTACAAGAAATTCATTTCAGATACATGTAGCATTACATTCAAAACACTACAAGAAATTCATTTCAGATGCACATGTCATCACATCCAAATCACTACAAGAAATTCATTTCAGATGCACATGTCATCACATCCAAATCACTACAAGAAATTCATTTCAGATGCACATGTCATCACATCCAAAACACTACAAGAAATTCATTTCAGATACATGTAGCATTACATTCAAAACACTACAGGAAATTCATTTGATAAATGTAGCATCACATTATTATAACACTTAAGAAAATTATTTCAGATATATGTTGCATCACATCAGAACAAATAAGAAAATCATATCAGATGCATGTAGCATCACACACTAAATATTTCAGAAAATCATATCAGATGCATGTAGCATCACACACTAAATATTTCAGAAACTCGTTTAGGATACATGTAGCATCACATAAATTAAAAAAAAAAATCATTTCAGATACATGTTGCATCGCATCCAAACATTTGCAAAAAATTCATAACATCACATCCAAAACACTTGAGAAAATTATTTCAGTATAAGTACATTGTACCTACCAATACACAGTAAATTTGAAGAAGAAAAACAAAATATTAGATAAAATTGAGAATGGAAATAGGGAATGTGTCAAAGAGACAACAACCCGACCATATTTCCAAATTGTACACAAGAAACTAGATGTATTCCACAGATTACATTGTGCAAACATTGTACATTTACTATCCACTGTAGGTTTTTAATTTATTGTACATACATTTGTATATAGCAGTTACATTTTTTTTGTAATATTCAAAAGGGATTAGTAAATTGATCTTTGTTTAATATTTTAAAGTTACCATAAACTCATTGAAGATTCAACTCTAATTCCTTTTCATGGATGTCTTTTTATATCTCTGTCTTTAGCAGAATCTAAAGTTGGTTTTCATTATACTTTGCAGAAGTGGTCCAAAGGAAAGGTCAGGGACAAGTTGAACAATTTGGTATTATTTGACAAGGTTACTCTTGAAAAATTCAGGAAAGAAGTACCTAGCTACAAACTGATCACACCATCAGTAGTGTCAGAAAGACTGAAAATCAGAGGTTCCCTAGCCAAGAAAGGATTGTTAGATTTACACAAGGAAGGTAAGATTGAATAACACAGGAAAATAAAGAAAATGCCTCAATAATTATTACCACAAAGTACAGATCCTGTTTGAACTTAGGGTCATCACTTTAACTGTTCTAGGATTGTGCCTTATTAACCCATGGAAAACTTGGGTTCCGCTCCCCAACTTAAGTTTATCTCAACCTCAGGCCAGATTTTTTAAAACTTATACATAATACTAACTCAGATCAAGTACAAATTTGGGTAGAGTAGCTTTTACTGTTCTTCAGTTTTGTTTCTTTATAACTTTATTTGATATGCATGCAAGGGCATCATCTGTGTTCAATAGATGTTTTCCTACATTTATTTTAAATAATTTTTATTTAGTAAGAAAACACAATTTTCTAAAAGATATACTGTGGATTCATTTATTTTCGTAGTTATATTCGTGGTTTTGGCAAAGTCTACACTCATCCCTTTACAACATTTGTATTTCGTTGAACATTTGAATTCATAGTTCTCCTGTACCCACGAAATTCACGGAAATTGGTATCCAATGAATATTAATGAATCCACAGTAGATCAATCATCTTGACACGATTTAGAAATAAACGAGAGAGAAAAATGTAAGCTTTGTATTAAAGACTGTTTTTATACGACCGCAAATTTTGAAAAAATTTTCGTCGTATATTGCTATCACGTTGGCGTCGTCGTCGTCGTCGTCCGAATACTTTTAGTTTTCGCACTCTAACTTTAGTAAAAGTTAATAGAAATCTATGAAATTTTAACACAAGGTTTATGACCATAAAAGGAAGGCTGGTATTGATTTTGGAAGTTTTGGTCCCAATATTTTAGGAATTAGGGGCCAAAAAGGGCCCAAATAAGCATTTTCTTGGTTTTCGCACTATAACTTTAGATTAAGTTAATAGAAATCTATGAAATTTTGACACAAAGTTTATGACCACAAAAGAAAGGTTGGGATTGATTTTGGGAGTTTTGGTTTCAACAGTTTAGGAATTAGGGGCCAAAAAAGGGCCCAAATAAGCATTATTCTTGGTTTTCGCACAATAACTTTAGTTAAAATAAATAGAAATCAATGAAATTTAAACACAATGTTTATGACCACAAAAGGAAGGTTGGTATTGATTTTGGGAGTTTTGGTCCTAACAGTTTAGGAATTAGGGGCCAAAAAGGGGTTCAAATAAGCATTTTTCTTGGTTTTCGCAACATAATGTTAGTATGAGTAAATAGAAATCTATGAAATTTTAACACAAGGTTTATGACCATAAAAGAAAGGTTGGTATTGATTTTCGGAGTTTTGGTCCCAACAGTTAAGGAATAAAGGGCCCAAAGGGTCCAAAATTAAACTTTGTTTGATTTCATCAAAATTGAATAATTGGGGTTCTTTGATATGCCGAATCTAACTGTGTATGTAGATTCTTAACTTTTGGTCCCGTTTTCAAATTGGTCTACATAAAGGTCCAAAGGGTCCAAAATTAAACTTAGTTTGATTTTGACAAAAAATGAATCGGTTGGGTTCTTTGATATGCTGAATCTAAAAATGTACTTAGATTCTTGATTATTGGCCCAGTTTTCAAGTTGGTCCAAATCGGGGTCCAAAATTAAACTTTGTTTGATTTCATCAAAAATTGAAATCTTGGGGTTCTTTGATATGCTGAATCCAAACATGTACTTAGATTTTTGATTATGGGCCCAGTTTTCAAGTTGGTCCAAATCAGGATCTAAAATTATTATATTAAGTATTGTGCAATAGCAAGTCTTTTCAATTGCACAGTATTGCGCAATGGCAAGAAATATCTAATTACACAATATTGTGAAATAGCGATATTTTTTTTTAATTAGAGTTATCTTTCTTTGTCCAGAATAGTAAGCAAGACATATCTAATTGCCCAATATTGTGCAATTGCAAGATTTTTTTTTAATTGAAGTTATCTTTCTTTGTCCAGTATCAACTTAAATCTTTTTTATATACAATATACAATGTATATTCACTTTTTACTACCAACTGATAAATTGAAATAATCTTTACCACTCAGTGATAACAAGAAGTTTTTTTACATCTTAATATTTTATGATATATTTAAATGAGTAGTTATTGTTGCAAACTCCATTAGAAATTTTAATTGAGATTAGTTTTGGAATAAGGGAAAGGGGGATGTGATTAAAAAAATTGGGTTCAATTTTCTCATTTTAAATTTCATAAATAAAAAGAAAATTTCTTCAAACATTTTTTTGAGAGGATTAATATTCAACAGCATAGTGAATTGCTGTAAGAGAAAACAAAAAATTTAAGTTCATTAGAACACATTCATTCTGTGTCAGAAACCTATGCTGTGTCAACTATTTAATCACAATCCAAATTTAGAGCTGAATCCAGCTTGAATGTTGTGTCCATGCTTGCCCAAACCGTTCAGGGTTCAACCTCTGCGGTCGTATAAAGCTTCGCCCTGCGGAGCATCTGGTTATATCCATGGTCTTTAGCTGTTTAGAATGCAGTGTGTTTGCATCAAATGGGCAGGCAATGTGTACGAAGTTATCCATCCAGTTGTCTTTAGTTAGCAGTAACTTTCTGATGCATTTTCAAAAAGGAGAGGGAGAACAAATATGTTTATAAACTTGGACATTTTGTGACGGATGTAAAGTACTGTACTAGTACAGAAAATGGTTGAACATTAACATGTATTTCAATGAAAACAACAACATCATAATGAACATTGTAAACACCTTGTTAACACCTGTCAGGTCAATAACAACACAATTTTGAAAAAAACAACTAATTTTCATGGTATTTGCATGTTTTCTTTAAAAAAAAAAAGGCTCTACTAAGTTAAATACCCTACATGTATCAAAAATGCAACTTGCAAGAAAGGAAGTATGAATTTGAGTTTTTATTCAATTTCAGGAAAAATCCGCATGGTTTCCAAGCACCACTCTCAATGGATCTTTACCAGATCCACTACTGCAGAAGAGGCTGAAGAAGCTGCAACAGCCGCTGCAGAAGCTAAAGAAGCTGACAAAGCAGAAAAAGCAGAAAAAGTTGAGAAGGGAGGCAAAGGAAAGAAGAAGGCAGAAAAAGCAGAGAAAGCCGAAAAATAAAAACTTAATAGCCCCTAATTGTTTACTTTGTATAATAGCAGTGATCAGTCCTGTCGTCCATATTAATGATGGTATTTTAGTGCCATGTAACTGCATTCTTCTAAATACTAGTCTAAAGATTAATATTCCAATATGATTGAAGCTAGCACTGTTAGGCACTAGTCAAGCATCTTATTAGTGGCTACACTGTCAATTAAAGACCATTGTATCCAGGCTAGGACAGAAAGAAATTGTCTACTGTTTCTTATTTCGGTTTACTGTAAACAAATTTATTTTTGCTGAAAGTTTATTTTGTGTTTTTTCTAGTTCTCTTCACAGCAATTTAATAGGAAAATTTATTGGTTTATACTATCTGTTTTGTTCCTAATATATTGGCTGATAGAAGTTCAGATGAAGAAATATTTATTTGGTAGATCAAAAAACAAGGAGAAATGACCAGAAATTCTTTCCTGAAATTTAGTTGTAGGAATTAATTAATTTTTGTATTGCAGTCAATTACCCCATTGTCTTAATACAAAATAAGGAATAATGTTGTGTATACTTCAGTGAAACAGTAACCTAACAGGACTAGTCACAAGCAAAGAGGGTCCTGATGTCCATCTAGTGATGTTTTACACGCTGACGTCATCATCCCTTAATCCAAGATATTTTTACTTGCGGCTGTAGATATCACTACAGTGTAGATAGAGTGGTCACAACAAGTGCAGCTGTTGTGGAACTTATAGTCAATCCCAAACCAGGTCAAACCAAATACTTAAAAATTGGTATATGCTGCTTCCCTTCTGACAGCACAGCATTTGTGAATGAGAGCACAAATTTAAGAGCCCATAGATAGAATTGTTTCAAGAAACTGTGACCTGTTTTCCTGCTGTTACCTTGGAAAGGGGCAATTAAAAACCAGTTTGGCGTGGTTGTCTTGTACAAAGCAGTTATTTAATTCATATAACACTAACATATTCTCTTTATGAATATGTAATTTATTTGCAACGGGACATTAAATGGCTATCCATCATTGTGATCCTGTTTTTAGCTCACCTGGCCCAAAGCCTTTCCCATCACTTTGCGTCCGTCATCGTTAACTTTTACAAAAATCTTCTCTGAAAACAACTGGGCCAAATTAAGGTAACACGATACTGAATGGCATATCTCCCGATTTCCAAACTTTTTGGCACACGTGTTCTTTGAATCAAGTTACATCGGAATATGTAATAAAAAATGGGGGTCACCATTTTTGTTTTCTTGGTATTTTCATAAGAAAACGTCAATTTTTGGGACAGATTTACTTACGTATATAGGCGAAATGCCTATTTTTCGGCTTGCCCTTTTAGATTTTCCAATGTATGACTATGTTCGTATATACGGAGAAAAACAAAAAACTAACAAAAAATCCAGGATTGCATTCTGAATCCATACACGTATAGAAACTTATGTGTCACCATCCTTGTTTTTGAGATAAATGGCTTCAAAGTTGATTGATACCCTTAGCATTTGGCCGAAAACGTGTGACGTTATTAAATACAGAATGTAACGTTATTCCTACTCAGAGAAATAGAAAACAAAACAAAATATGTGTCGGAACCTGAATGGTATTTATTTTATTATCATTTCTCCTGTCGGGTGTCGTAAATTTCCTAGTAATGCAATATGAAATATGTCGTCCTGCACATGTAAATTTCACTCAAATGAATTAACATTAATTGTGTCTAATTTTCACACCAAATGAGCATATTGTAATTCAGTGGTTGTTGTTTGTTTATGTGTTACATATTTGTTTTTCGTTCATTGTTTTATATATGAATAAGGCCGTTAGTTTTTTCGTTTAAATTGTTTTACACTTTCATTTCGGGGCCTGTTTTAGCTGACTATGCGGTAAAGTCTTTTCTTATTATTAAAATCCGTATGGTGACCTATAGTTGTTAATTTCTGTGTCATTTAGATGGAAATAACATGAAAATTTCACGTGTGATTTGAATAATTGAGTTTTTATCTCCATCCTTTAAGACAAAGATGATATCATCATCCATGCAGAAATAGAGTACTTTAAAGTTTTGATCCAGTTTACAGTTTTATGATTGATCGGCCACGTTTTGTTGGTTGTTTAACGTTCAGTGGCAAATAGTTCATGCATGTTCGGGATGATACAATACAATATTGAAAACAGTTGTTTATAAAAGACACATTTAATGCACCAGTAAAAGAAGGTTACACATTCTGTTAGTTGTGAAAATTATGAGTGAAAGTAATTATCCTGATAAAATACATATTCTAAAAAACAAAACTCAAAGGAAATTTCAGAACTCACATTCTCGATTTGCTACATCCATAAGTATAGCGTACTATGCGTGGTGTAAATGTGTCAGTTAGTTGCTAAGCAAGTCGGAAAACATTGCGAACTGTACGCAAGCTTTCACAAAATTCAACAGTCCCTTATTTGTGGAAAATTATTTACAAAACAAATCTTGAGATCTGATATGCATTCTTTATAAGTAAAACAAACTGCAAAATATAAAGGATCCAGCTTGAAATTGCACATGTTAATGTAATCTGAGTCTGTACTCTGAGTGCCTTATATATTTATTTTTTTCAAAATTCCTAATCTAGCAACCTGTCATGAACAAAAAATAAAGAAAATCGAGACGATATGAGCAGCTCCAGACGATATGAGCAGCTTTAATATAAGTTTTAACTCCATGTACATAATTTTAACTTGAAGCAAACAGACTGTAGTGCTATATGATTAGCCGTATACACCCTATATACGAAGTGCGGGATTGACGGCTGAACGGACATAAGTGACACAATATCATGAATATGATGATACGTGCCTATTAGGATTTTGGTGACAAAACGTATTTTTGAATATCCAGTTCATATAATGGAATAGTAATTCGGAGATCTAAAATGAAGTAGCAATGTAAGCAAACTTACATTTCCGTCATTTTGTCTTTGGTGGAAAGTTGATTAATTGGCAATTTTACCGCACCACCTTATTTCATTATTTGTTTGAATTTTCTACCGAAGAATAAAAGTTTTAAAACTTCAACAAATATGTACTAAGAGACTGTGATAATTATACTTATCAAAAGTTTCCAATCTAGGGGACCAACATTTACTATAACTACAAATTAGAAATAAAAAGATGCTCGTCCAATTAGCTTCAGTCACAATTTGCTTGATTTCTTAGGTTTTAGGTAGATATAGAAAGATGTGGTGTGAGTGCCAATGAGACAACTCTCCATCCAAATAACAATTTAAAAAAGCCTTGTCTTCAGATGTTGCTTTCTTATAAATTGCATATCCCATATCTCCATTTATCATTATAGCAGCCAACTGTTGTACAAATAAATTGTTCCATATTATTGTTTGCTTTATTGTCGAGCCTTCGACTTTAGTCGAAAAAGCGAGACTAAGCGATCCTACTTTCCGTCGGCGTCGGCGGCGTCCACAAATATTCACTCTGTGGTTAAAGTTTTTGAAATTTTAATAACTTTCTTAAACTATACTGGATTTCTACCAAACTTGGACAGAAGCTTGTTTATGATCATAAGATAGTATCCAGAAGTAAATTTTGTAAAAATAAAATTCCATTTTTTCCGTATTTTACTTATAAATGGACTTAGTTTTTTCTGCGGGGAAACATTACATTCACTCTGTGGTTAAAGTTTTAAGAATTTTAATAACTTTCTTAAACTATCCTTGGTTTGAACCAAATTTTGACAGAAGCTTGTTTATGATCATAAGATAGTATCCAGAAGTAAATTTTGTAAAAAAATAAATCCATTTTTTCCGTATTTTACTTTTAAATGGACTTAGTTTTTCTACGGGGAAACATTGCATTCACTCTGTGGTTAAAGTTTTTAAAATTTTAATAACTTTCTTAAACTATCCTGGGTTTGTACCAAACTTGGACAGAAGCTTATTTATGACCATAAGATAGTATCCAGAAGTAAATATTGTAAAAAGATAACTCCATTTTTTTCTGTATTTTACTTTTAAATGGACTTAGACATAGAAAGATGTGGTGTGAGTGCCAATGAGACAACTCTCCATCCAAATAACAATTTAAAAAAGCCTTGGCTTCAGATGTTGCTTTCTTATAAATTGCATATCCCATATCTCCATTTATCATTATAGCAGCCAACTGTTGTACAAATAAAATGTTCCATATAATTGTTTGCTTTATTGTCGAGCCTTCGACTTTAGTCGAAAAAGCGAGACTAAGCGATCCTACTTTCCGTCGGCGTCGGCGGCGTCCACAAATATTCACTCTGTGGTTAAAGTTTTTGAAATTTTAATAACTTTCTTAAACTATACTGGATTTCTACCAAACTTGGACAGAAGCTTGTTTATGATCATAAGATAGTATCCAGAAGTAAATTTTGTAAAAATAAAATTCCATTTTTTCCGTATTTTACTTATAAATGGACTTAGTTTTTTCTGCGGGGAAACATTACATTCACTCTGTGGTTAAAGTTTTTAGAATTTTAATAACTTTCTTAAACTATCCTTGGTTTGAACCAAATTTTGACAGAAGCTTGTTTATGATCATAAGATAGTATCCAGAAGTAAATTTTGTAAAAAAATAAATCCATTTTTTCCGTATTTTACTTTTAAATGGACTTAGTTTTTCTGCGGGGAAACATTACATTCACTCTGGTTAAAGTTTTTAAAATTTTAATAACTTTCTTAAACTATCCTGGGTTTGTACCAAACTTGGACAGAAGCTTATTTATGACCATAAGATAGTATCCAGAAGTAAATATTGTAAAAAGATAACTCCATTTTTTCTGTATTTTACTTTTAAATGGACTTAGACTTTCTTCCAGTTAACATTACATACAGTCGGCAGTTTAAGTTTTCAAAACATTAATTAGATTCATTAACTATCCTAGATTTTTACCAAACTTGGACAGAAGCTTCTTACAATCAAAAGATAGTATCAAGAGGATTTTTTTTATTGATTTTTTTCCTCATTTTTAGCTCACCTGGCCCGAAGGGCCAAGTGAGCTTTTCTCATCACTTGGCGTCCGTCGTCCGTCGTCGTTAACTTTTACAAAAATCTTCTCCTCTGAAACTACTGGGCCAAATCAAACCAAACTTGGCCACAATCATCATTGGGGTATCTAGTTTAAAAAATGTGTGGCGTGACCCGGTCAACCAACCAAGATGGCCGCCACGGCTAAAAATAGAACATAGGGGTAAAATGCAGTTTTTGGCTTATAACTCAAAAACCAAAGCATTTAGAGCAAATCTGACATAAAATCTGGGTAAAAATGTTAATCAGGTCAAGATCTATCTGCCCTGAAATTTTCAGATAAATCGGTCAATCGGTTGTTGGGTTGCTGCCCCTGAATTGGTAATTTTGAAGAAATTTTGCTGTTTTTGGTTATTATCTTGAATATTATTATAGTTAGAGATAAACTGTAAACAGCAATAATGTTCAGCAAAGTAAGATCTACAAATAAGGCAACATGACCAAAATGGTCAGTTGACCCGTTTAGGAGTTATTGCCCTTTATAGTCAATTTTTAACCATTTTTCGTTAATTAAAGTAATCTTTTACAAAAATCTTCTCCTCTGAAACTACTTGGCCAAATTAATCCAAACTTGGCCACAATCATCTTTGGGGTATCTAGTTTAAAAAATGTGTGGCGTGACCTGGTCAACCAACCAAGATGGCCACCACGGCTAAAAATAGAACAAAGGGGTAAAATGCAGTTTTTGGCTTATAACTCAAAAACCAAAGCATTTTGAGGAAATCTGACAGAGATAAAAATGTTTATCAGGTCAAGATCTATCTGCCCTAAAATTTTCAGATGAATCGGTCAATCGGTTGTTGGGTTGCTGCCCCTGAATTGGTAATTTTGAGGAAATTTTGCTGTTTTTGGTTATTATCTTGAATATTATTATAGATAGAGATAAACTGTAAACAGCAATAATGTTCAGCAAAGTAAGATCTACAAATAAGTCAACATGACCAAAATGGTCAGTTGACCCGTTTAGGAGTTATTGCCCTTTATAGTCAATTTTTAACCATTTTTCGTAAATTAAAGTAATCTTTTACAAAAATCTTCTCCTCTGAAACTACTTGGCCAAATTAATCCAAACTTGGCCACAATCATCTGTTGGGTATCTAGTTAAAAGATGTGTGGCGTGACCTGGTCAACCAACCAAGATGGCCGCCACCGCTAAAAATAGAACATAGGGGTAAAATGCAGTTTTTGGCTTATAACTCAAAAACCAAAGCATTTTGAGGAAATCTGACAGGGTTAAAAATCTTTATCAGGTCAAGAACTATCTGCCCTGAAATTTTCAGATGAATCGGTCAATCGGTTGTTGGGTTGCTGCCCCTGAATTGGTAATTTTGAGGAAATTTTGCTGTTTTTGGTTATTATCTTGAATATTATTATAGATAGAGATAAATTGTAAACAGCAATAATGTTCAGCAAAGTAAGATCTACAAATAAGTCAGTATGACCAAAATGGTCAGTTGACCCCTTTAGGAGTTATTGCCCTTTATAGTCAATCTTTAACCATTTTTCATAAATCTAAGTAATCTTTTACAAAATCTCCACTGAAACTACTAGGCCACAATCATCTTTGGGGTATCTAGTTTGAAAAATGTGTCCGATGACCTGGCCATTCAACCAAGATGGCCGCCACGGCTAAAAATAGAACATAGGGGTAAAATGCAGTTTTTTGCTTATAACTATGAAACCAAATCATCTACAGCAAATCTGACAAGAAGTTAAATTGTTAATCAAGTCAATATCTATCTGCCCTGAATTTTTCAGATGAATTGGACAACTGGTTGTTGGGTTGCTGCCCTCCAATTGGTAATTTTTAAAGAAATTTTGCCGTTTTGGTTATCTTGAATACTATTATAGATAGTGATAAACTGTAAACAGCAATAATGTTCACCAAAGTAAGATCTACAAATAAGTCAACATGACCTAAATGTTCAATTGACCCCTTAAGGAGTTATTGCCCTTTATAGTCAATTTTTAACAATTTTCATTAATTTGGTAAATTTATGTAAATTTTTACCAAATATAGTTCTCTGTTACTAATGGGCAAAGTTCATGATAGATATAATTGTAAGAAGCAAAATCGTTCAGTAAAGTAAGAACTTCAAACACATCACCATCACCAAAATACAATTTTGTCATGAATCCATTTGTGTCCTTTGTTTAATATGCACATAGACCAAGGTGAGCGACACAGGCTCTTTAGAGCCTCTAGTTTGTTGAGCCTGCGATTTACAGCAAAAATAGGCGAGACACTGGGTTCCGCGGAACCCTTACACATTTTTTATACTTGTACTTTCACTAGTCTCATGATACCCTCTTCCATAATGAGCAAGCGGTAACGTAGATATTTCTTTTTGCGTAAATGTTCGTAAACTTTGTCGATTTCTTAGAAAAATTAGAGGCAATGATTTAAATTTTAACAAATAAAGTTTCAAGTGACGGTTGTATAGATTGTCGGATTGATTGATGTTTGCTTCACGTCCAGTGGCAAATAGATCATGCATTTTAAGGGCGAGAACAAATTAACAATAAAAACAAAAGGTAGGTTGATATAATAGAGGCTATCCCGGGATTATGATCGAGTAAATTTGGAATGACACTGGAAAATGAGGGTATATTGGATAGGGATAGAAATTTTATCTTGCAACAGGCCACCTACGGATCCCTCAAAGAGTTGTTGCAAAGTTTTGATTTTCAAAGAGCATAGCACTCTCTTTAATCGAGGCATCGGATTTAATGTCCCCATTCTGACCGGATGTGGCTGCAAACTTGATACATCCCGCACAGTCAAATAGACATCTCACTTTCGGTGCATTTTACTGCCAGTCGGAAGAAGACCAAGTGATCATTTCTATTCCCTATATAGCTAGTCACCCTTGTGGTGTAATTCGTAGAATAAAAAAATATATATATATAAAAATTATGTAATTGTCAGTAATATAAAATGTATTTGTTCTCGCTACGAAACAAGTCTCTTTCTGTCGTTTGGAAAAAAAGTTAGTCAGTCGTTTGATGTAAATTTCGAGAGAAAACAATTGTAATGGAACCAGTTTGACAAGAGCCAGTGCTGACTATCAACTTGCGTTTATAGACGCAAGTGGATACATGGGGCTGTCTTTAATCAGACTTTAACTGGAGCTGCATTGTTTTTAATTTTATGTTTGTTCTCATGTATGTCTCAGTCTACGCTAACTTTCTCAGACCTCATTCCGAATTTGCTGTCTGTCCCGTGTAGATTTGGTCTACAGGATTACAAACTAAGCTAACACTTTATTTTATAAATGTTTCAGAAACTATATCGAATTCACTCTCTACAGACCAATGAATTTCAGCTGAGACTACTATAACACAGTGTTATAGTAGTCTCAGATTTCAGAGACTATTTATACTAAGAACACAGGGAATGTTTTTCGGCAAAATAGCAAATTTAAACCACTTTTTTACATTCCATACTAACAAACCATTTTCTGTATGGGTTTCGTAGTAAGTTTCTATAGATTAGATTACTACGAAAATTTCATGGGGATACGGCCACAAGTGGATACGGCGTGCATCATGCAGAAGTATTTATTGCAAATATAAACCAAGAATAAAATAAAGTGACAAAACTCAATCTTTTATGCATAAGAACATATATAGATAAATCGTGCAGATGCTTGAATATTCAAGAAACAGACTATTTAAAAGTAAAGTAATACATTTTTAAAGGCTAACAATGAGCAGAAGAGTTGCCGGAAAACGATAAAGCAATATATGTCAAATAAGTTAACCGTTTCGTATTGCATCAAAACTCTCGGCACTCTGCATCTAGAAAAAGTTTCCGTTAAAAATGTCACATAGTTACCAACAATATATTTTTTTAATTCAAAATCACCTTGTGATTGCAAAACCTGCTACATTGGCTTGTATACATACATCATGTGTGAACGTTATTCGATAACGTCAGGAACGATAACTCGTGGCGTAACGTCATTCGGTATCGTGTTACCTTAAGGGCATACGATACAGTTTTGATCCTGTATTTACAAGTTCATAAAAATTTGCATTTCGGCTATTTTTTACCTGATTAAATCAAATATGTAATAAAAATATACCTTCATGTGCTACTTTTTGAGTAAAATGAGGTTGAAATTTTGTATATTTGCTCGAAATTCAGATTTGTGGCCGTAATTTCTTTTTCGAAAGAAAGACATAACTTTTTTGTTATAAAAGATAAACACAAATTGTTTTTGTTTAATACTCGGTAATTTCTGTATTTTATAAATATCCTAAAAAAAGTATGCAACTTTTTATTCAGAAGTAACTCAAATTTATCAAATATTCATGAATTGAGGAAAAAACGTCATTTTTTACTGCATGTTTATCAAAATTAAAAAAAATCCTCTATTTACAGTTTTATAAAATTTGGGTCAAATAATATCCCTGCAAAATGAAACAAAATGCCGTTTTGAAAAATAGGTGTCCATGAACTCGTTTTCAAATTAAATTAGTTTGAATGATAAAAATCAGCCGAAAAATGCATCTTTTACCGATATGTCACAGTTTGACGTCGCGAAAATAACAAATTACGTTAGCAACGTCATTACCTACCCTGTAACTGTATCGTATGCCCTTAAACCAAACTTGGCCACAATCATCTTTTGGGTATCTAGTTTTAAAAATGTGTCCAGTGACTTGGTCAACCAACCAAGATGGCCACCATGGCTTAAAATAGAACATGGGGGTAAAATGAAGTTTTTATACGCCCGGGACGGGATGTATTATGGTAACCGTTGTCCGTCCGTCGTCCACACTTCGGACAATAACTCAAAACACTTTCATTAATTTCCATGAAACTTAAGTGAATTGTTTATATCTATTGATGTAAGCTCCCTTTCGTTTTTTTTTAATTTCAGATTTTAAGTTTTGGATTTATGGGGCTTTATTCATAAAAAAGGGCGGATTTTCAACACTTCGGACAATAACTCAAAAAGGCTTTCACCAATGTCCATGAAACTTTGGTAAATTGTTTATATCTTTTGAAGTAAGCTCCCTTACAATTTTTTTTAAATTTCAGATTTTAAGTTTTGGATTTATGGGGCTTTATTCATAAAAAAAGGGGGATTTTTAACACTTCGGACAATTACTCAAAACGGCTTTCACCAATGTCCATGAAACTTTAGTGAATTGTTTATATCTATTGATGTAAGCTCCCTTTTAATTTTTATAAATTTCAGATTTTAAGTTTTGGATTTATGGGGCTTTATTCATAAAAAAAAGGGGGATTTTTAACACTTCGGACAATAACTCGAAAAGGCTTTCACCAATGTCCATGTAACTTTGGTGAATTGTTTATATCTATTGATGTAAACTCACTTTCAATTTTTATAAATTTCAGAATCCACATTTCCTTGTTATGAATTTTTATGCTTTAAAAAGGAGGAATTTTCCAATAAAAGAGCAACGGGCGTATTATGCGCTAAAGCGCAGCCCTTTATTGGCTTATAACTCAAAAACCAAAGCAATTAAAGCAAATTTAACAAAGGGTTAAATTGTTTATCAGGTCAAGATGAATCGGATAACTCGTTGGGTTGCTGCTCCTGAATGGGTAATTTTAAGGAAATTTTACCGGTTTTGGTTATCTTGAATTATAGATAGAGATAAACTGTAAACAGCAATAATGTTCAGCAAAGTAAGATTTACAAATAAGTCAACATGACCCAAATGGTCAGTTGACCCCTTTAGGAGTTGTTGCCCTTTATAGTCAATTTTTAACCAATTTTTGTAATCTTTTACAAAAATCTTTGAAACTACTGGGCCAAATTAAACCAATCTTACTGTTTTTGGTTATCTTGAATATTATTATACTGGGCCAAATTAAACTTAACTTGGCCACAATCATCATTGGGGTGTATAGTTTAAAAATGTGTCCGGTGACCCATCCAATCAACCAAAATGGCCACCATGGCTAAAAATAGAACATCGGGATAAAATGCAGTTTTTATACGACTGCAAATTTTGAAAAAAAATTCGTCGTATATTGCTATCACGTTGGCGTCGTCGTCGTCGTCCGAATACTTTTAGTTTTCGCACTCTAACTTTAGTAAAAGTGAATAGAAATCTATGAAATTTTAACACAAGGTATATGACCGTAAAAGGAAGGTTGGTATTGATTTTGGGAGTTTTGGTCCCAACATTTTAGGAATTAGGGGCCAAAAAGGGCCCAAATAAGCATTTTCTTGGTTTTCGCACTATAACTTTAGTTTAAGTTAATAGAAATCTATGAAATTTTGACACAAGGTTTATGACCACAAAAGAAAGGTTGGGATTGATTTTTGGAGTTTTGGTTTCAACAGTTTAGGAATTGGGGGCCAAAAAAGGGCCCAAATAAGCATTATTCTTGGTTTTCGCACAATAACTTTGGTTTAAGTAAATAGAAATCAATGAAATTTAAACACAATGTTAATGACCACAAAAGGAAGGTTGGTATTGATTTTGGGAGTTTAGGTCCCAACAGTTTAGGAATTAGGGGCCAAAAAGGGACCCAAAAAAGCATTTTTCTAGGTTTTCGCACCATAACGTTAGTATAAGTAAATAGAAATCTATGAAATTTAAACACAAGGTTTATGTCCATAAAAGGAAGGTTGGTATTGATTTTGGGAGTTTTGGTCCCAACAGTTTAGGAAAAAGGGGCCCAAAGGGTCCAAAATTAAACTTTGTTTGATTTCATCAAAATTGAATAATTGGGGTTCTTTGATATGCCGAATCTAACTGTGTATGTAGATTCTTAACTTTTAGTCATGTTTTCAAATTGGTCTACATTAAGGTCCAAAGGGTCCAAAATTAAACTTAGTTTGATTTTGACAAAAAATGAATCGGTTGGGTTCTTTGATATGTTGAATCTAAAAATGTACTTAGATTCTTGATTATTGGCCCAGTTTTCAAGTTGGTCCAAATCTGGGTCCAAAATTTAACTTTATTTGATTTCATCAAAAATTGAATATATGGGTTCGTTGATATGCCAAATCTTACTGTGTATGTAGATTCTTCATTTTTGGTCCCGTTTTCAAATTGGCCTACATTAAGGTCCAAAGGGTCCATAATTAAACTAAGTTTGATTTTAACAAAAATTAAATTCTTGGGCCTCTTTGATATGCTGAATCTAAATATGTACTTAGATTTTTGATTATTGGCCCAGTTTTCAAGTTGGTCCAAATCAGGATCTAAAATTATTATATTAAGTATTGTGCAATAGCAAGTCTTTTCAATTGCACAGTATTGTGCAATGGCAAGAAATATCTAATTTCACAATATTGTGAAATAGCAAATTTTTTTTTTAATTAGAGTTATCTTTCTTTGTCCAGAATAATAAGCAAGAAATATCTTATTGCAAGAATTTTTTTTAATTGGAGTTATCTTTCTTTGTCCAGAATCAACTTAAATCTTTGTTATATACAATATACAATGTATATTAACTTTTTACTACCAACTGATAAATTTAAATGATCTTTACCATTCAGTGATAACAAGCAGTTTTTTTTATGATGTATTTAAATGAGTAGTTATTGTTGCAAACTCCATTAGAATATTTTAATTGAGATTAGTTTTGGAATAAGGGAAAGGGGGATGTGATTAAAAAATTGGGTTCAATTTTTCTCATTTGAAATTTCATAAATAAAAAGAAAATTTCTTCAAACATTTTTTTGAGAGGATTAATATTCAACAGCATAGTGAATTGCTCTAAGAGAAAACAAAAAATTTAAGTTCATTAGAACACATTCATTCTGTGTCAGAAACCTATGCTGTGTCAACTATTTAATCACAATCCAAATTTAGAGCTGAATCCAGCTTGAATGTTGTGTCCATACTTGCCCCAACCGTTCAGGGTTAAACCTCTGCGGTCGTATAAAGCTACGCCCTGCGGAGCATCTGGTTTGGCTTATAACTCAAAAACCAAAGCATTAAGACCAACCTGACATGGAATATAATTGTTTATCAGGTCAAGATCTATCTGCTCTAAAATTTTCAGATGAATCGGATAACTCGTTGAGTTGCTGCCCCTGAATTGGTAATTTTAAGGAAATTTGTTTTTGGTTATTATCTTGAATATTATTATAGATAGAGATAAACTGTAAACCGCCATTATGTTCAGCAAAGTAAGATTTACAAATAAGTCAACATGACCGAAATGGCCAATTGACCCCACGAGAAGTTATTGTTCTTATATTCAATTTTCATAAAATTTGTAAATTTTTACTTTCATTTTCCACTAAAACTACTGGGTCAAGTTCATTATAGATAGAGATAATTGTAAGCAGCAAGAATGTTCAGTAATTTAAAGTAAGATGTACAAACATCACCAAAATACAATTTTGTCATGAATCCATCTGCTTCCTTTGTTTAATATTCGCATAGACCAAGGTGAGCGACACAGGCTCTTTAGAGCCTCTAGTTGTCTAGCCTGCTACTTTTGTCCCGGTAAGCTCGGCATAGGGTTTGTGATCTGGCAGCATAGGTAATCGCTAACCACAGGCACTTAAAGCTTTATTTCAGAAGGTTGAAGAACTGAATCCCTCATGCTTTGTACTAAAAATGCTGTAAAAAAAGTTTCTCCTTTTCAAAAACTAGAGGACACCAAAATGAAAATAAACGTCATTGGTTGAATTTCAATTATGTAGAATGTTTTGGTGTAAGCTTTTTAATATACTGCCCAGAATGCATAACATTCTGAAACAGCGAAATTAAGTTCTTGGACTACAGTAATTCTGTGTCGGAGACTTCTTATGTATAAAATATTTAAAATTACAATCAAATTCAGACCTGTATCAAGCACGAATCAATATGGCCATTTTTGTCCGAACTGTTCAGGGTTGGACCTCTGCGGTCGTAGACAGCTTCACTCGGAGAAGCAATTTATTAAAACATGTAATGATTGCAAGGTTTACATGTCTGTCTTGTAGCATTCATTTTACCTGGTCCCATTCATGATTCATTGATCAATAGATGTAGAAAGATGAGGTATGGATTGCAAGATTTACATGTCTGTCTGGCAGCATTCATCTGATCTGACCTGGCCTCATTCGTGGTTCATTGATAAATAGATATAGAAAGATGTGGTGTGAGACAACTCTGCATCCAAATCACAAAAGTAAAACCATTAAAGGTGAAGGTATTGTCTTCAATACGGAGCCTAGGCTCACGCCGAACAGCAAGCTATAAAAGGGCCCCCGGAAATAAGTTGTGTAAAATCATTCAAACGGGAAAACCAACGGTCTTATCTATATACGGTAAATAAGAAACACTTAAGAACCACATAAATAGACGTCAGCAACTGAACATCCGATTCCTGACCTAGGGCAGGTGCAAACAATTGCAGGCGGATAACATGTTTTAATTGTATTAAACCTTCTCCCTTTTTGAATCAAAAGTACATGCAAAGTCAAGACACACTGTAAAATATCAATTGAAATGGCTTTACTCAATATGAATACACAGTTTGTGTTTAGTTTTTATTCGACTGCAAAAAATCGTCGTATATTGCGATCACGTTGGCTTCGTCGTCCGAATACTTTTAGTTTTCGCACTCTAACTTTAGTAAAAGTGAATAGAAATCTATGAAATTTTAACACAAGGTTTATGACCACAAAAGGAAGGTTGGGATTGATTTTGAGAGTTTTGATCCCAATATTTTTGGAATTGGGGCCAAAAAGGGCCCAAATAAGCATTTTCTTGGTTTTCGCACAATAACTTTAGTTCAAGTAAATAGAAATCTATGAAATTTTGACACAAGGTTTATGACCACAAAAGGATGGTTGGGATTGATTTTGGGAGTTTTGGTTCCAACAGTTAAGGAATTAGGGGCAAAAAAAGGGCTCAAATAAGCATTATTCTTGTTTTTTGCACAATAACTTTAGTTTGAGTATATAGAAATCAATGAAATTTAAACACAAGGTTTATGACCACAAAAGGAAGGTTGGGAGTTGAGGTCCCAACAGTTTAGGAATAAGGGACCAAAAAGGGGCCCAAATAAGCATTTTTCTTGGTTTTCGCACCATAACTTTAGTATAAGTAAATAGAAATCTATGAAATTTAAACACAAGGTTAATGACCATAAAAGGAAGGTTGTTATTGATTTTGGGAGTTTTGGTCCCAACAGTTTAGGAATAAAGGTCCAAAGTGTCCAAAATTAAACTTAGTTTGATTTTGACAAATATTGAATCCTTGGGGGTTCTTTGATATGTTGAATCTAAAAATGTACTGAGATTTTTTATTATTGACCCAGTTTTCAAGTTGGTTCAAATCGGGGTCCAAAATTAAACTTTGTTTGATTTCATCAAAATTTAAATAAATGGGGTTCTTTGATATGCCAAATCTAACTATGTAGATTCTTAATTTTTGGTCCTGTTTTCAAATTGGTCTACCTTAAAGTCCAAATGGTCCAAAATTAAACTTAGTTTGATTTTAACAAAAATTGAATTCTTAGGGTTCTTTGATATGCTGAATCCAAACATGTACTTAGATTTTTGATTATGAGCCCAGTTTTCAAGTTGGTCCAAATCAGGATCCAAAATAATTATATTAAGTATTGTGCAATAGCAAGAAATTTTCGATTGCACAGTACTTAGCAATAACAAGAAATCTTCAACTGCAAAGTATTGTGCAATAGCAAGAAATTTTCAATTGCACAGTATTGCGCAATAGCAAGAAATCTTCAATTGCACAGTATTGTGCAATAGCAAGTATTTTTAATTGTACAGTATTGCGCAATAGCAAGAAATATCTAAGTACACAATATTGTGCAATAGGAAAAAAAATCAATCGGAGTTATCTTTCTTTGTCCAGAATAGTAGATGAATCAACTTAAATCAATGGTTTTTGTCGAGCCTGCGACTTTTGTCGCAGAAAGCTCGACATAGGGAAAGTGATCCGGCGACGGCGGCGGTGTTAGCTCACTTCTTAAAAGCTTTATATTTTAGAAGGTGGGAGACCTGGATGCTTCATACTTTGTATATGGATGCCTCATGTTACGAAGTTTCCGACAGTCACATGTCCAATGTCCTTGACCTCATTTTCATGGTTCAGTGACTACTTGAAAAAAAAGTTAAGATTTTTTGTAATATTAAATTCTCTCTTATTATAATTAATTGGATAACTATATTTGGTATGTGAGTACCTTGCAAGGTCCTCATGCCTGTCAGACAGTTTTCACTTAACCTCAACCCCATTTCATGGATCAGTGAACAAGGTTAAGTTTTAGTGGTCAAGTCCATATCTCAGATACTATAAGCAATAGGTCTAGTATATTCGGTGTATGGAAGGACTGTAAGGTGTACATGTCCAACTGGCAGGTGTCTTCTGACCTTGACCTCATATTCTTGGTTCAGTGGTTATAGTTAAGTTTTTGTGTTTTGGTCTGTTTTTCTTATACTATATGCAATAGGTCTACTATAATTGGTGTATGGAATGATTGTAAGGTGTACATGTCTAGCTGACAGGTGTCATCAGACCTTGACCTCATTTTCATGGTTCAGTGGTCAAAGTTAAGTTTTTGAGTTTTGGTATATTTTTCTAATATTTTATGCATTAGGTCAACTATATTTGGTGTTTGGAAATATTTTATGATCTATATGTTGGTTACGCAGGTTTTATTTGACCTTGACCTCATTTTCACGGTCTATTGCTAAGTTTTAAGTGTTTGTGTTTTGATCTGTTTTTCTTTATTTATAAGCAATAAGTCAACTATATTTGTTGTATTGAAGAATGTCTGCCTGGCATGGTTCATCTGACCGTGACCTCATTTGCATGGTTCATTGACCAATGTTTCATTTTCTTGGTTAATGTTGAGTTTATGTGACAGTTGTAATAAAGCTTTATATTTAGGACTATCAAGATAGTATCAAGGATTAGTAAAGAAGGCGAGGCATTTCAGTGTGTGCACTCTTGTTGTTACATAGTTTTTTTCATTTTTAAATATTTTTTTCGATTTCAGTATAAAAACAATATACGTATAGTGTCTTGAAATATGAAATTTATTTGTATTCGGCACGAAACGGGAAAATGCTCGGTAGAACCTCGCATTTTCCCGTTTCTAAGCCTCATACAAATAAATTTCATATTTCAAGACACTATACGTATATTGTCTAAATGTTTGTGTCATTTTGGTATTTTGTGGATTTCTTAATCTTTAAAAGGTCAATACTCATGATATGAACACACACACACACACACACACACACACAACAATACGTACAGTAATAAGCTGGTTCTCGGCTGACTCAGTACAATACTTTCCGGTTTCCGCGAAAGACTTTTAACAATTATAGAGTAATACAGGCGAGACTTGTCAACGTTTTCCCTCTGATACACCGGCACTTGTCTCAGGCCGTGTTCACATTGACCTAAATTTGGTGTTGTGTTAGTGTAACTCACACGTAAACTAAACAAAATTGCGTTCCCATTGATAAAACTCAATGTTTACATGTAGTTTAAATCATGTTTTACCTACACACAGTCGATAGTCAATGTTGGCCTTGTGTAGGTTAAGTGTACACAAAACTAGGCATTTAGAACATTAGTTTTATCGTGTATATATTTAAGGAGGAAACTATTTTTGAGTAAAATTGATATTTTTGATAATTATTAGTTGTCTAAATTTTACAGATTTTTTTTTGTTAAAAAAATTTAACGTACTTTATTAACCCCTAATCAAGGCTCAATGCAGCATCATTGCCGAACCCATAAGGCAGCAACCAATTGATTTTCGGGGAGGGTGGGCTATTATAGTTGAAAATGTTTCCAGTTTTTGGCCCTGAAAAAAATATTGTTTGTTTCACCCTCAGCTGCCACTATATAAAATGCTAAAATTGATTTCGACTTGTCCCCAAAATTTATCCTGAAAAAAATCAATAGCTCACGCCCCCTCCCCCTCCACAAAAAATGAAGTAAATAGATGCTGCCTAATTCATTTGAAAAAGTCTTTACTAAAAATAAACGATTCACGCATAAATGCATGACTAAAAAAAGTGTGAGGTAAATGATATATTTGTCTAGTATCTCAGATCCGTTAAATAACACGTAAAATAAATAAATAAAAACGTTACCTTATTCCTTTACCAAATACTCCTTGGAGAAGAAATACTATTTGTAACGAACAAAAAGATAAAAATGTAGTGATCCCTAATATCTCAATCCTGTTTTCGGCTGTAAGCACGCTGTTGCAGCTAACGTTTTCTAATGCGTTATCGAGACATCTCTAGTATATTCAAACTACTGCAAATTATTAAAATGGCTTTCATTAAGTAGCAACCACTAAACTTACGTACGTTTTTATTCCTTTTTTTTCGATGCTGGTGATCAAATACTTTTTTTTCAATATTTAACACTATAATGTATGGGGAAACTCTTGATTCAGAATATTTTTGTTTCTCATCTGTATGACCATATTTTTTTTTATTTATCAAATTGGGGATCGGAATATTTCCATTCCCATCCCCCATCCCCCTTTTGAAATCAAATGGTTGTTCCCTTACCGCTAGGAAAATTTTCCAAAAATTTTGAATTCAGTTTTACGTAATGAACATATAAGCATGAAGCATACCAAAGTGACATTGAAACACGTCAGTCGAATAAACTGGCAATCCCATGGGAAAACAAGACCACTAGACAAACGACAAGCAGTGGCGTGCATTGAAAACTAATTCAAAGAACGAACAAGATTCGTCCTGGCTAAAAACTGGAAGTTATCGCAGGTGATCCAGAAAGGTAAACAGATCCGGATCCACACGTGGCACCACGTGTAAGCAAGGTGGTATGTATATAGGCAATAAAAGTGTATTGACTTGACATATCAACGATATAAAAATTACACAGCTTCAAAACGAGCTATCATACATATCCAAGCTAACGGTATGGATTGAGCTACAGGGAAAAACGTTACCATGATAACCGCCTGTGGAAAACAATTAAAGATATTGACCCATATCTGGCAGAGAAAAATACAACATGATGAAATGTACATGTGACCTGTTGAAACCAATCGATGGTGAACAAATTCTTTTGAGTATGCCCCCGTCACACTAGACCAAGTTCCTATCACGTTCCCAGTGCATTCTGAAAAAGTAGGCGAACGTAGTGGGAACTTCTAAGTCGGGGAACGAACGCAGTGCAAACTTATATGGTCGTACTGCGAACTTGCATGGACGTGGTAAGGTCTTCATGGACGTGAAGGACGTGAAATAATTTTGAACATGTTCAAAACAAACGTAGTGAGAACTTCCTGAGGATAAAACGCAGTAAAGACCTAATAAGAACGTACTGAGAACGGCTTGGTCGTAGTAAGGACGTAGAGGACACTAGTTATGAACCGTATGGACGTAGTACGGACGTGATAAATTTGAAAGCCGTCTTCACTGCGTGTTTACTACGTTCTTGGAGACTGCACCAGGACCTTACTACGAGTGCTCTACGTCTTTACTACGATCTTTTAGAACTTGGTGATTTAGAGAAGTTTTCAACACGACCTCGCGAAGACTATTCTACGTTCTTATTACGTTCCTAAAGACCTTAGTACGTTCTTTGTACGACCTATCGGTATGCAGTACGTCTTTACCACGTCTGCGGTGCGTTTGCAGCAGGTTTGCATCGGATCTCTGTTACCCGTGTTGAATATGGTATATATAGGTGTTTTTTTTTAAGACGGAATCATTTGTAATTGTACTGTTGAACGATGGAACAAGATTTACTTCTACTTCATACATCATTACAAGGACAACAAGCTCTTCTTGATGCTCAAGTTGCGCTTTTCTGCGTCAGGATAAAAAGAAAACAAAGGAGACCCAGAACATGGTGGGTGCGTCCCTGGCTTACTCAGGAAAGAAGGCTTATGTTTGGCCACTATGATAGACTGATGCAGGAGTTGAGAATGGAGGATCAACAGTCGTTTTTCAACTTTCTGAGAATGCCGCCCGAGATGTTCGACGAAATATTGAATAGAGTAGGTCCCAGAATTCAAAGGAGAGATACCCGGCTTAGAAAAGCATTGGAACCAGGCCTGAAGCTCGCTGTCACTATACGACACTTATCTTCTGGGGATAAATATCCAACTCTACAATACGACTTTAGAGTTGCCCGAAATACAATTTCTATGTTTGTTCCCGAAGTCTGCCAAGCCATTGTAGACGAATATAAAGTCGAAGCAATTTCTTGTCCCACCACACAGCGCGAATGTCGTGATATTGCTGAAGAGTTCCAGCGAAAATGGAATGTTCCACATGCCTGTGGTGCTCTCGATGGCAAATATATAGCCATTAGATGTCCTTCAAATACAGGATCACTCTTTCATAATTACAAGGGATTTTTCTCAGTGGTTCTCCTTGCATTAGTTGACGCGGATTACAAGTTTTTGTGGATTGACATTGGTGGTTGTGGATCAATGTCTGATGCTCAGATCTACAACAATTCTAAACTTAAAGAGTGCTTGGAAGAAGAAACGATTGGCTTTCCAGACCCGGATCCAATGCCGAACGATGACAAAAATGTGCCATATTTCATTCTTGGAGATGACGCTTTTGGTTTGAGAACATATCTGATGAAGCCTTATTCTCAACGAGGCTTAACAGATGAACAATTGATAACTAATTACAGAATATCGAGAGGAAGACGTGTGGTTGAAAACGCATTTGGTATACTGGCCCAACGATGGCAATTATTACTTACCACCATGATGCAGCAGCCAAATGTAGTACGAAACATTGTCGAGTGTTGCGTGTGTCTGCACAATGTGATGAGACTACGATATCCAACACAACAGAACGCGCAACTTGACATGGAAAATGACCAGCATGACTTGATTCCGGGCTTATGGCGAGCGACCGCAAATATGTATGACGTAAACATGGTAATTGGACCAAACAGAGACACCGTAGCTGTAAAGAAGCAAAGGGAATACCTTCGACTATATTTCAATAGTCAAGCTGGCTCAGTTCCTTGGCAAAACCGCATGATAAGTGCATAGTTGGTAACTGATGGAACAGTTTTGATTTATAAAGAATGTACACATGTATTACAAGGATATTTGAATTTTTGAATATATTATTACATTTATATATTTGGCTTTGTGTTACTTGTCCTACGGGAAACCTTGTCTAAAACAAAACTCGTATTCCAGAATTACAACTTGGCTTATCCTACCTTAAACGATCATTTTTAACTCTTCTGTTTTTTTTCTTGTGGATAGAGTGTGGTCTCTCTGACACTTACCCCATATCTGTTCTTTTTCATATTTGGTAGATTTTCTGTCAACTGACGCTTCGTCTTAATTTCTGTCAAGGATACATTTAAATCTTTGAAACTTATACATGTATCGGTACAGGTAAAAGTTTACGAGATCGAAAAACTGAATTTTAGATGAAAAAGAAAACTAATACATAAGATTGTTATCATAGGAAGTGAATCAGCACTTTCCGTAATATTGTAGTTTAAGAATCAAATTTATTAGCCTGCTAACAGTTAACAGCAGGTTGGATTTGCATGATTGTTTATTATGCGAGAATCTCATAAAACTTTCAAGGTTTATTTTGAAGCCTATATTTGGTCACAATCAACAAGCACATTTGAATAAAAGTAGAAACTTAAGTTTGAAAAAAGTTTTCTGGGTGAAAGCACATACAAAAAACATTTAACAATAACGACCCTCATTTTAGCTAGATGAACTGTAAATGTTTGATAAATCTGCATCTCAATCTCAAATGAGTGCCATCATTTATTTTTTCATAGGGTTGCCTCGTAAAAAAAAATATATCACGAGAGACACAATAGAGGTTTTTTCTCTGTGATGTATTGTTTTCTGGTTGTCTCGCTTGTGAGAAAATTTTGGATGCTTGAAGTTTTTCTGCTACGTACAGTTTTGGTCAAAATATTAAATTTTATTATCAATCAAGTGACAGCTTTCATCCGATAATATGTAAAAAAGTATCTAACAAGTGATTACATTTATTTCAAAAATGCTGTAGCCCTCGTGCACAAACGAGTTTATGATTAAAGTTACATTAGAATGACAGTCATACACAGAGTTTCTACAGGTTAAATCAGTTTAATTGTCATATTTGAAAAAAGACCAGTCCATGGTTATAAGCACATTCCGTACCTTGAACAAATAACTAAAGTACATAACATATGTGATACTAGCAACATTAAACACATACCACGCTATAAACAAGTAACATGAGCTCACAGCTGTGATTACAACCCAAAAAGTAAATTGAAACCAAAACTTCTTTCAACACAATACGTTGCACCATAAAAAAAATCAGGTATTAGTAAGAAACTGTTCAGAGATGTCAGAGTCACTCACGTTGTACATTTGACAAACACTGCTCGACTCGCTAGACTTTGAAACCCCTCCTTGCAAAAAATTAGGATTCGATGTAGCGATCACGGAGGATGTTCGTGGCGGTGCCAGTTGCGTCAAAGGTTGCAGCTGCGTCAGTGGTTGCTGTCTTTGATGAGGAAATTGTTGAGACACCCAGTTGGTCATGTGACTGACAGACGAAAACACTAGATGAAGGCTGACCTGGCCACTGCGACGGTTGAGGCTGCCACATAGCAGGACATCCCTGTGTCTGTCCCTGAAGAGACTGTTGTGGCTGTCTGGCAGTTGAGGGGATTGTTACTCCTGACATTTTGTGCATGAATTGTTGGTTCTTCCTCGGGTGTTGCTTCTTTTTCAGCAATTTCTCGCTGATTACATGCGGGTGTACTCCTACAAACTCCCGTTTTACTCTTTCTTCCGCGACCTCTAGCTGGCATGTTGCTGAATGAAATAAAAAATGCCCGTGAATTTTTCTGTTTTGTATGGAGTAGTTAAGACGTAACTAGAATATGAAAGGCCGTTCATGTCAAAAACCCGAGAAAGTAACGCGTTAAAATTTAACGCGACAAAATCACATTCAACACGATAAATACAGTTTTAACGCGTTAAAATATTTTTTAACGCGTTATTTAAATATTTAACGTGTTAAGCACAAAACTACAAAAAATTACCGAAAATACTTTCATCTTTCGCCATAACAACGATTTAAGACGTCAGATTTTACTTGAAACTTATTAAATGAAATGGCCACATGTGTCATAACTTTGTCAATTAACGCGATATAGTTTAATAATTTTCAGCACATTTTTAATATCATCGTCATTAACTACTTATCGCGTTTAAATAAGAAATAACGCGTTACATGAAGGTTTAACGCGTTAAATACAACTCCAACGCGTTAAATACAACTCCAACGCGTTAAATGAATCTTTAACTCATTACTTGCAATTTTACAGTGTTTTAAAAAGCTAGTGTAACGTGTTAAAAGCAACGTTTAATTTAATCTAAGCTTACTTTTCATATGTATATATATGAACTGATCGTGTTTATTAATAGGCCATCAAGAATTAACATTTATCAACCTGTCTTTACGCTTCGTCTTGAATAAATTCTTTTTATATGTCAGGTTTTTCAGATACTTTACTTGGTCTTTTTTGCATCTTTTGATGTATGTATCTGACATTAGGGTTTATTATAAACTATGGTAGTTTGACGTATACTAGCATAAGTCTTTAAAAGTGAAGTTCTTTTTCTGCAGATGGTGAAACACATGACATATCTTTACTATATTTATCAACCATACCTCAGTTAAACATTACAATCGGATATTGTTACACGACTGGCTGTCAGATAACCGAGGCTTTTTTTTCGGAGAACAGATTATTTAACCCCCCCCCTAAATTGGGCGCTATTATTAATGCCCTTCCTGTAAAGCTGAAAAAGACTGTCTCTCTCTCCGTCCGTTTTCTGTCCGTTATCAGTCCTGAATTTTGTTCAAGTTCATGAGTGTCTTTCTGATATTGTTCGACTCTAAACCCATTGTTTTATTTAGTATTTACATTGAGTAATAGAACAAATTTATTCGTTCAGGTTATCTTCATTAGTTTTTTTTTTAATATGTCATTTGATTGAGTAAAGCCATTTCAGTTGATATTTTAAAGTGTGTCTTCCTACGTTGTGATATTACACTATTGTTTCAAGTTGGTGCCTATTTAAACGTTTAAACACGTTGCATTTGTTTGCACCTGTCCTAAGTCAGGTATCTGGTACCGTGGTTGTCATTTTTATGTGCTTCATTAGTGTTTATCTTTTTTTTTTTTAGATCAGATCGTTTGTTTTCCTGTTTCAATGGTCATATATACTGGTCTTTTTTAAGACCCTTTGTTTTGGTAATTATTTTATTTTTTAAGATGAAACATGTGAAATTACATACTACAGTATTAGACACAAAGTATAAAAAGTTAATCAATACTTGTAAGATCGATAAAATCATAAGATATAAATATTGCAATTGATTGTGTTAATTAAATGCTGCTTCTAACAATTGCCACTTCTTATCCATTTTTATTTTTTTGTGTAGGGGTTAAGAAACATAAAGAGTATTTTTCTATTTTAATCCGATACTTTAAATATTCTGTCCCACCATATTTTGTGGGAAATAAACTCTTACATTTACATTTGTATATATTCTTGTATTTAAGTAACAACAAGATATTGTTAACTGTTTTACTGTTGACAGAATCCTCTGACACACCTAAAATGACTTCTTTTGCACTAAAAGGCAAGAAGATTTCATAATTTCTTATCCAATCTACAATGGATAACCAGAAGTTTTGTGTTACATTACATTCCCAAAAAATGTGAAAAATATTTTCTCTTACTTCTGAACAAAATGTGCATAGTTCAGTTTCTTTTAATTTACATTTATATAAAAAGGAAATACATGGTAAAATCCTATGAACAATCTTAAATTGAAAATTTTGTAAAAACGAATTTTTGCTTATAATGAAGGACATGGAATAAATAGCATTCCAAAAGATGCGAACAGTTCATAGTATTTGTTAGCAATATTATTTCAAAACTACATCCAACGCTCTTTTTACGCGTTAAACGATGTTTTTTCGCGTTTAACAATGTTTCAACGCGTTTAATGATTTTTTAACGCGTTAAAGAATATTTTAACGCGTTAAATGATGTTTTAACGCGTTTAATAATGTATAACGCGTTAAAGGATGTTTTTTGTCCATGGATTTATGAGTTTTGAACAGCGGTATACTACTGTTGCCTTTATTTATCGCGTTAAACGATGTTTTATCGCGTAAAATGATGTTTTATCGCGTTAAATAATATTTTAACGCGTTAATTAATGTTTTAACGCGTTAAACGATGTGTTATCGCGTTCAACAATGTTTTATCGCGTTAAATGATGTTTTAACGCGTTAAAGTAATGTATCTTAGCAACGTAATTATGTTGAATTTAACGCGTAAATGTGATTGATTATGACACATGTACGGAAGCGTATATTACCCTCGTTTTAATACTTATAATCCATGAAGGCGATATAACTTTTAGCGGGAAACTGCTTTATTTCTCATTACTGCGATTTATTTTTTTCGACAAAATGGCTAACAAGGCATTTATGCGCTTTGTTTTTTATCGCCTTAAAAATAAATCGTCTTAAATAACGCGACATATTTTCAAAACGAGAAAAAAAATTACGATTAATTTATAAGTCAATAAAAATATCATGCAATAATAATAAATTGCCTTTTTTTTCTTATTACTGCGATTTATTTTTTTCGACAAAATGCCTAACAAGGCATTTAGCCGATTTGTTTTTTATCGCCATAAAAATAAATCGTTTTAAATAACGCGACAAATTATCAAAACGAGAAAACATTTTAAGATTAATTCATAAGTCAATAAAAATATCATGCAATAATAATAAATTGCCTTTTTTTCTTCGATATATTGTTTTATAAAGCAACAAATTGTTTTAAATTAAGGCGAGCAACGGGAAAGTTTTCAGCTAAATCGAGATAAATATGGCACGATTTTAACCTGTTCATTTTCATTTTGATTTTGGAAGGACCAGGTCGCCATCACATTTGGGCATTTTATTTCAAGCAAATGGAGGTAAGATAAGAAACAATTTATTAAATGAAATCTCGCCGCGATATAGCCTTGTTGTGCTCATGTGGCGTTAAACAAACAACAATCAATCAATCAATCAATCTTTAAGTTATTGTTGTAAAAAAACTTCTATAAAAAGGCTTTTACACGTGTCTGCCGTAGTATACACACGTTAGGGGAATTAAGTTTTTGGTGCATAAAAAACCCAACCCTTTTTCCCCAGCTGTGAAAGTATAATGGTCGCTTTAAAAAATAATCAGGTTTGACTATAAATTAACATAGGGTGTCACGAAATTTACGTTGAAGAGAGCCAGTCGAGTTCTAATTTTTTTAATTCACAGTTGCGGCAAAATAAGATCCTTTGATGTTTTAACTCTGAGACACCACAAATTCATTTGAACTATATAGACCCCCTCCCCCCTATATAAAGTTCCAATGACTGTTCTTTGTTACTTCGAAGTGTTCAGCGAGAAAAAAAATCTCGTGCAGTACTGAAAAAATGACGGGGCAGATTAATTATAATTGTTCGGTTAATATAAAAAAGAAGATGTGGTGTAATTGCCAATGAGACAACTCTTCACAAGAGACCAAATGACACAGAAATTAACAACTATTATATGTCACCGTACGGCCTTTAACAATGGGCAAAGCCCCTACCGCAATGTTTTTGTGTGTGCAATAAACAGTACAAAGACGACAAATTTTGTCAACTGTGTTCTGTTCTTTAGTCAGGTTGTTGTCTCTTTAGCACATTCCCAATTTCCATTCTCAAATTTAGTAAGAAGAAAACCAAGCAGGGTTTAGACCAGGATACAACACAAACGATCATATTTTGCTATTTATGCCTTTTTCGAACTATTGAAATTAAAGAAGAAAAAGTTATTTTGTGCATTCATTGATTTTCAGAGAGCTTTTGATTCTATTCAAAGAAATCTCCTTTTATTTAAACTGTTGAATAATAATATTAACGGAAAATTTTTCCGAGTTATACAAAATATGTATAACGATATAAAATCCCGTGTTGTTTTCAATAATGAGAAATCTGACTTCTTCCCTTGCGAAATTGGTGTGCGACAAGGGGAACATTTATCGCCTGCTCTGTTTTCTGTGTATCTGAACGATCTACCAGCATTTTTAGAAGAGTTAGATACAAAAGGTTTACAGTCAATAAGTGCAGACCTAGAAAATGAACTAGATGTGTATCTTAAGATTTTCTTACTGTTATATGCTGATGACACTGTTTTATTAGCGGATAGTAACACCGAATTACAAAATATGTTAAACAATTTTGCCATATATTGTAACAAATGGCAACTTAAGGTAAATGTTGATAAAACAAAAATTCTTGTTTTTACAAATGGCAGACTTCCACAAAATTTGAATTTTTATATCAATGACAATGAAATTGAGATTGTTAAAAATTATAAATATTTAGGAATATTTTTTTCTAAAAGTGGTTCTTTTTTACAAACTAGAAAATACTTACGAGATCAAGGAATAAAGGCTATGTATTCTATCTTGAAGAAGAGTAGAATTAATAACTTATCTATTGAATGTCAACTTGATCTCTTTGATAAGGCTGTTGTACCTATTTTGTTGTATGGGTCAGAAATTTGGGGATACGGAAGCGTATATTACCCTCGTTTTAATACTTATAATCCATGAAGGCGATATAACTTTTAGCGGGAAACTGCTTTATTTCTCATTACTGCGATTTATTTTTTTCGACAAAATGGCTAACAAGGCATTTATGCGCTTTGTTTTTTATCGCCTTAAAAATAAATCGTCTTAAATAACGCGACATATTTTCAAAACGAGAAAAAAAATTACGATTAATTTATAAGTCAATAAAAATATCATGCAATAATAATAAATTGCCTTTTTTTTCTTATTACTGCGATTTATTTTTTTCGACAAAATGCCTAACAAGGCATTTAGCCGATTTGTTTTTTATCGCCATAAAAATAAATCGTTTTAAATAACGCGACAAATTATCAAAACGAGAAAACATTTTAAGATTAATTCATAAGTCAATAAAAATATCATGCAATAATAATAAATTGCCTTTTTTTCTTCGATATATTGTTTTATAAAGCAACAAATTGTTTTAAATTAAGGCGAGCAACGGGAAAGTTTTCAGCTAAATCGAGATAAATATGGCACGATTTTAACCTGTTCATTTTCATTTTGATTTTGGAAGGACCAGGTCGCCATCACATTTGGGCATTTTATTTCAAGCAAATGGAGGTAAGATAAGAAACAATTTATTAAATGAAATCTCGCCGCGATATAGCCTTGTTGTGCTCATGTGGCGTTAAACAAACAACAATCAATCAATCAATCAATCTTTAAGTTATTGTTGTAAAAAAACTTCTATAAAAAGGCTTTTACACGTGTCTGCCGTAGTATACACACGTTAGGGGAATTAAGTTTTTGGTGCATAAAAAACCCAACCCTTTTTCCCCAGCTGTGAAAGTATAATGGTCGCTTTAAAAAATAATCAGGTTTGACTATAAATTAACATAGGGTGTCACGAAATTTACGTTGAAGAGAGCCAGTCGAGTTCTAATTTTTTTAATTCACAGTTGCGGCAAAATAAGATCCTTTGATGTTTTAACTCTGAGACACCACAAATTCATTTGAACTATATAGACCCCCTCCCCCCTATATAAAGTTCCAATGACTGTTCTTTGTTACTTCGAAGTGTTCAGCGAGAAAAAAAATCTCGTGCAGTACTGAAAAAATGACGGGGCAGATTAATTATAATTGTTCGGTTAATATAAAAAAGAAGATGTGGTGTAATTGCCAATGAGACAACTCTTCACAAGAGACCAAATGACACAGAAATTAACAACTATTATATGTCACCGTACGGCCTTTAACAATGGGCAAAGCCCCTACCGCAATGTTTTTGTGTGTGCAATAAACAGTACAAAGACGACAAATTTTGTCAACTGTGTTCTGTTCTTTAGTCAGGTTGTTGTCTCTTTAGCACATTCCCAATTTCCATTCTCAAATTTAGTAAGAAGAAAACCAAGCAGGGTTTAGACCAGGATACAACACAAACGATCATATTTTGCTATTTATGCCTTTTTCGAACTATTGAAATTAAAGAAGAAAAAGTTATTTTGTGCATTCATTGATTTTCAGAGAGCTTTTGATTCTATTCAAAGAAATCTCCTTTTATTTAAACTGTTGAATAATAATATTAACGGAAAATTTTTCCGAGTTATACAAAATATGTATAACGATATAAAATCCCGTGTTGTTTTCAATAATGAGAAATCTGACTTCTTCCCTTGCGAAATTGGTGTGCGACAAGGGGAACATTTATCGCCTGCTCTGTTTTCTGTGTATCTGAACGATCTACCAGCATTTTTAGAAGAGTTAGATACAAAAGGTTTACAGTCAATAAGTGCAGACCTAGAAAATGAACTAGATGTGTATCTTAAGATTTTCTTACTGTTATATGCTGATGACACTGTTTTATTAGCGGATAGTAACACCGAATTACAAAATATGTTAAACAATTTTGCCATATATTGTAACAAATGGCAACTTAAGGTAAATGTTGATAAAACAAAAATTCTTGTTTTTACAAATGGCAGACTTCCACAAAATTTGAATTTTTATATCAATGACAATGAAATTGAGATTGTTAAAAATTATAAATATTTAGGAATATTTTTTTCTAAAAGTGGTTCTTTTTTACAAACTAGAAAATACTTACGAGATCAAGGAATAAAGGCTATGTATTCTATCTTGAAGAAGAGTAGAATTAATAACTTATCTATTGAATGTCAACTTGATCTCTTTGATAAGGCTGTTGTACCTATTTTGTTGTATGGGTCAGAAATTTGGGGATTTGAAAACTTTGACTTATTAGAGCGGGTGCACCTAAAATTTTGTAAACTCATTTTACATTTGAAGCAATCAACCCCAGACTGTATAGTTTATGCAGAACTAGGCAGATTCCCATTATTTCTTTATGCAAAAGTTCGTATGATAAATTTTTGGGGCAGAATTATAAACGGTAAAGAGTGTAAAATTTCTCATGTTCTTTATAAATTATTACTTGTAAATTTAAATAACTATGGTTTTGAAAGTAAATGGTTGATCTATATTAAAAATATTTTTAATAATTGTGGAATGTCTAATATTTGGAATATGCATTTTGCTGACAAATGGGTATCAAAAAGTGTGGAGCAAAAGCTTAAAGATCAGTTCACACAATTATGTTTGTCACAGATAGAAACCTTACCTAAATGCCTATGTTACAGAATTTTTAAAAATAATTTGAAATTTGAGAATTATCTCAACAAATTGTCTAATAGTTTATTATTTGTATACTGCAAATTTAGATGTGGTAGTCATCGTTTACCAATTGAGACCGGCAGATGGCGAGGTTTGTCACGAAACGACAGACTTTGCCATCTATGCAACGCAAACGAAATTGGTGACGAATATCATTATATAATGACTTGTAAATCTTTAGATTTAGAGAGAAAGAAATTTTTACCTGAATATTGCTGTAAAAATCCAAGTAGATACAAATTTAATAGTTTATTTAATTCAGACAATACTATTATTTTAGAAAAAATATGTAAGTTTATAAAAACAATACAAGTGAAAGTCAGTCCTCCTAGTTAAGTTACGTTATTTATTCACACATGTGCATGCTTATATATACATAAATGTAACTGTAAATATATATTTTCTCTGTAACTATGACATGTAGTTTTGTGAGAATAAAGTTCATTCATTCATTCATGTGACTATTGTTACTTTGAAGTTTTCAGTGAGAAAAAAAATCTCGTGCAGTACTAAAAAAATGACGGGGCAGATTAATTATTGTTCGGTTAATATAAAAAAGAAGATGTGGTGTAATTGCCAATGAGACAACTCTTCACAAGATACCAAATGACACAGAAATTAACAACTATAATAGGTCACCGTACGACCTTTAACAATGATCAAAGCCCATACCGCAATGTTTTTGTATGTGCAATACACAGTACAAAGACGACAAATTTTATCAGTGTTTCGGCTGTTTTCTGTTCTTTAGTCAGGTTGTTGTCTCTTTGACACATTCCCAATTTCCATTCTCAGATTAAGTAAACAAAAATTTCCCTCTATGATATATATAAAAAAGAAGATTTGGTGTAATGGCCAATGAGACAACTCTAAACAAGAGACCAAATGACACAGAAATTAACAACTATAGGTAACCGTACGGCCTTCAACAATGAGCAAAGCCCATACCGCATAGTCAGCTATAAAAGGCCCCGAAATAACAAATGTAAAACAATTCAAACGAGAAAACTAACGGCCAAATTAATGTACAAATAAATGAACGAAAAACAAATACATGTAACACAGCAACAAACGACAACCACTGAATTACAGGCTCCTGACTTGGGACAGGCACATACATACATAATGTGGCGGGGTTAAACATGTTAGCGGGATCCCAACCCTCCCCCTAACTTGGGACAGTGGTGAAACAGTACAACATAAGAACGAAAGAACATGACACAGAAATTACCAATTATAGGTCACCGTACGCGTACGGTACAAAACCAATACCGCATAGTCAGCTATAAAAAGCCCTAAATGACAAATGTAACACAATGAACAAAACATAAATATGTAACACAACAACAAACGACAACCACTGAATTACAGGCTCCTGACTTAGGACAGGCACATACATACATTATGTGGCGGGGTTAAACATGTTAGCGGGATCCCAACCCTCCCCCTAACCTTGGACAGTGGTGTAACAGTACAACATATAGGAACGAACTATAAAAATCAGTTGAAAAAGGCTTAACACATCAGATGGATAGAAATACATCTAACAAAAACAGAGTGGCTCAGCACTTATACATCCCAACAACAAAAAGACTATTAGTACCGATCTGAGAGTACTCGCAGTTACTGACAGCTAGTTCAAAGCCAATAACAACCCTTATTTTCCATATTTTTTTTACTATAAATACTGACATGACGTATTGTTAACTTCGTATTGAAAATAAGCTGTTTTGGTCCGCCATACCAGGAATATATATATTGACTGTTAAACTGTTCCCATGCCATACAATGTACACATACCGGCACTTGTCTCAGAAAAAAATCTGTATACCTTAAGGATGTACTTAGGTGAGGTTTTTGTGATATGGTCAAATGTTCGGACTCCTTTTTTTCCTTAGATACAGGGTAAAATATTTTGCCCCATAACACCCACTTTTCATTTCTTAGAAATCTTCAAATAGCTTATATAAGGTCAGAAACAAAATTTAAGCAGAGTCGAGACTGTAGATTTCTTTTCTTACGATTTGAGACCCAAATAACACCAAATTAATGCTTAAAATATAAGGTAAAAGTCAGAGCAGTGGCGGATCCCGAACTTTTTATAAGATGGGGCCCACTGACTGACCTAAGAGAGGAAGTGGCGGATCCCGAACTTTTTATAAGAGGGGGCCCACTGACTGACCTAAATGGGAAGTGGCGGAATAGGTTAGGGTTCCAGGGGTTGGAACCCCCTTTTGTGTACGATCAATGCATTTGTATTAAGACATTATGTTTGGAACCTCCCCCCCCCCATTTTACTCTGGGTTGTGAACCCCCTTTTAAAAATAACTAGATCCGCCCATGGAGGGACCCACTCCAGTCATGATTCAGTTTTCAGTGATTCCTAATATAATCAACTAAATTGGCGTACGTATATCTTTTTTATTGCATAGCAATATAATATTTCCCACAGAAAATAACCAAAAGTTAGCGTGCAATAAATTCCAATATTGCACTAGTGCAATAAATCTTCAAAAATTACTTCATCAACGACAGAATCTTAGTTTAAACCAATTTTCACTTTCAAATATTATATTGCTAAAAAATATGAGGGTTATTGCATGATTATTGGGGAATATTGTCCCTTGTACACTCACAAGCTCGTGCAATAATATTAAATTCTACTCCGGACAATTCCCCAATATTCATACAATAACCCTACATAATATAGGATTCGTTTTCTGAGACAAGTGCCTGTGCCGCCATATATACATGTCTGGATCACAGGGGCCGGTAACATACTGTTTGAAAAAAAAATGTTTACACTGATATGTAATAATACGTATTATTATACTTTACTATAGTAACCACTATAATAAAATAACCTTCACAAATAACCCCTCTTTCCCGCGGGTAACTGCGCATAAGCAGAATAACTGTTAGGGAATATGCACGTTGTCAAAATAACCCCATATTTCCCGCGGGCAACTGCGCGTATGCAAAATAACTGTGTGGGAATGAGCGCGTAGGCAAAATAACTCATTTGGTGGCAATTTGCACGACGTCTTTCAAATAACAACTTAACGTTCAGTTCAGTATAATAATACAGTTATGGCCTTTATAAAAGTTAATATCCAAAATTATTAAATCTCGAAAAAGATTATTTTCCCTCGGTCCTACGGACCTCGAGGAAAATAACCCTTTTCTCGATTTAATAATTTTGGATATTAAAACTTTTGATGAAGGCCATAATTGTATATTATTATATATCAGTGTAATTTTTTTTTCAAACAGTATGTTACCGGCCCCTATGATATGGATCATGTGGATGATCGTACCTGGGGACAGTCAATACAGATCGTTTCATTCCCCTTTCACCGAATATTCCTCTGTGAGTTCCATCAAATGCGCTACAGTAGATATTTATAATCAGGTATATTTTAGTTACTATAAAAATAACAAAATAAATAACATATGTATATAAATTGAATATCCGAATATTTTGTTTTGTGAAGGAGGGCGCACAAGAGAATATATATATATATATATATATATATAGTAGTATGATTTCTGTCTTTGGGGGCCACGGGGGGTAACTTCGATTTTATTTGGTAGGAGTGTGCCATTTTTGCCATTAAAAACTGTACCCATTCTTATATAGCATACACTGAAATTGGGAAAAAACGAATGTAAGGAAAAAAATCACAGGAAAAAAGTCACATACAAAAAAATCAGGGATAAAAAGACAGAGGAAAAAAAGTCACAACTTTATTTTGAGATATTTTGTCTGCTTTTTCTTACAAAACTTATTTTATTTAAATTTCTTTTTGATTTTATTAATAAATAAGATGTTGTTCAACTTTGTATTCTTTTGTAAAGGGAAAAATTATCTTAAACTGAATAATTATAGCTCTTTATCATTTAAGCATTGTGATAAAGATTGAACTGAATTTTCTGCAATATAAACACTTGAAACTGCTTGAGAGAGGGAATTTATTTGCATCCCAAAAAATACAGTAACATGTTCCACTCCTTCGAATTCTGCATCACAGTTCACAGCACATGTAACCTCACCTGCAACATCCACACCTATTTCTCAGACAAGCTCTAATATTCTTGTTCATGCAGGTACACCAACAGTAAGTATTTGTTACAATCACAAGAATAAATTCAATGTTTGTATGTTCTGCATCATTGCATGTTGCTTGGTGTTTTTATAGGCCTGTCTTAGACGGAACATATTATGGTATACCGTTGTTCATCCATCAGTCCGTCTGTCCATCTGTCTATCCCCGTTTGTTGTCCACACTGTGGACAATAACTCAAAAAGGCTTTCACCAATTTCCATTAACTTAACCCCTACCATGCGGGTCCCGTCTTTTGACGGGTTAGGTGCAATTTTCAGAAATCGGCCTCCCGGGACTTGTGATGGTTTCAGAAGTGGGTTTTTTCGTTACCATGTCACAAGATATACTTCTCCAACATCTTTAAGCTATCTATCTATAACACTGAGTGTTATATAGTGACTGGGAGAACGAAAATTCAGACATTGTACTGTAAGGTTTCCGTAATTGGCCACTTTTGGAGGGGTGGGGTACACTTTTTGCACTGAAACACCCAAGTAAAGGGATTAAGGGGTTCCCTAAGGTTCCAAACATGCAGACATATGTCTAGTGTAAGCGTCATTAGACGTTGAATGCTACGGAATGCCTACTTCCGGTTTTGGGACCACGTCAAGTAGAAAAATCGGAAAAATCGTCAATTCGGCCATTTTTGGGTAAAGTGACATTGTGTAAACTACAGCAGCAACGTATTTCTTCTCTCAACGTGTTCTCTATATATATAAACTTGCTCCCCATGGACCACTCTCGGGATAGAACACAAACAAACCCACTCCCCAGCCTCCCTCCGGCTTGGGGTCAATAAAAAGGGCATCAAATCGGCCAAAATCGATGTTTTTCCATGGGGTATTCCACTTTTGACTGGGATCCTGCCCACCCACCCAAGCCTTCAACTTTTGTCAAAAAAGCAAGACATTGTGATCCTACATTCCGTCGGGGCGGCTGCGGCGGCCACAAATATTTACTCTATGGTTAAGGTTTTTGAAATGTTAAGAACTTTCTTAAACTATTCTGGATTTGTACCAAACTTGGAAAGAAGCTTGTTTATGATCATAAGATAGTATCCAGAAGTAAAATTAGTACAACAAAAAAAATCCGCATTTTACTTATAAATGGACTTAGTTTTTCTGCCAGGATAAATTACATTCACTCTGTGGTTAAAGTTTTTAAAATTTTAATAACTTTCTTTAACTATCCTGGATTTGTACCAAACTTGGAAAGAAGCTTATGTCCATGAAACTTTGGTGAATTGTTAAAGTCTATTGATGTAAGCTCCCTTTGTGTTTTTTTTTAATTTCATATTATGTGTTTTGGATTAATGGGACTTTATCGGACTAAAGCTCAAATTCCTTTTAACCTTATATTTCCTCACATTATAATAACACAACATTAGGAATTACAGAAGAAAGCTCCCTTTTGATTTAGAAAAAGCAATTGCCGTGTTGTTTCAGAGTAATTAGAATTTTTAACAATTTGAATTCAGGCAATTTTCCCCATTTTTCACACTTTCTGTAGTGTTTCTAAATTTCCTGATTTCCTTGAAACTTTACATTACTGTTGGGATTGATATAATGAAGCTCCCTTTTGATTTTTTATTATTTATTTGTTGTTCTGGAGTTACAGGACTTAAACAATGTGAATTAAAGGAAATTATTAATGCTGTCTTTTCCAATTTCTATATGCGCAATACAGGTGTATCATGCACTCTAGGCACAGCTGTTTATTTTATTTACCTTATCATATGTAGTTATACACAAAAATAACATGTGTTTCTGTATTCTGTTTTGGTAATAGAAGATACATTTTGGTTGAATGCATTAGAAATGAACAGATAAGGGGAAATAACTCTGTAATTTCAACTTATTTGCTGTCCTTCTAACCAATTTTATAACTTATTTAATTATTATTACCAGACACTTCCAAACAAAAGACTTAATATTTCTAACTCAGGAGGTTATTTACTATAAAATAGTATACTTTTTTTTCATCATGTTTCAATTTTTGAATTATTTGCCTGATTCTTCATAGACTGGCACTTAACATCATTTTTAATCTTATTTTAACAGGTAACCATGCAACTACCTAATACGGCGAGAAAATGTATCATATGTGCTGATCGGGAAATTGATGCCGTCATACAGCCATGTTTCCACAGCCTGTGTCTGGTATGTGGACTACAGATACAAGAACATGGCAGGAAATGCCCAATATGCAGAGGCAACATTGAAAATGTCCGCTCAATATTTTATTGTTAAATTCTAGATATTGGACACAAAACAATGTTTTTGAGAAATAATAATATTTAGTTTAAAGAGACCGGTCAAATTTCTCAAGGCATGGGACCGGTGCAAATTAGCATGGGACATGGACTTTTTAAAAGCAAAATTTCAATGGGACCAAGATTTTTTTCATCTAAGATCTGCATGGGACATTGACTTTTCTTTTATTAAATCAAATTAAAAAAAGTTCTGACTGTAAACTATGTATAATCGACTGCACAGCCACAAGGTTAAGGATAGTTCCACATATTTCTTTGCAAGGAAATGATAATCATGAAAACTCTCCCAATAAAATTCCTGTCTGGTTGAATTTTCAGTTTGCACAAAATTCAGATAGTAATTTTTTTTTAATTTTATAACTTTTTCAAATCAGTTTGGAATTCTATTTAACTTGACAGCTATAATCCCAATTATATACTGTCAAAGTAATTTGGTATTTGGTTTATTGCTGTCAAATCTATTATCATGTTTTAAGAAATAGTAAAAAAAACTTCAATTTTCAGTTCGGATTAAATACAGATGGTCACCTTTAAAAATATCCACAACTTTGTCAAATCAACTTTAATTGTCATAAAACTTGAAAGTAAAAAGCAAATACACTTTATATTTATAGTAATATGAATGTTCATAATACACAGATATGCGCTAAAATTATTCATGTGATAGAATGACCGCGAAGTCGCGGGTGTGTTCTAGTATTTCATTATAATACGTTAATTTGATCAGCAAACAGCAATCTCGTGTTTTTATAGCTGACAGGCTATGCGGTATGGGCTTGCTCATGGTTGAAGGCCGTACGGTGACCTATAGTTGTTAATTTCTGTGTCATTTGGTCTCTTGTGAAGAGTTGTCTCATTGGAAATTACACCAAAATCTTCTTTTTTTATAATTATTCTGAAATTAACCTTCATTTCAAAATGAAATGTAACATTCATGATGTCATGACCTTCCACATGAATGTATATGTAGGCTATTGGCTTCCACAATAAAGTGCACAGATAAATAAAAGAAAGAACCTGATAGAAATTGTACTTTCATGATCCGAGCAAAAAAAATGTAATAAGAAGTATTGAATGCTTTTTTTAGTAGTTCTATAGAGTTGTAAAAGCGTTGACCGTGCGCACATTTTTATAGAAGGAAGCGTGCTTCATACAAAATATACGCATTTTACAATCCAATGCATTTACAAATAGAAGCATTCAATCGTTAAGTATATTTATGGAAAGAGCATCGTCCATAGATTTCCAATAGTTATACACGTGTATAATAGTTACGCTGAAAGGTGCCCACAGGTCACCTCTGAAAAAGTGCTATTTGCGTAGTAATATTAAGGTTCTAAAAATAGAATTCTGCCGTAAGGTGACCAGAGGTAACCGATGTCAATATCGGTGTATTAGCAAGGGCAATGTAAAAAATAATCGGTGTTTGGAGATAACAGATAACCAGTCAATGTCTGTATATCCCTTTAAACGATAACCATTTTATCATACGAGAAAGGTATAACCAAATGATGTTTCAAAGTATTGATTACAAAGCGTCAACTAACACATACAGACTATGGTTACCTCTGGCCACCTTACACAGCTATATATTTATTTTCTTTAATTTCATCATATAAACAGCAAATTATTTTAAAACAACCATTTAACTTAACAATAAAGGGGGGACTGGCAACATCTGGGCATCTGACACGGAAACAGACGATATATTGTTATGTCTGGTCTTATATCAAAACATCTTATCAAAATCTGGTTAAGTGATACATATATAAAATAAGATAAACCCTGGTTACTCAATACAGATATATACTTAGGTTACCTGTGGTCACCTTACACAGATATAAACTTGGGTTTCCTTTTGTCACCTTGGGAAGCTACCATTTGATTTTCAGGGCGGTGGGGCCGTGGGGTGGGTTTGGGTGTGCTAGGATGAAACATTTTGTCCTGCATTTGTTTAGTTGCTATCTTCTTTTCTTCTTGTCCTGCCTTTTTTATTTAAACTATAATGGTCCTGCCTTTTTAATAAGTTAAACCTTTTTTACTTAGTTGCTCATCCTGCCTTTTTTTAACTCAAAAATCATGTCCCGACTTTTTTCAAATTTCATCCGAACCTACCGCCACCTAAAAATCTATTGGTCTCTCACTGAAACAGAAATAGACTGGGGGGTTGTCTTTGGTCACCTTACACAGTTTTAGATATAGACTTGTGGTGTATCCGGCCACATTACCCAGATATAGACATTAGTTTCCATGTGGTAACCTTTCATGTATATCGACTTGGTTGACCTCTGGTCACCTAACACATATATAGACGGGTTACATCTGGTAACCTTACACTGGGTGTGTTTGGATATAAACCTGAGGCGGCCTATGGTTACCCATAGGTACCTATGGTTTGATATTTTGTGTATAAAATATCAAACCATAGGTACCTATGGGTAACCATAGGCCGCCTCAGGCGTATATCCAAACACACCCACTGATATAAAATGGGGTTGCCTATGATCACCTTACACAGATCTAGATATAGACACAGATATACACTAGGGTTACCTCTGGTCACCGTTTATGGATATAAACTGGGGTTACCTCTGGTCACCTAACATATATATATAGACTGGGTACCTCTGGTCACCTTACACAGATTAGACTATATTTACACCTAACACAAGTATAGACTTGGATTAACTCTGGTCACCTTACACAGATCTAGATATAGAATCAGATATATACAAGGGTTACCTCTGATCACCTTTAACATATATATACTTAGTTAGCCCTGGTCACCTTACATGTATATCGACTATGGTTACATCAGGTAACCTTACACAAGTATAGACTTGGGTTACCTCTGGTCACCTAACACAAGTATAGACTTTGGTCACCTCTGGTCACCTTACACAGATCTAGTTAAAGAATCAGATATATACTAGGTTAACCTCTGGTCACGGTTCATAGAAATAGACTGTGGTAACCTCTGGTCACCTTACACATATATAGACTTGGTTACCTCTGGTCAACATACACATATAAAGACCTGGTTACCTCTTGTCACCTAACACGTATCTAGATAAAGACACAAGTATAGACTTGGATTCAATCTGGTCACATTACACCGATATAGACCTTGATTACTTGTGGTCTCCTTATTTGTATATAGATTTGGGTGACCAATGGTCATCTAACATATATATAGAAGGATTACTTCTGGTCACCTTACACTTATTTAGACTTGGGTGACTTCTGGTCACCTTACACAGGGTGTGTTTGGATATAAACCTGAGGCGGCCTATGGTTACCCATATATACCTATGGTTACCCATATATACCTATGGTTTGATATTTTGTGTATAAAATATCAAACCATAGGTACCAATGGGTAACCATAGGCCGCCTCAGGCGTATATCCAAACACACCCACAGATTTAAATATCGTTCATAGATATAGACTGTGGTTACCTCTGGTCACCTTACATATATATAGACTTGGGGTGTGTTTGGATATACGCCTGAGGCGGCCTATGGTTACCCATAGGTACCTATGGTTGGATATTTTATACACAGGGTGTGTTTGGATATACACCTGAGGCGGCCTATGGTTTCCCATAGGTACCTATGGTTTGATATTTTGTGTATAAAATATCAAACTAAAGGTACTTATTGGTAACCATAGGCCGCCTCAGGTGTATATCCAAACACACCCATAAAGGCCATAGGCCGCCTCAGGTGTATATCCAAACACACCCTTGGTTACCTCTGGCCACCTTACACATTTCTAGATATAGACTTGAGGTGTATCCGGTCACATTACAGAGATATTGACATAAGTTACCTATCGCAACCTTACATGTATATAGACTGGTTACATCTGGTCACCTTACACTGATATAGAATGGGGTTGCCTATGGTCACCTTACATAGATCTCGATACAGACACAGATAAATAATAGGTAACGTCTAGTCACCGTTCATATGTACCTTACACATATATAAACTGAGTGACCTCTGGTCATCTTGGTACGCTGACCAGAGGTAACCCAAGACTATATTTGTGTTAGGTGACCACAGGTCACCAAAGACTGATACATGTGTACGGTGAGCAAAGGTCACTCAAGACTTATATCTGTAACCAGAGGTAACCCAAGTCTATATATGTGTAAGATGACCACAGGTCATCTAAGACTGATATATGTGTATGGTGACAAGAGATAACCCAAGTCTATATATTTGTAAGGTGACCAGAGGTAAAGCAAGACTATATATGTGTTTTGTGACCAGAGATAACCCAGGACTATCTATGTGTAAGGTTACAGAGATAACCCAAGTCTATATTACTGTAAGGTGACCAGATGTTACCCATGTCTATATCTGTGTGCAGTAAACAGAGGTAACCCAAGACTATATCTCTGTGAGGTGTTATCATGTGTTTATCTGTGTAAGGTGACCAAACCTAACCCATGTCTTTTATCAGTGTAAGGTGACCAGATGTTACCATGAGTATATCTGTGTACGGTGATTAGAGATAACCCAGGTATATATCTGTATAATTTGACGAGAGGTATCCCCAAACTATAGCTGTGTTAGATGACCAGATTTAACTAAAGTCTATATATGTGTAAGGTGACCACAGATTACCAAAGTATTATATATATATAAATAGGTTTGAACGTTGTTTTCAATTTAGACTTGTTTATATTTTTTCGTTTGGGCTTGTATTATATTTGCCTTCGGGTTTATATGATCCGTTCATCCTATTTTGACTCTTTCAAAATTCAAGAGTCTATCCTAAATTGAGGTAAGTTTTATGGCCTTCCAAATACCGTTTCGATTCCTAACATCACTGAAGAGACATCAATTGTCGAAATCCGGATATGGTGTACAAATTTTTGCACCTTATGTTTGCGGTATACCATCTTTTCCGCAAGTTTGTTGTTTTCTGTTTGATAATAAATTAATAATAAGATCCATTTTGTAACACCTGGTGATCCGTTTATTTGGAAATCGCCAATGGCAGTCAGCAGAGTTTAAGAACATCAGTTGTTCGACCTGCTAGTCAAATGCGTTTTGTTAAAATATTCTTTCTCACTTTTTTGGTCTTTTGGAAAATGTTGTTTGTGCTGTATTTAGACCCCTCTACCAAGAAATTGTTTTACATGCACACGTATAAAAATTGCGGTTTTTATCCAACGCAATCATAGGTTTGAACGTTGTTTTCAATTTAGACTTGTTTATATATATATATATATGTGTATAAGGTGACCAGATGTAACCCAATGCAATTGTAAGCGGATAGCAGATTTCAAAGTTTTCTAATTTTTACATTTTTTTCTTTGCAGTTTGAAACAATGATAACAATGTTTTTTAAAATGTTTTATGCACGAATATTGCAAAAAGATCACTTTTATTCTGTTTACCCTGTATCAACTATATGTAACGTTCGTGAAATAATGTACTTTTTTCGCTTAGATATACATTTTCAACCGTTTCTGTTGGATGACCTAGCGTAACTATTATTCTTATGCATAGTTATAATGGTGAAATGTAATCTCTTTTTGGTGATACTATGGCAACAATCTACATCTATTTAATACAAAATATTGCAAAAAGGGGATGAAAAAGTCTCCAAAGTGTGGTTCAAAGTTGAATTTCAATCCATTATTTAGTGATACCTTTCCTGAAACTATAGACATTTATTTATAGACGTGTAAAAAAAAACTATACCTTTTTCCCCGTTTTTACATAAAATTGAATTGAAAAGATCGAGGGTAAAATTTTTGTTGAAAAATACTACAGTAATTTCCGGACCTATGGGCGGTACGGATGTGAAAATCAAAATAGCATATAAAACATGCTAAAACATTCTAGACATATAAACCTACTGTCAGTTACTGTGAGTACTCTCAGATCTTTACTAATGGCCTTTTTGTTTTTGGAATGTATAAGTGCCCAGCCACTATCACTCTTTTTTTGTTTTTTCTATGTGTATCCATCTGACGAGTTAAGCCTTTGTCAACTGATTTTTATTTGTACTGTTACACCACTGTCCCAGGTTCGGTAGAGGGTTTGGATCCCGCTAATATATTTAACGCCGCCACATTATGTATGTATGTTCCTGTCTTAAGTCAGGAGCCTGTAATTCAGTGGTTGTCGTTGGTTGCTGTGTTACATATATGTTTCTTGTACATTTATTTGTAGGTCGTTAGTTTTCTCGTTTGAATTTTTTACATTTGTCATTCCAGGACCGTTTATAGCTGACTATGATGTATGGGATTTGCTCATTGTTGAAGGCCGTACGGTGACAAATAGTTGTTAATTTCTGTGTCATTTGGTCTCTTGTGAAGAGTTGTCTCATTGGCAATTACACCATATATTCTTTTTTATATTGGAAGGCTATATTATTCTTCAACTATCTAAATTCAATTTTATTGTACAAAATCTTTTATGCTTACACATGGCCAAAATGCGAAACTAATCTTCTAACTGTGTATTGTTACCTTCACTGTTTAGTTAATTTTTGATAATGGCCATTTGACGTGGCTCGGTACTTATACATCCCGTCATATAGTGTTGTTGTGCTTTGGTGAAATTTGTATGCTTGTCTTTTTTGCTGGTGTGCTGTGTCTGTATGTCTTTTCCCGCTTCTTTGATGACATAGTTGTTTGTTTTTATAGTGATTAAGATTATAACACAATAATGACTGCTGTACCCCTATTTTGGACATTTTTTTCTTTTATCTCTGTTTGTTTTGATCACACATCGTTATCAATATAATGTAATTTCATGCGACTGTCATACAAGTGGGAGGTTAAGCAAGCTATAAAACCAGGTTTAGTTCACACCATTTTCTACATAAGAAAATGCCTGTACCAATTCAGGAATATGACAGGTGGTATCCATTCATTTAATGTGTTTTAGCTTATTATTTTGCTATTTGATTAGGGACTTTCCGATTTGAATTTTACTCTTAATTACACCTTATGTAAGAATCCCTGGGTATTGATTGTTTTTTGGGCAATTGAAAAGTCTATGGTTTTGCAGGGGAAAACCCAATAAATATTTTGAGCAAAAACAAAATAGGAGGTGCTCAATAGCATTACATCATGAAGAATCTGAGAAAGTTTTATCAAATAATATTAAGTGGTTCAGGAGAAGTTGCGGATACAACATTGGTACCCTCATTTTTAGGCAATGGCAAAGTCCATGTTTTTTAAATAGAAATCCCAAAAATTATATTGAACTAAAACGAAATAAGAAAAAGAGTGGCAAAAGATACCAAAGGGACGTTGAATCTCATAATTAATTAAAAAAACAAAAAAAACTGACAAAGCCATGGTTAAAAAAGAAGCAGACACAGACAAACAGACAAACAACACTTAACACAACATAGAAAAATAAAGATTGAGACACACGAACCCCACCAAAAACTGGGGGTGATCTCAGGTGCTCCGGAAGGATAAGCAGATCCAATAAGAGGTGCACAATGGTTCAAGTCTACGAAGTCTCATTCATGTTTTTTTTAACCATTTCATTGTCTTCTCTTCTCTTGGTATACAGTTTCAGCGTCATTTGATATTGAAGATTACGTCAACATTAATATATTACCTTTACAATAGCTTCACTGAGGAGTTACATTTCAGCGGAGGAAATGTATTTATATGTATCTTTGTGAATCTTTGGGATCACGACAGATCAACCAATCAGCTGAATTTCAAGTATTGGAATTGTGTATTTTTAACGCTGTTTTTGCATACTTAATAGGATAAAAATGTAATGCTGTTAGTATATATAAAACAGGCAATAACTCTCGTTACTCCTGGGAAAATTGCCGGGATTTTGCAACCTAAATGGGTAATTTGAAATTAATATTTTTGTTTCGTCGAACTTTTACCTTACGTTCATGGTTCATATGCCAATGTTGGATTTCTTTGAATTGGTCTGTTTTTCAGATACTTTAGGATAGTCAAACTATGTATGGCGTATTTAATAATTGTAGGGTGTACCAATCTGTCCGGCATGTGTCATTTTACCTTGACATCATTTCATGGTTCATTTTTTTCTATGAGGTTTGTTTCTGAGAAAATTTTAGCAATATGCTAACGGAATTCGATGTTAGGAATGATTGTAAAGCCTACATGTCTGTGTGAAAGGGTTTAGTTCGACTTTAATGCATTACATTTATCACTTACATGTTAATTTAAAGTAATGCTTGAAGAAAAAAATCTTTTTTGTATTATCAACATAAATTAAAATGAGAATATTAGAACAGGCGAGAAATATAAGTGTGTCCACTCTTGTTGCTTTTCGGTCAATTCCTGCAAATTGATATATATATATATATTATATATAGCTATTAAAACCAGGTTAGCGATTCAGGCTCCTATGAGTAAAGTTAGATTACCGGAAATCGTTAAAGTGTGACCTTATCTTGGCCTCAATTTCACAGCCCAATAACAGAGATTCATCAAATGAACGATTTAGACACCTAGTATATTGTTTAATTATATAACAATTTGTACATTATGGAATGTATTAGGCTGTCGTCATCACGGTCTGTGGCATAACGATAACTGTTTTGTTATATATTTATATGTCTTTATTAAATTGATTGCTGTTTTACTTACAGCGGCAAATAACAAATAATTTTCATAACGATAATATAAGTTTACTTAATTCTTCACTATTGAAAACAGAAATGTGGGTTGGTTAACAATTTTCCAAAATAAACTGATTTCTGATAGAATAATAAAAGTCGATACCCATGAATTCATATATATCTCGAACATTTTCACACGTTGATGAGAAATAAACTAAAATCAATAATCAAAAACCTAGCAAAACACAGCTTTCATAAACACTTTTTTTTCAAAATAGTAAAGGTTTATGATTCGTATCTCAAGGGAGAACAGAAGTAAGCATACAAAATAGTGTTTTTGCTTCCTGTGGTGTGTCCACGACGTTGAAATCATCCAGATTCACATTTGTAATTTGCTGGATGAATTGACAGAACTCTTCTGAACAGCCTCTGGGCAGCATTGGTTTGGTGTAGAGCCTAGTAATGTCATCAAAGATACTTTCGTCACATGGTATGTCATAGGAATAGTCGACAGCGTCATAAAGTAGTGGCTGGTTGTACATAACATCCGGGACGCCATAGTTTTGATCAACTTGACGTTGTGACCGAATTCTATGACTATTCCACATATTTTTGAAAATATCTAAATGTTGTTGTATAACTGGCAGGAAACAAAAACGTACACACTCTAGATGAACTGGATTTGTGTTATTGAGCTCTCCGTTATCTATCATGTCTTTAAACATATTTCTCCAGAATGTGGTGAAGTAAGGACACAGAAAACTCCACAGCATCTCAATCCTTTGATTCCCAGTTGATCGCCCCTCAGAAAAACTTCTGTACCCTGACATGTTATCATTGTGAACTGCACGTAACGCTATTTGTATCGACCTTATAATAACGTTCTCCGTACCAGCATCTGACCGAACCAATCGTGGAACACGCTTGGATTGTCTAAGGAATTCTACAAAATTAAGCGCAACATTACGTGGGTTTTTATTCGTATGACTTGCAGTTAGCCAAATGATTTTTCGAGAAAAGCCATCGATTGCTCCATGCACTGATATTCCAAAGGGTTTGAGTTTATCATATCCATCTATGTGAATACAAAAATTTGGTCCTAGATTACAATATCTTCTTCGCACAAGTCGACGTCGAGATCTTGCAACTACACCATCATAATGTATAGCTTTCAGTGCAATTCTCACCGTTTCCTGAGTAGCATTGATGCCACAGCAAGAATTAAGTATTTTCCACATTGCTCTATATCCAATATTAGAGTATCCTTGTTTGTGCAGTTGAATTATCTTTTGAACCATATTAATCAATGGACTCTCTGCACCATATCTTCTCAGTCGAAGTCTTTTCATCATTCTGTAGACTGTCTTAACACTAACAAATTTATTATGAACGAAAAGTAAAAATCCAGCTATTTCTTTAGCCGTATATGAAGAAGTAAAATAATAAGCAACTAACTCATCCGTTGAAGCAGTGTCACCTGGGTAACGCAAAGGATTTACAGTGTCAGCCATTTTATAATATGTTCTGAAAAAAAAAGTAAACGGTTATATACTTCAAAAGCAAAATCGTAACTAAAACATGCTTATAATGAGGCAAGCATGTTGGAGGTCACAGATTGAGAATAAAGCCAGTTTTAAGTTCAACTTTTCATTCTATTTAAATTAGGGGTTCATATTGTATTGTACATTTCATGATGACTTTTTGTTGACGCAACTGCACGTACTTAAATACTTTCGTTATGACCTTGTTAATTTATCAGTTCCTTCTACATTACTATTTTCTGAATATGTTGCAGATCTCGCAAATTCACAACTTTTTTTGCAGAAAACAAAATATGAGCCAACGAACATGGAAGTTACCTTTTTGGTTTATTTACAAATTCAGCAAACATATCTACATACATCTTACAAACATATAGAAAAAATCCCTGAAGTTTAATACTACCAGTAAATGCAGTTGTAACTAATAAAGGAGAAACAATATCTTGAAAATCTGAATTTTAGATTATCATTCCCAATCCTACTCTGAGCAGCACTTTCATAATTTATTTCACGCTTTCAAAAATTGCCGTGAATTCTTTCAAACAATGCATTTTTGTTAATAAAATTAAAAAATAAGAGATTTCCTCTCTCCAAATTTGATGCAACACATTTAAGATATATGCACTATACATATAGATTCTTACATTGATACCAGTGGATTATCGGTTTTATCCAATCGAGATAGTTAAATTATCAATTTTAAAGTTCGAGCCGCCTCGGCGAGTACTTTAAAATTTATAATTTAACTATCGAGATTGGATAAATCCGATAATCCACGAGTAACTATGTAAGAATCAGTTTCTCTAATGATTAAAAAGACATTTTCTTTTTTTGTTTACCGAAAATCCCCTTCGAGTGCCTTTCACATTGCACGAAGTTGTCAATTTCGTTGACACCTGTTATCATATTTTGGGTCATCCAGTCAGCCAAAAAGGTCATGACTCTTAAAATCATCCAATGATCTTCTGAGATCACCAGCAACCACACGTTGATTAAATTTTTTTATACAATGGGTTCGAAAAGGGATAAATTTCCATAGAATTAGAGAAACATATATATCTTTATCGTAGTGACCACAGATAAATACCCATATAAAAATATTTTCAAATAATTTGAACTTCGACAATTAAAAAAAAATATAAATGCAAAAAATGATATTTGATTCATATCATATGATTTTAGTATTTTGGTAAACATAAAAATATTGTTTGAACCATTCAAGTATCTGTATTTGCAGTTTTAGGACAAAACGACCAGCACTAAATGCTAGGATTTGAAGTAAGAACATAGGGTTGATACGTTTTAAAAGATAAACTTGTATCAACTGGTGCAAGAAGATATGTGTCTAAAAACGTCATAAAAAACATATTTTTCTACTTGAACCGAGTAGTGGCGTAGTTTTACTTATTTGTTGTCAAAATATGTCTATACACTGTACATATATAAACTTAAAGTTCATACCCTATATATGCGACAATATATAACTTAAAATACAGTCAGCTTCAATTGTCTTTCAATTGAAAGCTGTTGATTTACATACTGAACAGCTTGGTCTATGTCAAACTGTGAAAAGAATGAAACATGTAAAAATCTAAGTTGCTCACATGATGATACAATCAAACAAATATCAGTAAACATAAAATAAATTTGGCATGCATCAAAAATGACAAGAAATTTGAAATTTCGAGACAAATCTGCAATGGTTGCAGCAGTAACCTTAGTGAATGAAATATAAAGGTGTCTCAGTTGTGAAGCATGTGACAATATTACTACTTGGTTATCATTTATTGATGTCCCACTTATATCAAGGGTGGTTAAATTTCGCAAGGACATTACAAATGCAAGATTGTTTAGCGGTGTTTCTGCTACATACAATTCTTGAATAGTAGGAGTAAGCTTTAGCATCAATTTGGTAAATCTGTGTGACCCAAAAGTAATATTTTGGTTACTTAGATTGAGACATACAAGCTGATTATTTTTCACGATCATTTCCATCATTGCAATGTCTATAGTATAGGAATCGTCAAATTCTACAATAGTCCACAAGCTTTGCATTTTTCGCACAACATCCTTTAGACCTCTGCATATTTTACAGACTGTATAAAGTAACTCCGACACAGGAATATAACTAAGTACCATTATCACTAATTCTTCAGGAAGGTCTAATAGACTAGCTGAAAATATTAAACAAGTGAATTATTGCAAACACCTATATTTTATAAATGTCATACTTATTTTTTCAAGAATCTAATATACTTTTATTCTATATGTACGAGTGCTCAGGTGAAGACCGAAGAGCGTTGTTTTGTTATATTTGCCATTTTATAAATTAAAACAAAATTAAAATGTATCAATAGCTTCAAAAGTTATAGATATATTTTGACATTTTAACTGAGTTTACAAATGGAAAATATAACATAATAAAACCTCCAATGATGTTGACTTGAGTCTTTTTGTCGCTGTTTTTAAAAGAAGTAGAAGCTAGATATCTGCACTGAAATATATATCAAGCCACTCAGTGACTCACATAAAGTTTCAAGACACTTTATGTTAAAAAACTCCAATGATTGGAGACCATGGTTCAAAGGTAAATTACTCAGAAATGAGTATGCAACATTCACCAATTTTAGATATTGATAAATTAATTATGTATATTTTTCATGTTAATTAATTTTACTAATATTCCACGTTTGATATGGAAACAAGGTATGGGATACCCATAATTGTCACGTTTATTGCAAGCCGTTCACGTCAAAACTCAGTATGTTTAAACCATTTTTCGAAAAATTTACACACTGAGAATTAGAAAGAAAAACACTGAGATGAAATAAACTGAAAAACACATCCTGAGAATTGAAAATTACACAATGAGATTTGTGCGCACTTTTTCTGCGCACAGATCTAATTTGCATATCTAATCTGTATCTATTACAATCTTAAACAACTAGGAGACAGAACTCGCTTTTAATTTGTAGCCTGAGTTCATGGCTCAAATTGTTATTTCGATTAAGTTTATGTCATCAGCAGTCCAAGGTCTGTTTAAGTTACGATTAGTAAAGATGTGAAGAATTTCCCTAAATCTCCTGTATCTTTAATTGACATTATTAGGAAACTCGAGAGTTCTAATGCATCTGTATGTATTTAAAACTTTAAAAACAGGTTTAATCCACAATTTTTTACATTATAAAATGCCTGTACCAAGTCAGGAATATGACAGTTGCTCTCCATTCGTTTGATGTGTTTGAGCCATCCCCTTGTTTTTGCCATGTGATACTGTAATAAGGACTTTCTCTTTAGAATTGTCCTTGGAATTCGGATTTTTTGTTATTTTACTTTTTACAACTTGCACACAACATGTACATAAATCTCATTGTGTAATTTTTGAAGTCTCAGTGTGTAATTTTCAAAGCTCACTGTGTGTTATTTATATTTTTGTAATCGCAGTGCGTCTTTTTGATATCTCAATGTGTATGTTTTTATTCTTAGTGTGTGTTTTCAGGTTTTTTAATCTGTGTTTTTTTTTAATTCTCAGTGTGTTAATTTTTCGAAAAATGTTTTAAACATAGTTTTGACGAGAACTGCTTGCCATATACGATGATATAACGTTACCACATCTCTGTTCATACACATATTATACTTACAGTAATTGCAAGGGATCTCTAAGCTGACCTGTAAAATACAAGAACAGATCAAAAGATTTAATCACATTATAAAGTGCCATAGTTTGTCAGCTTGGCGTGTGACATCAAATTTCCCTCATTTTTTAAACTAGCTTATAATACAGACATTACAGCAATCGGACTTGAGTATGTACAGGTTCAAACAAAATCTTTTGTTAGCAACCTTGCTAGCTGAAGCGTAAAGTCGTTATTAGCTTATAAGGTTTACCTTTATTACCCTTATTTTGAAGTAGTTTAGTCCAAAAGACGATAAATTGATTAGTCCACTCTCAAATTAGGGTAGTAAAGGTAAACCTAAGAACGATGTTACGCTTCAGCTAGCAAGAAAGGTAATCAAAGTTTTTGATTGAACGTACATAGTCAAATCCAATGGCTGTAATGTTCAACATGATTAGACAGTCATTTATTTATTCCTGGTATGGCGGACTAAAACAGCTTATTTTTAATACGAAGTTAACAATACGTCATGTCAGTATTTATTGTAAAAAAAATATGGAAAATAAGGATAGATCATAGAGGGAAATTTTTGTTTACTAAATTTGAGAATGGAAATTGGGAATGTGCTAAAGAGACAACAACCTGACTAAAGAACAGAAAACAGTTGACAAAATTTGTCGTCTTTGTACTGTTTATTGCACACACAAAAACATTGCGGTAGGGGCTTTGCCCATTGTTAAAGGCCGTACGGTGACCTATAATAGTTGTTAATTTCTGTGTCATTTGGTCTCTTGTGAAGAGTTGTCTCATTGGCAATTACACCACATCTTCTTTTTTTATATTAACCGAACAATTATAATTAATCTGCCCCGTCATTTTTTCAGTACTGCACGAGATTTTTTTTCTCGCTGAACACTTCGAAGTAACAAGAGTCACAAGAACAGTCATTGGAACTTTATATAGGGGGAGGGGGTCTATATAGTTCAAATGAACTCGTAGTGACTCAGTATTAAAACATCAAAGGATCTTATTTTGCCGCAACTGTGAATTAAAAAAATCAGAACTCGACTGGCTCTCTCCAACGTAAATTTCGTGACACCCTATGTTAATTTATAGTTAAACCTGATTATTTTATGAGGCGACCATTTTACTTTCACAGCTGGAGAAAAAGGGTTGTGTTTTTTTTTGCATCAAAAACAAAATTCCCCTAACGTGTGTATACTACGGCAGACACGTGGAAAAGCCTTTTTATAGAAGTTTTTTTACAACAATAACTTAATGATTGATTGATTGATTGTTGTTTGTTTAATGCCACATGAGCACAACAAGGCTATATCGCGGCGAGATATCATTTAATAAATTGTTTCTTATCTTACCTCCATTTGCTTGAAATAAAATGCTCAAATGTGATGGCGACCTGATCCTTCCAAAGTCAAAATGAAAATGAACAGGTTAAAATCGTGCCACATTTATCTCGATTTAGCTGTAAACTTTCCAGTTGCTCGCCTTAATTTAAAACAATGTGTTGCTTTATAAAACAATATATCGAAGAAAAAAAGGCAATTTATTATTATTGCATGATATTTTTATTGACTTATAAATTAATCGTAAAATTGTTTCTCGTTTTGATAATTTGTCGCGTTATTTAAAACGATTTATTTTTATGGCGATAAAAAACAAATCGGCTAAATGCCTTGTTAGGCATTTTGTCGAAAAAAATAAATCGCAGTAATAAGAAAAAAAGGCAATTTATTATTATTGCATGATATTTTTATTGACTTATAAATTAATCGTAATTTTTTTTCTCGTTTTGATAATATGTCGCGTTATTTAAAACGATTTATTTTTAAGGCGATAAAAAACAAATCGGCTTAATGCCTTGTTAGGCATTTTGTCGAAAAAAATAAATCGCAGTAATGAGAAATAAAGCAGTTTCCCGCTAAAAGTTATATCGCCTTCATGGATTATAAGTATTAAAACGAGGGTAATATACGCTTCCGTACACATGTGGCCAGCGCGACGGATATTTTATCTCGATAAACGTCTTTTTTCACCTACGGGTTAAATCCCAAACTTGATAATTGCAAAGTTTAACGCGTTAAATATATTGATTTCTTTACGCGTTAAAATCTTGTTTTAACGCGTTAAAACGGTATTTATCGCGTTAAATGTGATTTTATCGCGTTAAATGTTAACGTGTTACTTTATCGGGTTTTTGACATGATTGGCCTTTCATACTAGAACCTACAGAGGTCGTTCTGCAAACTTTATGGACGTTGTAAGGACGTGGTAGGAACGTAGTGAAAACCTTATGGTCGTAGTAAGAACGTAGTGAACACCTGATGGTCGTAGTAAGAACGTAGTGAACACCTGATGGAAGTTATATAGACTTGACACGAACCTAATAAACACTTGTTGAACGTGGTGCGGTCTTTGTAAGGACGTAGAAGGGTCGTGTTAGAGACCGAATAACGGTATTATCAATCGAATTTGAGCAAGTTACTACTACGTTTAAAAAAAAATTAAGACGTAGTGGAAACTTCATGGACTTTGTCTCAGTGTGACGGGGGTTTTTAAGGACTAAAATGTTAACAATAAGCATAAAACATAATGATTTATAGTTTATAAACAAAACAAAAATTAACAAGTTAGAAATATGTTTTTCCAACAATTGTAAAAGAATTAAGTTTTATTCGTTCAATTCTTCATTGTATATATTGTTTTATGATACCATTGTTAATATTTAATATATATTATACCATTTTTGTCGAGCCTTCGACTTAAGTCGAAAAAGCGAAACTAAGCGATCTGAAACGAAGCGTCGGTGTCGTCGTCGGCGGCGTCCACCAATATTCACTCTGTGGTTAAAGTTTTTGATATGTAAATAACTTTCTTAAACTATACTGGATTTCTACTAAACTTGGACAGAAGCTTGTTTATGATCATAAGATAGTATCCAGAAGTAATTTTTGTATAAAAAAAATTCCATTTTTTCCGTATTTTACTTATAAATGGACTTAATTTTTTTTCTGCGGGGAATATTACATTCACTCTGTGGTTAAAGTTTTTAAAGTTGTAATTACTTTCTTTAACTATCCTTGGTTTGTACCAAACTTGGACAGAAGCTTGTTTATGATCATAAGATAGTATCCAGAAGTAAATTTTGTAAAAAAATAAATCCATTTTTTTTCCCGTATTTTACTTTCAAATGGACTTAATTTTTCTGCGGGGAAACATTACATTCACTCTGGGGTTAAAGTTTTTAAAATTTTAATAACTTTCTTAAACTATCCTGGGTTTGTACCAAACTTGGACAGAAGCTTATTTATGATCATAAGATAGTATCCAGAAATAATTTTTTTAAAAAGATAACTCCATTTTTTCTGTATTTTACTTTTAAATGGACTTATATACCATGTTTTTTACGAGTTAACATATTTAAACAAACGAATCCGAAGGATGAGTTTGTTTAAATATGTTAATGATTACGACACATGGTATATAAAATTTGTAACATAAATAAAATGATTGACAGCTTCAAGACCTTCAACTTATATTGGAATTTGATCACGTTACAGTTTTATCCAATGAAATGGACGCTCGCGCAAGTCACTTTTGCGCCTCGTGTTTGATTTTTTGTGTATTTCATGTAATAGAACCCCTGAATTTGCAAAAGGGAAAGAACATGTCGGATTTTCCCGATTTTTATTTAGTTTTGCGCCCCGTTTATGATTGTTTGCGCAGGTAATTTCGTAATGTCATCAGACTGAGGTAAACAAAAATATAGGATTCCAGCGACAAGGATTAAATAATTATTCTAATGACGGTAAGAATTGTATTTTTTTGTTTGTTTTCAAGGTATCATACAAATTAATCATATTTTACAGAATTTTTATCTCATTGAAAAAGGCATAGTTATACATTTCTAGTTTTCGTACAAACTGCTTATCCGAAGTTCCGTTATTTTATTAATTTGATCATTAGATTATTTATTAAAACACAATTTTAATGATAAAGCACTGTATTTAAACAGTAGCGGATCCAGGGAGCGTATAGATAGTGTACGTTCCCTAATTGATCGAGAAAAAAATCATGTTTTTTCTCAGATATTTGTAGCCTATATTTATTCCTTTTTCTATAGGTACCCCCTTTTTTAAATCGATATTAAATTGGATTTTCGCAAAGGAAATGATAGTTTCACATTTCATTTTTTTCACAACTAGAAGAAGAAACATTTAGTAATTGTTTCCAAAATTAGGGGAATTTGTAACAATCCTTTATAGTTTAAAAAGGGTTTCTTAAGATGTGGGTTCACATAATTTATTGCTTTTTGTTATAAAATGAAAACAAATGAAGATCTTGACCTTTTATAGTACGTTTAACAGTTTCCTAAATATTTAAGAGGCGGGTACATTTAAAAAAAAAGGTGGAGCTTCAGCCATGGAATAACATGAAAATGAATATGTTATACCATGGCTGAAGCTCCGCCTGTTTTCCTTTGGATTCTAGTTGAGTTGCATATTTAATTAGCAAAGTATGGTACAACATCAATTTGCATATAATATACCATGGTTTACCCTCACCACACTTTTTAAGCAAATTATTTCATAAAAACATCAAAGAAAAAAATCCAATTTATGTTACAACATTACATACAGTCTGCAGTTAAAGTTTTCAAAACATTTATTAGATTCATTAACTATTCTAAATTTTTACCAAACTTGGACAGAAGCTTCTTACAATCATAAGATAGTATCAAGAGGAATATTTTTATTGTTTTTTTCACATTTTTGTTGACCCTGCGATTTACAGCAAAAGTAGGCGAGACACTTACACTTTTTTTTGCAATTTCGATAATTTTGATAAATTCAAATATTTAATGAATTGTTCGGAGACTGATGTTCTCATCAGATTTCTTATATATATATAGATAAATGTATTTTGATTAGACATTCATCAGTGGGAATAATTGCATAATATTCACGGAAGTGTGAGTTTTTTCTCTTGCTTGTTATAAGTGTCAAAATTGTTGGCTGTTATGTTTTATTTTTGTTTTGTTTCGTATATGTTTTTTTTATATGTATTCATGTGTTTCAGCGACGATCCTTTTGTACTAGATTTTATCCTGAATAAAATTAGTTAGTTAGTTACTTAGTGCATTGGAAACAAGGACAGATTGAAGAGTTTCACCCTTGTTCCCATGTAATATACTTCACATTGTTTCTATTTCTACAACAAGTATAAGTTGAATAGATTTATTGTTACGAATAACAATAGATTGTGAAAACGGGATGTGACGAGCGGGTTCTACATCACGAAAACACAGTCCATTGTTATTCATAACAATATAATTGATTATTCTTTAAATAGCATGAAAATAAGAAATTACTAATAGTTTTCCCTACAAATTTATTCAAAATTTAAAAAAAAAAACATAGGAAATTCCAAAAGCGAAAAAAAATTAAGCATCTATTTGGCATACAAATCATACTCCTTACGGACGAGTCATTGAAGTCGTGGCCACGGACAAGTAAGTAGTGGCCAGGGATAAAATAGTCGTGGTCACGGACAAGTAAGTCATTGGCCACGGACAAGTAAGTCGTAGCCACGGACAAGTAAGTAGTGGCCAGGGATAAAATAGTCGTGGTCACGGACAAGTAAGTCATTGGCCACGGACAAGTAAGTCGTAGCCACGGACAAGTAAGTTGTGGCCACGGACAAAATGGTCGTGGCCACTGACAAGTAAGTCGTGGCCACGGACAAAATAGTCGTGGCTACGGACAAGTAAGTCGTTGCCACGGACAAATAGTTGTGGCCACGGACAAGTAAGTCGTAGCCACGGACAAGTAAGTCATGGCCACGGACAATTAAGTAGTGACCACGACAAACTAGTCGTGGCCACGGACAAGTAAGTGGTGGCCACGGACAAGTAAGTCGTTGCCACGGACAAAATAGTCGTGGTCATGGACAAGTAAGTCATGGCCACGGACAATTAAGAAGTGGCCACGACAAACTAGTCGTTGCCACGGACAAGTAAGTGGTGGCCACGGACAAGTAAGTCGTTGCCACGGACAAAATAGTCGTGGTCATGGACAAGTAAGTCATGGCCACGGACAATTAAGTAGTGGCCACGACAAACTAGTCGTGGCTACGGACAAGTAAGTGGTGGCCACGGACAAGTAAGTCGTTGCCACGGACAAAATAGTCGTGGTCATGGACAAGTAAGTCATGGCCACGGACAATTAAGTAGTGGCCACGACAAACTAGTCGTGGCCACGGACAAGTAAGTGGTGGCCACGGACAAGTTAGAGAGCCGTGGTGTAGTGGTTAGTGCATCGGACTACTAACACAAAGGTACCTGGTTCGATTCCCGTTTGGGATGAAAATTTCAGGAACTCAATTTTCGGCTCTCCCTTGACACCATTTGCGAGTATGGTCTTGAGGAAACGATGATAGTCCGTCGGACGGGGACGATAAATGGCTGACCCGTGTTAAGAGAGAGACATATCTCTTGCACGTTAAAGACACCCTTGTAGATTTCGAAAAAGAGTAGGCTAATGCCGCTACAAGGCAGTACTCGCACCCGCAAAGTGGAAAGGGATTAATATAAGTTGTAAAAACTTGTTTCCCAATCCACTATAAACAAATATGTTTAAACTAAGTAAGTCGTTGCCACGGATTAAATAATCGTGGCAACGGACAAGTAAGTGGTGGCCACGGACAAGTAAGTCGTTGCCACGGACAAAATAGTCGTGGTCATGGACAAGTAAGTCATGGCCACGGACAATTAAGTAGTGGCCACGACAAACTAGTCGTGGCCACGGACAAGTAAGTGGTGGCCACGGACAAGTAAGTGGTGGCCACGGACAAGTAAATAGTGGCCACAACAAGTAAGTCATTGGTAAAAAAACTGACATAGCTTAATAGAAAATATAAATACAAAATACCCATTTGAAATTGTAATGTAAGCTACATGTAATGAATAACTGATTTCAAAGAAAAATTTATGTAAATTCTCAAAATGATACAGAAAACCTGCATAATTAAGAAAAAAAATAAAATGAAATACCAAATGAAATGAATGTGCGATAAAGCCTTGTCATTTACTTATGTATAGCATGATTACTTGAATGTTGATTACTATAAAGCTGAATTTTTAGCTCAGTCTATGAGGCAGAGTAGTCTAGAGCGATGAGAACAGTGCAGGCAGTGTTGTCGCAATATCACAATAGACGTAGGAGTTCGAAGACGAAGGAAGAACCATATTTTTCTTTTTCAAAATATTCATATTGACCGGACCATATGAGTATTTGGACTTTTTTCAAAATATTCATACTGACTAATTTGAAGGAATTGGTCAAGTTTACTGATTAGATTCGAATATAAATTACAGATCAAATTAACTGAGTTCTTGAATCAATTTCAAAAGCAAAAATGTAAATTAAATGAACACTGAATAGTTTAACTATTTAAAAAAGACAGGTTAGTTTAATCTGTCAATCTCCTAGCTGTATTCAACAAATATGTATGTAACATGGAATTTACTTTTAGTTACTCATTGAAATTTCAGTTATTTGAAGTAATGATAATGTTGGAAGATTTTGTTTTAAGAATATTTAGGAACTTTACTGCAAAAACCGACAAAAATACTGGACAGAAATTATAAAAAAAAAATCTATGGAAATGAAAAAAATAAGTAAAAAATAATGAAAACGTGTCGGAAACAAATGCAAAGATTTAAAAAGATATAGAGTTCTTTGTTACTATAATCTTACCAGTTGTTGAGAAGATCATTCCCGATTAAAATGTAGGGTTAATGATTGTATTGGTAAATTATTAAGATGCATGTTTGTAGAAACTGTTATGCACATTTTGCATATTAAGCAATCTGAAGCAGATTGTGGCAGCAAGAGTCGCATATACAGCTACAACCACTTTCAATCTCTGAGTTAAGTCCTTTTCAACTGATGTTTATATACTGAAAAATAAGATGATCAAATGACAAAGTAATACTGATCAAAATACATTTATGATCCAGCTCGTACTAGACCGTACGTGTACATACTCATACGATCCGACCGTACGCGTATGGCCTGACCGTACGAGTATACCCATACGGTTCGGTCCGTACGCGTACTGTCCAAATACTCTTATGGTAGATGGAATATATATATACATTCAGGTTAATCATTAATGTAGATCAAGAAAACTATTGGATGTATATGTAATTCAGTTCCCTGAGGAACACCTGATATAACTTATATTGTGTTCTAGTATAAATGTTTGTGTTTTCGATTAATAGAAAAGATTTTATCAAGTGTTTTGCTTGTTCTCATACGCCATAACATTTGTGTTATGTAATATTCTATTGTGTAAAACTTTATCAAAAGTTTTTTTTGATCGACCATAGGATGATAAGATCGGTTTGTATTTTTTATCGTTATTTCATGAAGGCTGGCGAATAAATAAAAAATATATGGAATTCGCAAGATCTGTTTTTCCCGAAACTGGTATTTAAAAGTCATAAAGTATGTTTTTGATTCAAGGTGTTGCATTTTTTTTTAAAGTGTTATCCATCTTGTGTTTTCTTTCTATATAATTTTTATGTATTATGTGTGAAACAGATAATTTACATCTTCAAATGAACTAGCTTTAAGCGAGAACGATTGACACTTTTGAATTAAACTGCAGCACGAGGTATTATTGTAGCAGCATCTATATATTTAAGAAATAATTCATGGGGGCTTGAATATATCGTGATTTTACCACGGGTTGGCCCTTTATGACAAATATTTTACCCTGAGCGATAGCGAGGGGTTAAATATCGGCATAAAGGGACAACCCGTGGTAAAATCTAGATATATTCAAGCCCCCATGAATTATTTCGATTCTAATAGGACAAATACAGCAATTCTTTTGAATCGAAGCGCTCTAGGTGGACGCAACTATTTGCCGTTCCCGTAAATTAACACACTTTTAGATTGGCGTAAAAGAACGGAGAAAACAGAATAAACGACATGCTCAAACTATTTACAATTACGTATTTAGATAGATTTGAATAAATTTAAATGATAATGTACTTATACATCTTCTGTGTATAAAAAATGGGCTTATACCACATTTTAGCATCGTTTGTTTACGTTTCCTTGTGATAATTTTATGTTATCAGAAGCGTGTTTTTTCCCGTAAAATGCTTAAATTATTACGTCACATTCTATGACGTCGGGTACTTTATTCATAAAACAACATATGACGTGGGAGTACGATCGGAACAGCCAATGCAATATATTCATATTTTACCACGGGTGTGTACTCAAAGCGTTTGAAGGACGTCATGTTAGAATTAAGAAATAATTCATGGGGGCTTGAATATATCGTGATTTTACCACGGGTTGGCCCTTTATGACAAATATTTTACCCTGAGCGATAGCGAGGGGTAAAATATCGGCATAAAGGGACAACCCGTGGTAAAATCTAGATATATTCAAGCCCCCATGAATTATTTCGATTCTGATAGGACAAATACGGCAATTCTTTTGGATCGAAGCGCTCTAGGTAGAGGCTGACATTTGCCGTTCCCATAAATAAACGCACCATTCAATGGCGTAAAAGAACGGAACAAACTGAATTAACGACATGCTAAACTGTTTACAATAATGTTTCAAGATAGTTTTGGGTGAATTTAATGATAATTAACTTATATGTCTTATATATTTTTAAAAAGTTGACTTATATCACATTATAACATCGTTTGTTTACGTTTTCTAATTGTGATGATTTTCGGTTTCACAAGCGTGTATTTTCCCGTATTAAAATGCTTATTTATATTCTGACGTCGTTGTTCTATGACGTCGGTTAGCTCATTCATTAAAATACATATGACGTGGGAGTACAATAGGAACAGCCCTATCAATATATTCATATTTTACCACCGGTGTGTACTCAAAGCGTTTGAAGGACGTCATGTTAGAATATGTAACATACGTTGAAAAAGGAAGATTAAAGGAATCAAACATTTTCCATACCAATATCTATATATAGCTCAATATTAGAAGTCACATTAAACAATTGCTACCTGCAATATTCTACCATGTATACATAATTTTGAAACACTACTTTAATAATCTGTATATACGTATATACTGTCAAACACAACACAGACAGTAATTTACTTATAATGTGTTTGTAAAAGAACAAAACCCACAAGGCCTTATGATTTTTTAAACTTATCTTTCATTGTTCAACTTTTATCATTTAGTCGTTAATTCTCGATTTTTGTTTATGCTACAGAACTGCTCATTTTCTGAAACTGCATCCTGTAAGTTACATTAACATTGACAACCAAAATGTATTATGTGTTCTTATACATTTATCCACATATATAAACAAAAATTAATTAAGCAAGTGTAACTGGGAGACTGGAATGACGATGATAACGAGATGCAGCCATTATGACCGGTTTGCAGACGTTTGCAAATCAAACGATAGACAATGGATTTTCAAATTCAAATTCAAATACTTTATTGGACAACGCACATATGATACAATGCGTATTCCAAGATATAAGCTATTAAAGACCTAAACAACACTCAACAAGAGATCAAATGACATAAACAGCTTTGGGTCACCGTACGGCATTCATAAAGGGCAAAACCCATGCGTCATAGTCCACTATATTCAAAAGGCCCAGAAATAACAAATGTAAAACAATTTTAACGAGAAATATAATGTCTACTTTATGTAAAAATAATGAACGAAAAACAAATATGATGCACAGCTACAAATGACAATCATTGAATTACATGCTTCGGACTTAGGACAGGCACCTACAGAATGTGGCGGGTTTAACCTAGTTTTTTGGTACCAATAGATTGTTCTTATTTTGAACTGTAACAGTACTGTCCTAGGTTAGGGGATGAGAGGCCAGAAAAACAGTATTACCCGGCCACATTATATATGTGCTTGTCCCAAGGCATGACTCTGAGCCTTGTGGTTCTGTGGGTGTTGTTGGTGCATGTCTGTCATATTTGTTTTTGGGCAAATTGTTTTGTAATTATATAGACCGTTATTTTTCATATATTTCATGGCCGACTTTACGGTTTGTTGTTTTCTCAGTGTCGAAGGCCGTACGGTTGTATTGAATTTGAAACGTAGAGACTGGTAACTGATTTGAAGTTCATAACGAGTTGCAACCCACGACCGGTTGCAGACGTTACGTGAGACAATGACTAGGATCTAGTCAATTAACTGAGCATACTCGCTTTAACTCCACTTGTAGAATTAGGCACAAGTCATATGCAGTAGTAAACAATTTAATGATTCAGGATGGAATACATGTAGTTTTACAAAATGATACAAATTGATCGGATCTTGTCAGTACGAACGAGAATGAGATTACAGAATGACAATGAAGAAAATGAAATAATACAATAAACACTTAAAGGATTAACAAAAGAATGTATATGTATAATAAAAATCTGTCGTTTGAAGTTTAGGCTAAATAGCGCTAATTGAAATCACTAAAGAATAAATTATTCTTTACATAAGAAAACTTAAGAACTACGTAAAGCTGTGACTTCATCTATAATTTACCAAAATAATTATCTTGAAATAAATTTCCCACTATGAGAAAATATACTGACATAAAGTGTTACTTATTACAGAAAAAAGGCTTTATAAAGAACAATGAAGAAAATCCTAACATCATAAGGAAATTACTCTGACGGACAAATATTGCAAATAAAATGATTTCGATAAAATAATGAATAGTTTAACAATATGATAACAGTATGCCCGAACAGTTTGTCACTGAAAGTTCAACAGTATCAGACTTATGAAGAATACACTTTATATGGTTCCAAAGGTTACATAAATTATCGCTATCACAGATTTCTTTAAGGAATACATCTCCTTTATTTGCTAAAATTATATTGACGTATAAATATTGAAAATCAAAGATATAAGAGTAACGACAATGTATCAAGACTTTTTTCTGCACCCTCAAGCTCATCTCTCCTCAAACATCATTTGACTTATAATATCACCCAAGCTATTAGACAAACGGTCGTGTGCTCATAGTTTCTTCGAAGATAAAAATTCGACCATTACACGATATCTTTCATTTATGGTACTGTGGTGGTCATTTACTAATTTGAAGCTTTTGTGGACAACCCCAAACAAGAAATGACCACCCAAAAGAACAAACAAAAAATAAATCAAACGAGAAGTACATGCATACAGATTGACAGAGACCATCTTGTAATTAAAACAGCATAATTCAGAAATGCACTTAATGTGTTTCTATACTTATTTTGAGTTTTTGCTGCTGTTTGAAAGCAAAGTTGTAGACAGTAGTTTAGAATCATTCTGTAATCCACACAAAAACTGTCTCCTCCATGACAGTTTCGTTCATTAAAAAATTCGTAAGGGTTCCGCGGAACCCAGTGTCTCGCCTACTTTTGCTGTAACTCCCAGGCTCAACAAAAATGAGGAAAACAATAGAAATATTCCTCTTGATACTATCTTTTGATTGTAAGAAGCTTCTGTCCAAGTTTGGTAAAAATTTCAGGATAGTTTATGAATCAAATAAATGTTTTAAAAACTTTAACTGCAGACTGTATGTAATGTTAACTGGAAGAAAAACTCCATTTATAAGTAAAATTCAGATACACAGGTACCAAATATTAACAAAATTTCCTTTCTAGATACTAGCTTTTGATCATAAACAAGCTTCTGTCCAAGTTTGGTACAAATTTAAAATAGTATAAGAAAGTTATTAATTTTTAAAATTTTTAACCACAGAGTGAATGTGTTGTTTCCTGGCAGAAAACCTAAGTTCATTTCGGAAAAAATGGATTTATTTTTTTACAAAATTTACTTTTTTTTTAGATACTATCTTATGATCATAAACAAGCTTCTGTCCAAGTTTGGTACAAACCCAGGATAGTTAAAGAAAGTTATTAAAATTTAAAAAACTTTAACCACAGAGTGAATGTAATGTTTCCCCGCAGAAAAACTAAGTCCATTTATAAATAAAATACAGAAAAATAGAATTTTATTTTTACAAAATTTACTTCTGGATACTATCTTATGATCATAAACAAGCTTCTGTCAAAGTTTGGTAGAAATCCAGTATAGTTTAAGAAAGTTATTAAATTTTCAAAAACTTTAACCACAGAGTGAATATTTGTGGACGCCGCCGACGACGACGACGACGGAATGTAGGATCGCTTAGTCTCGCTTTTTCGACTAAAGTCGAAGGCTCGACAAAAACCAGACACTGTTTGTTTTTAGTGTTTGGTACTGGTCTAAAATCCAGAATGGCTGTCACTATGAATCATATTTTGATGTGGACCCCATATGGCAAATTACAATAGAAACTACAAAAAGCGCATTTTGTTATCTGTAGTATTGTGGTGATATTAATCGATTTATCTTTGGCGTTAGATGGTATTTCTCCAATCTACTTTTTAGTTTTGATTGTGTCTTGGTATTTCCCCGATTTTTTTCCCTCCGTACAGTCGAAGATTTTGCCTGTTAAATACAAATTGTCATGTTTTCTATTAGAAAGCTTTGAGTCCAAGTCGTATTCTAATTGTGCCCAAGATATCCACTTTTTCCCAAAGTCAGTCTTAGTAACTTTAATCTTCATGTCCTTTAATCCGATATAAATAAGCAACTATACTTAAATGTGAACCGCGCCCTGAATATTCATCAAACATTTGTCACTGGACGTTTCAAGTATAGCAGATGTTAATCTACAGTGATCGATTTTCTGTGTTTACCATTCAATGACCCAGTTTTGATTAGTAGTATGATATTGCAGATATTCAAATCTTGCATTTTTATTATTATTTCAAGAAAGGCGTTTTCCGTCGATATTGACGCATATATTTATTCACCAATGGAAATTAGAATAAAAATACCTTTTCATGCTCGTACACTTTGTTATTAATTTGAACTGTGTTTTCACCTTAAAAATTACTATGATTCATTCTTATTTATATTCTTAAGGAGGTGTTCCTTTCTGTTATTGTTTATATCTCATTTTACGTCACTTCATTCATGAAAGGTCTGGACAAAACGATGAGTGTAACTGGTCTATTTCAAAATAGACCGTCGGTCACATGACAATTACAAAGTATTGACTATATACCGTACCGTACAGGTAATAACTATTCTCAGTTGTAGATTTACCTGCGGTGTAGTCGAGAGTGAATTAAACTTCATTAATTTAATATAAACCTAACAGGAGGATTTTCAGACTCTTTTTTTAGTGACATCTTATTAAACCTGCAATAATGACTTTGGGATGTGGTGCGTCCGTTGCCAAAGTTATACTGGTTATAGTTAACACTATTTTCTTGGTAAGTTACTTTTAATTTGTTCTCTTTTCTTTAATTCATTTACGGCCTTGTTGTAAAAAAAAATGCTATGCCAAACCAGGTCCTAACTTTTGACACGCCCTTTTCAATTTTTAAAATATCACATTGTACAATTATACTTTATAAATACTTTTATTCTTTATTATATGACTGACAAAACAAAATGACAATAGTTTAAATAGAGCCGCCCTGTTGCAATTAAGGAACCAGTCAACCCGAATAAGGGACAATACTAAGGAAGAGTTTAAATGAAATATGACCATCTAGTAAGTCAAGACTGTCTGGTTGAGTGATCCTTTTATAATTGTTTACTTCTGTAAAAGTAGGGTCGTGACGGAGAAAATGGATTACCGATAATATTAAGTTATGCATCATCACTTTTGTCGATCTGTTACCATACTCTTATATTGTTTCACATCTACGTTATTTCAAGTTAATCCAAATAAGCTAAAATCTATATACTATATCCCTTTTATTTGTTTATATGATGTTTACATATCAAACCTGTTCTGTACATACAAAGACTATATCCATAACACCACCAACACAACACTCGGTGGCCTTGCGGCAAAGATGTTGTAAGATAAACAATAACATGCGCTATATATTTTTTAATTGAAATACCTAAAAGGGAAATTATGTTTGTGGTTTCACGGTAGAGTTGATGGAAGCGGCCTTGGGGTTATTTCAGCATTATCTAATTAAGTAAAGCAGGTGTGTGTCCATTTATAAAATGTTTATTATCAAGTAACTCTAAAAGTCATATATAGCCAGATTATCCCTTTACTATTATTCCAGTTATTGGCCTTTTTCTAAAATATAAAGGAGAAGAGGTATTATTACCATTGACTCAACTATTACCAAGAGAGTCTAAATAACGACGATTTTAGCAATTGTTAGTCACCGTACGACCTTCAACAATGATCAAATATAATACTGCATAGTAATAGTCCAATGACAAACATGTTTATGACGAGTACTTAAAAACTATATAAAAATAAATATATATTAAGCAGATAGTAGTAAATCTCTGTCCAAAAGTCATAAATAAGAGGAAATAAATACGGGTTACAAACTAAAACCGAGAACACACAGTCACATCAACCACATGAGGAAAATAACGGCTAGCAAAACCTCCAGCTTATATGGCAATGTTAAACAAACACAAACAAACACAAGAACACCCAGTACAAAGAAATACATAAATAAATAATATTAAAAGTACATTACATGTACAACATGTAAACCACACAACAACAACGGATATGACACTCTTCCTTCGCTTTATATACAAGGGGGAAATGTTCTTGACGTTACAACTTGTATTTACAACGTCAGTTGTATTATGAATGTAGCTATCGGCTTTAGATCTGACTGAACATTATTGTAGGAGTTGCTCATCATAAAATTAAATATAGATATATTTTTTTAAAGTACTTTTATCTGCTAAAGATATTTACAAGTATATAATGCCAATCCGTGTTAACTATTAAAGTGAGCCTGTTTCCTAATCGATACAATAGGTAGTTTTTGAAACAGAGGTCGACAGCAATGCATGGTGGGAATGAATGGCGAACTGGCAATGAAAACCAGTGCTTAATACTTACATAACTATGGTTTTGAGTTGTAAATTTGATTATTTTAAACGTGTACGTGTTTATATTTCAATACCGAATGCGATTATTGATTTCAACGATTTGCAAGTTAATCCGATGTCAGTAAAAGGTGCGAAAGACAGTCCTTTCATACTCCTCAAAGTCAAACAATTGAAGCAATTATCGCTATTTTGCGAAGTTTCGAGGACCTAAATCTGATTAATGTTATATAAGATTGGACAATAATAGTAGATATTTTATAAAGAACACTTTCATATGATTGATTTTGAATGAATGGATAATTGATTTTATGTTTTATAACTGACGCAACAAATTCAAACTGTTGCTGCCTGCTGATGGTCGTTCCCTGTATTTCGATCTGTGAATACGTTTAAATAAAACTGTACATGTATATATTGCAACGGTCTTGCCTTTACAACGGATACCGTGAGTGCTTTTTATAGACCAATCAGGCTTTTATAGCCGACTATACGTTGAATTATTGGGTTTTGTCATTGTCGAATGAAGAGGCTGTCTCTATTTGCTTACATTTACTCATTTGAACTATTGTGTGTCATTGGCAATCATAGACGATCTCCTTATCATTGTATTTAATGTGGTCAACGAAATTATTTGGTTATACATGTACAAACAAAACACACAAACAAAATGTTGAGCATTTTATTTAAAAAATAATTCTGGAACTTGATTTTACCCCAAACTGGATGCGCAGTCTGAACATTTCACTATTGAAAACGTGTTTAAAGAAACACAACCAAACTATTTGCTAAGGTTTTTTTAGGAAAATAATTCGACGCCTATCCTTTATTACGTAGGCGAGTATGTGTACAACAAAGCAGAATTATTTGAAAATTTTATGTAAACAGTGAAATTTAAAGTTTAAATGTTTCAACAAGAATGTATACAGCACTTTAAATCCCCCGGACCCGAACGAAATAAATGATTATAACATTTAAATATATGTATGGATTGTTGCTGTAGTTTGATGCGACCCTCAGTATGTTTTTCTCTGATCTCAAAGCTTTATGACCGTTTCCAAAACATTAAGTGGAAAGTATTGATGTGTGTCGATGCAATGATGTCGGAAACATGACACTTGTTGTTCTCAATTTGTGTAGGTTATTTTATTTATTGCAGCTTCATAAGCTGTTATCACAATTGCCATAACAAATCTTTATGAAAAATACATTTTAAACATCATAATTTATGGGTCATATCATTTACAGAAACGAGACACATTTACTGCTGTATCAGCAATATATCTTGATGTCACTTCGCTGAATATATTAAATATTTATCTCTATTTATATGCTTCACTCGGAAAACGAAAATGAGAAAAAATAAAATATGGATGAAACTTGATATGGATGTCACAAGACACTGTTGATCGCACCAGAGATATGTATGTACTATATATGACAGACACCTGTAACTACCCAGCTATCAAACGAATCTCCCTAGAACACTTAAAACGTAACCATCCTCGATGAACAGAAGACGATTGACTGTACATCATCGCCATGCAGTTATCAAACATACATGTATACATACCTCAAGCCGAACAGCTTATTTATTATTCTTTTTGAGTCGTTCACTTAATGTCTCATTGTTATATACATCAAAAATCATTTTATTCGTACAAACCGCTGACAAAAAGGTATTATTTTGGTTTTTGCTACCGTACTCGACATTGAGCGTCTCGCTTTATTGAACTATGTCTTTAGCAGCATGAGTACACAATCGGTAATTGTTGTAGACTTAGCCCTTTTCTACTGATTGTTATCTGTATCTGTATATATACATCTGTATGAGTCTGTTGTGGATACCAATACTGGCTTTAAGACGATAGAGAGATCGCAGTCGATTTATTGACGGTGCGCAAGAGCATTTTTTTTCAAAAGTTTTACTACTGTTCTTATGTCGTACTGCTTAAACACTGTCGTAGGTAGAGGTAGATTTGTCGCCAACAAACTTGTTAAACTCCGTCGCATTCTGTACATGTCCCACGTCAGAAGCCGATAATTCATTGGTTGTCGTTTGTTGCTGTATATCATATTTGTTTTTGTTTATTGTTTGGTACAATAATGAGGCCGTTAGCTTTATCCTTCAACTGTTGAGGATTTTTCATTTCAGTGTCTTGTATAGCTTACACTATGTAATATGAGGTTTGCTCACTGTTGAAGGCCGCTTGGTCTCCATTAGTTATTAACTTATATATATACACGATATCACAGTTGCATGGGTTCGAATCCCGGCGAGGGAAGAACCAAAAATTTGCGAAAGCAAATTTACAGATCTAACATTGTTGGGTTGATGTTTAGACGAGTTGTATATACATTATGTACACAACCATGTATCACCATCATTGATGGCGATCCGATGGATACATCTGTTGTAGGGTTGTCACTGACTCAGACGTACTTATGAATATAATTATTTTCTGTGACTGTATCTTACATTAATTTGAAGGATCCTTTACTATAGATAATTTAGCTGATCTGTAACAATAACATCTTCATGCCTTATATATCATGTAATTGTTGTAATGTATTTACGCCGCTAGATTAAAACTGACGTGGAAAGGTAACATATGGCCACCGAAAGCTCTTTTTTTGAGAGCCCAGGTGGTCGTGTGGTCTAGCGGGACGGCTGCAGTGCAGGCGATTTGGTGTCACGATATCACAGTAGCATGGGTTCGAATCCCGGCGAGGGAAGAACCAAAAATTTGCGAAAGCAAATTTACAGATCTAACATTGTTGGGTTGATGTTTAGACGAGTTATATATATTGTATATATATATATATATATATATATATATGTCAATTTGTCTTGTGGAGATATTTCTCATTGCCAATCATACCACATCTTTTTATTTTTTTTATATTGGTACGTTTCGCAGCAGCTATTTGCTGGATAACGAAAGCATATTACTCATTTCAGCATTTAATCTTTTATCCAGTTATAGTGAAGGAAAAATAGACAAAATATGGAAATTTTATATTTCCATTAAAAGAAAGAGAAAGAATGCTTAATTTGAATAAAAGGAAATATTATAGATTTTATAAGAAAGTAAAATTATAATGGTTAATTTATAAAGAAAGTTCATACTAGAAGAATTGAATAAAATTAATGTAACCCTATAGATTGGATTTATGTTGAAGAATATAATTTTAAATATTAACTAAAGTTGGAAACTTGTAAATAGAATTAAAAGTTAATTATATACTTTCACAGATATTTTGTATATAGTATTACGTAAAGTTTTATATCAAAGAGCATGTTAATTAAGTCTCTTTTGTAAGTATTGGATGTCAAATACTTTTAACTAATAAAGACTTTTTATAAAGTAAATAGACAAATCCTAGTAAAAGATGTCAATTGTATTTGGGAAGTATTTAGATTTAAAGGAACAAAGGGAATTATTTATCTTCTTTGTTTATAGGTAAAAGTTCGATAATCCGTTTTACTAGGGACGCTAAGAATTAAGTCAAATTGATTGACAAAAGCTTAAATGGTCAGCAGGTAATTGATGACCAATGAAATAAATTATGGGAAGTCTTTTAAATTATTATTTGGCATTTCATTGGAGAAAATAGAAGAAGTTCTTAAATCCAAAGGTCATGTGACTAAAATTTCGAATATCCAAAATTATGTTTTAGCGTCACTTGATCTTTGGAACCTGAAAATAAAACATCATTTTACAGAACTTCTGTCTATTTTAGGTAAGTTAAAGTAACATTTAATTTAGCATATGATTTTGAAATAAATAAGTTAATACTAAATTTGTAATTAATTTGGGTTAAGATTTATTAATATCTGTTGTACTTTAAGGACAAATTGTATATAATGTTTTAAATACAAAATGGACTCTTGAAAAGGTCTTATAATGTTAAAGTTATTTGTAAATAAGTTTTATGTTAAATGTGAATTATTATAAGTTTTAAAGATATTAGTTTTAAAAGTTATTAAAAGGTTAAATGTTTAAAATAAGAACATTACTGAATTACGGAACTTATCATATTTACTCCGGAATAAGTTTTATAATTACTTAGTCCATGGGAGATAATTTTGAGTGTAAATTCATATCGCTAAATATTCTGAACACGCACAATCTTCAAAACCCTAATTTTACTGAATACTTAAATAAGTTTGACTTGCAGAAGTTGCAGAAATGTTTGAAGCCTGGAGACTGAGGTATTCATTATGTAATGTAGCTGTATTATGATTTAATTTGTTAATATTTTGAATGCTTAGAATTGAGGTTGATTTTGATAGTAAAAATACATAACATTACTTTTATTTTATTAGCAAGTCTTACATACAACATTTTAATTATTAGAAATATAAAGTCCCCTTTTCAATTTAGAGTTTTAAGTACATGTACCTCTTTTGATTAGTAAGTTAACTTGAATTCAGGAAAAGGTAATTATTAAGAAACAATATTTATTTAGTATTATGAATTATCTGGCATGTTGAAAGAAATATATTTAGTTATGCGAGTTAAGCTCTTGAGTTAAGTCCACCCCTTTTTAACATATTTAATGAAATATAACTATTGAAAGTTACAGAGTTAATTCCCCTGATGAGTTATTCCCCTTTGAAATAAGTTGTATGTGAGACTGTAAAGGTTCATCATTGTTAATTGATTTATTGATTCATGATTTATTTGTAATTGATTGTAACTGTTTATTGAATATACAATGTAGACTTGATCTTTGGAACCTGAAAATAAAACATCATTTTACAGAACTTCTGTCTATTTTAGTAACCTGCAAAACAGAAAACAAAAACCCCCCTACAATCAGCACAACAGTTTATGGTGGAGGCAAAAGGGAACGAACCAGTACCTCATAGATAAAGACACATGAGTAAGCCATCAAACTACTTACTTCGATCTGCAGGCTTAATTCCAGAGGAAACCGCTGAAGAATTACTAGTAGTCGATCTTGCTGCAGAACAGAACATACCCGTTAGAATCAACATGCCTGGTGAAGAGGTAAATATTGTTCAATCAATACCCGTACAGCCAAACAAATTCAGTGGCAACATAAAATCAGACAATTGGGTGAGACAATTCATCAGATGGAAAAATCTACAAAAAATATCTGATGAGCAAGCTTGTTATGCTTTACCCTTCTATCTTGAAGGAGCCGCAAAGACATGGTTTGAAGGATTGGCTGAACCAATTCAAGCTAACTTTGATCAATTAACAACAGCATTGAAAGATAGGTTTAAAAACACATATGAAGATGACGATATTCTTCTAGCACAGCTCCCAACAGAAAAGGCCGTAGAATTTTTAGATAGGTTGCAAATTAAAGCAAACAATCAAAACATTCCCGAACATTTATTGTTAAGAATTGCAAAGAAAGGATTTCAAGCATCATTAAAATCCGTTATAGTCCAAAGAGACCCTAAAACAATTGATGAGTTAAGAACAGCAGCTATAATTGCTGAAAAATGTCATCTAGAAAAAGAAAACGAGAAAACACAAGTCAGTGCTATATCAAATGAAAACTTTCAATTTTTACAAGATACTATCAATGTTCTAACTAAGAAGGTAGAAAATTTAGATGTACAAGGGGAAAATAAGCGGCAACAACCCAACAACAACTTTGGCAATAGTTATCAAAATTGGGACAATCAGGGCAATAGTATGAATAGTCAACAAAATTGGGTCCCAAGACAAAGTAGTAATTGGGGTCAACAAAATAGAAGTCGTGGTCAGCAAACGAGAAATTGGGGTCAGCAAAGTAGAAATTTTGACAGGAAGCCATTTCAATCTAACTCTGGTCAACAAACCCAATATTCAGGTCAAAATAAAGCTTCCTGTACAATCTGCGGTATGTACAAATGTTCAGGCAATCCAGACAATTGTTTTGCTAGAGATAAACAATGTGATCAATGTAAGAAAATAGGTCATTTTGCTAAGATGTGTAGAAGTATATATAACAAGTATGGTGAAAGGATAAGGTATTAGGGACGCGCGCCCATTTTTAGGCGCTCGTCTAGAAGTGGGCACAGTGGCAGGAAACATATCAATCTAATAACACCAATGGATAGAAATAGGATTAATATACAAATTTTAGATGTTAAAACTAATGGACTTGTAGATACAGGTGCTGCAGTATCTTGTATTTCATATGATTTAGTTAAAAAGTTTGAAAACAAAGTAAGATTAGATAGAGCAGATATTCCTAACATTTATGGAGTAGGTGGTGAAAAACATAAAGTTAAGGGCAAGGTCATGCTTCCTTTAAATTTTAAGGGATTAATCATAGATTATTCATTTTTAGTCATTGAAGACCTGCAACATCCCTTAATCTTAGGAGATGATTTTTTATTAGCAAACAAAGCAAATATTCATTATCCCACTCGTACTCTGTATTTGCATGAAGGAACTGTCCAAGTTGCTTTAATCAATACACAAGTTGGCAATGCCAGAATGGCAAAAACAATAACAATACCAGGTTTAAATATGTGTGAATTGCCTGTTATTATTCCAAGAAAATATTTAAACAAGCCTGTTATATTAGAGCCAGTTTCATATTTGGAAAAAAGTCAACTTATGGGTGCTTGTTGTTTAGTTCAAGCTACTAGGTCAAATTCAGCCTATGTGAAAATGCAAATTATTAATCCTAATAGAGATCCTGTCACTATCCCCAGAAACCAAGTTGTTGCTATGGTATCGCATGTTGATATAAAGACTTTACAAAATCTTTCAGATGTTGAAAAACAAAATATAAATACAAATAGTGTTTCTAATTTAGAAACTAAACAAAGAGAAAAATCAAAGAAAAAAAGTAAACTTGATTTTGATCTGTCATCTGCAGAGTTGACAGACATTGAAAAGCAAAAATTGAAGAAATTTTTAGACAATAATAGAAATGTCTTTGCTACTGATTTGTCAGAATTAGGCCAAACAAATATATATCAACATGAGATACAAACAACACATGAGATACCAGTAAGAACACCTCCTTATAGAACTACTCCAGTTATGAAAGAAGAAATTCAAAAACAAGTAGATAAATTATTAGAAAATAATATAATTAAACCTTCTACATCACCTTATAATAGTTCAGTAGTACTTGTCAAGAAGAAAGATAACTCTTTTAGGTTCACGATAGATTTTAGAAAGGTCAATGCGATTTCTAAAGCCATGTTTTATCCATTACCAAATCTAAATGATGTTTTTGATACTATAGGTGCTGTTAAACCCAAAATCTGGTCTAGTCTTGATATGGCCCAGGGATATTGGCAAATAGAATTACACCCAAATTCAAGGCATAAATCTGCCTTTGTAACTCATAATGGGGTATATGAATGGAATAGAATGCCCAATGGGTTGAAAAATAGTAGTTTTACCTTTCAAATGGTAATGTCTCAAATTTTACAAGGCTTGAATTGGAAAAATGTTCTAGTGTATGTAGATGATATTTTGATTTTTTCTGAAAATTTTGAAGAACATTTGACACACTTAAATCAAGTTTTTGACAGATTAAGGAAAGCAAATCTGACATTAAAACCTTCAAAATGCCATTTTGGTGTTTCCAAAGTCAAATATCTTGGTCATATTCTTTCTAAAAATGGAATTCAAGTTGACGAAGCCAAAATTGAATTAGTTAAAGAACATCCAATCCCTAAAACTCAACAACATGTTAGACAATTCCTAGGATTGTGTAATTATTATAGAAAATTTGTGAAAAATTACTCTAAAATTGCAGTTCCAATGAATTCTCTATTACAAAAAGATAAGCCATTTTTATGGACTGCTGAATGCCAAAAATCATTTGAAACTCTTCAAAATGCTCTTACTACAGCTCCAATTTTGGCCTTCCCTGATCTATCAAAATCATTTACCTTGACATGTGATGCCTCAGGGTCTGCTATTGGGTATATTTTAGGACAAGTTGATGAAAATAAACGTGAACGTGTTATTTCATATGGTGGGAGAGCTTTGAAAAATGAAGAAAAAAATTGGACTATTAGTGAAAAAGAATGTTTGGCAGTTTTAGAAGGGATAAAACAACATAAAGTTTATTTATTAAACAATAAATTTACTGTTTTCACAGACCATAAGGCATTAATATGGCTTCACAAATCAAAAGATACAAATTCAAAACTAGGTCGTTGGGCTTTACAATTACAGGATTTTGATTTTGAAATTATTTATAAAGAAGGGAAAAATAATCAGAATGCTGATGCAATTTCTAGAATTCCATACCCACCCCAATCCCCTGAACCAAAGGACACGAATGAGCAAGATAATAATGACTTAGGAGAAAATCCTTATCCCATTATTAATTCAATGTCACAAAAATGTTCTCAAAATGAAAATCAGAAAATTAGTGATGGATACATTGAAATGAGATTTGAATATGGACATGATGATCCAATAGTTGCTTCAATTGTTGAAAATAAACTTGATAATTTATCAGATGTTGCAAAATTACAAAGAGAATGCCCAGAATTAACTGACATCATTACATTTTTAGAAAATGGCACCTTACCAAAAGATGAAAAGAAAGCTAAAACTGTTTATTTTGATAAAGATAACTATAGACTTGGCCAAGATGGTGAATTAATTCATCAATGGTGGCCTAGAACTAAGGGTGTACCTAGAATAGAAGCAATGATAGAACAATTAGTTTTGCCTAAAATATTAAGGGAGGATGCTTTATTATCCTATCATGACTGTAAAGCTGGAGGTGGCCATGCAGGTATTAAGAAAACTTATGCTGCTTTACATCTGAAATATTATTGGCCAGGAATGTATCAACAAGTTTACTCTTATGTAATATCTTGTGATAAATGTCAAAGAGCAAAGAGGCCAGCACATAAACAACCAGCTCCCCTTATGCCATTGCCCGTAACTGATACTTTTGATCGTTGGCATATGGATATTTTGACTACACTTCCTACTACAAAAGAAGGCTATAAACATATTTTATTGATAGTTGATAGTTTTTCAAAATGGTCAGAGGCATTCCCCCTTAAAACTCAAGAAGCTACAGAAATAGCCCATATTCTTTACAATCAGGTGTTCACAAGATTTGGTTGCCCAGCTAGCCTGACAAGTGATAGAGGTCAAAATTTTTGCTCAAAACTTATTCAAGCCTTGTGTGAACTTTTTCAAGTTACCCGACACCATACTAGTTCATATCATCCCCAATCAAACTCAACATGTGAACGTATGAACAGTACTATAGGTCAAATTCTAAGAACTTACTGTGATCAAAATCAAATGAATTGGGCAGACTTAATCCCTAGTGTTATGATGGCTATAAGAATGTCACCAAATACTGAATCTACAGGATTCTCCCCTTATCATATGGTTTTTGGAAAGGAAATGAATATTCCTTTTGATATTTCTGTACTTCCAAAAGACAACATGTCTAAATCTGCAAAGGAACATTTGCATCAATTGATAGATCACTTGAAAATAGTTAAAAAAGTTTGTAAGCAAAACTTACAAAAATCTCAAGAAAAATCCAAACAGTACTATGACAAACGGTCAAAGGAACCAAATTTTGGAGTAGGTGATAGGGTCCTGCTTCAATGTATGAAAGTTCCAAAAGGACTTTCACCAAAATTACATGCAAAATGGATAGGACCATATTACATTACGAATGTAGGTCAAAATAATACTTATAAGCTAAGAAGAATGTCAGATCATAAAATTGTTAAGTCCAGAATCCATGCAAATAGGATAAAACCATATGAAGACCCAAGAAATGTTAGGGAACCAGTTAGACAATTGCAAAATAATGATGATTTAAATGATAACAGTTCTCAAAATGATGATAGCATAGACATAGACAAAAATGATGATGAAACTCAATTGCCAAATAATGTAGATGATCCAAATTTAGGGCAAGATAACCAAAATGATATTGATGACAATGATCAAACACAAAGTGAAACTGATAATGACAGTGAATTTTTAGCAGAAAAATTAGTTGCCAAAAAGAAAAGAAATGGTAAAAATTATTATAGAGTTAAGTGGGTTGGTTATAAAAAGACCACATGGGTCGCAGAAGAAGATATAGGTGAAGGCTTACTAGTAGAATTTTATACAAAATACACTAAAAGTGGCAAATTAAGAAAAAAGAAACAAAGCAGTTGTTTTACAAAAGCAAATATGGAATAAATAAAAATAGGATGTATATAAAAAAAAAAATAGCAAATGAAAATAAGCTATATATGGCATAAATAGAATATGATGTATAATTATAAAGGATAAAAGCAAATAAATGGAAATATGAAGTAACTCGAGAAATGAATTGCAATTTACTAGCAAGTAGTTAAAAATAATAAAAAGAAAAAAATACCATCTCAATATTGTGAATAAAAGCATAAGATTTGAAATTGATAATAATTATGTGCGCACATAAATATCAAGAATAATAAGAAACCAGTATAATATTAAAGCAATTAAATAAAAAGAATAAAAAGAAAAACATCTTAATGATTTGATAAATCAACCTTATTATATTTGAATGTAAAATGCCTTATTCTAATGTGTGTTATAACTTCAATAACAACTTAATTGCTCACATATATATAACAAAGTAATTTGAACTAGTTAAAACCATAAGAATTTAAGTTCCTTAAATTAGTGCTAAATGAAGTGTACAATTCATTATAACTTGGCTTTAACAAACTTTAAATTATATGTTGTAGGTGACCAGACAGGTACTACCAAGCTTTAGACCATTTGTTACAACATTGAAAGTTATTTTCATGCTGGCAGTTCTTTTGAACATACCTCAATCTAAGGCAAATTCAATATTACGGTTGAACTATGGAATCCTATTTGAAAAACAAGCTAATGTGCATTTTAGCAATGATGTATGGATGCATACATTTCAAATAAGATTACCTGTTAAAAAAGGGATGAAATTGATTAGTCCCTGTAAAGGAAAAGACTTTTGCGAAAATTTTAATAAGCTAGCAAATGAATTGAATATACTCCAACTGCAAACAACAAGAGAACTTAACCAAACAATAACCACTTTGAAGAACATTATTCCAACTAAAAGCAAAAATAATAATAGGAAAAAGAAGGCAATCTTAGGATTTATTGGAGAATTATCGAAATCAATATTTGGTACAGCTACTGTTTCTGATGTAAAACTCCTAGCTCAGCATATCAATGTCCTAACAACAAGAACTGTAAAATTGACCAAAGAAATGGCTATTCACTCAGATCACCAGTCTTCATTTATGTCAATAATAAATAAAAGAATTTCAAACATTGTTAATGAAATGAAAGACACTCATGATGAAATAGATTTGTTACAAAATGTTATAAGAAATAACACAAAGGCACTTGAGAAATTATTTTTTACTATATCTAACACAATTTTAAATACGATTACTCTAAATACAGAAGTTAAACACAAATTAAATGATTTGAAACTAGGAATTTTCAGTTTAGTTGAAGGAAAATTATCCCCCTTGTTGATTAAACCAGCAACTTTAAGAAAATCTTTGAAACAAATTGAAATGCAATTGCATCAAAAATATCCAGGATTTTATATTGTTCAAAAAAATATAAACTATTATTATTCATCCCAAAATTTTGTATACTCCAAAAAAGGATCAGATATTTTTATTATGATAAAAATCCCAATAGCATATAAAATGGCAAAATTTGAATTATTTTCAGTCACTGCTCTTCCAGTCCCAGTAAACACATCCTTGCATGCTACCCAATTAATGGATGCCCCTGAATACTTAGCTTTGTCCAATGATAAGAAGACATATTTACCCCTTACAAGTCAGCAAATCATGAAATGCAAGAATTACAATAACAATATGTATTGTCCATTATTACAATCATTTTCTGGAAGTGTAGATTCATGCATAGTATCTATTTTTAATAATGATAAAGATAAAGTACAGTCATTGTGTGATTTTAGATTTTTACACAACAAAATAATGCCAAAAATTATGTATTTGAACTCTTCTGCAATAGTTATATATAAAATTCCACAAATTTCAATAGATTGTTCAGGAAAACAAATTTTTCATGAAGGTTGTGATTTTTGCATTATGAATATTCCTTGTCAATGTTCAATTGCCACAAAATTATTAAGTTATCCACCTTCAATTACTTCATGCAAAAGGTCAAATAATATTACAGTTGTCCATCCCATAAATCTAGCATTGCTACAACAATTTTTTACTGCAAAACAATTGATAGAAATAAATGGTAGTTCTACATTCGTAGAAAAGATGAGTATTAATGTTCCAGACTTTAAAATTTATAATCATTCATATTCTTCATTTTTGGTAAAAGATCAACAAGACCATCTTAGTTTAAAGAAAATGGCTAAAGTTGCTAAAAAGGAAGGAATTATTTTTCAAGATTTGGCAGAGCCTTTATTAGATGGTCAGATAGATATAGAAAATAATTGGCCAAATCTTAATGGTACACTTGGTTTAATTGGAACTTCTTTAGCCAGCATTACATTTATTTACTGTATTTGGTCATTTTTCAAAATTAGAACATTAACAACAACAATTTTGATTTTAGAAAGAACTATTAATGCTCATTCTGCTTCCATACCATCTTTTATTTTTAAACCAGAAACCACAACCACTAGCTCTGTGATATCTCACATGTTTGATCAGGAATTTAATATGAATCATATTTTAGTAATTATAATTGGTATTTTGATTATATTTATTGGACTTATATTATTTAAAAGAAGAAAATCAAAATCACACTTTACATATTTAATGATGGAAATTACAACTGGAACTTCTTGTCTTCAAGTTCCCCTTATTAAGATGCCACTATGTCCTGCTTATTGGGAAATTAGTATGCCCCCTTCTGTAGAGTCACTAGAGGTTGTTGGTACTTTTCAACCAACTTTATTAATTAAATGGGATGAATTTTTGATCAAAAACAAAATAAATGAAAAATCATTAACTGTTCCTAAGATGATCAGATTGCCACTCTTTCAAAGTTTACAACTAAAACAAATTTTGAAACAACCATACTGTGTGTATATACTTCTAGTCCATCAAAACCTATTTAAAGTTTTAAATCACGAATAAGGTCTTTTTTGCCTGACGAATTTTCTACCTTAAATTTTTTTTTCTCTCTCAATATTGTTAAGTTATAAGTGATATAGGACATCAAAGCATGACTTGTGCCGTGGATATTCAAAAGGACATCGAAGGAATCAACAATATTTCGGACAACAACAATATAGAATTCGTACATAATGGAGGACACCGTGTGCTATTTCATAAAATTATCATGGATTATGTGATCACAGATTTTCAGCATTGTGAATTTATCAATATATGGAAAAAAGTGAATTTGTGATGAGATAACAAAAAGTGAATTTGTGATGTGATAACAAAAAGTGAAAAGGTGAATGTCACCATACTATACAAAAGGATTATTAAGTGTTTATATTAATAAAAATGAAATACAAATTGCATGAATGATTTACTCTAACCAAACAAAAATGATATTATATTCTAAATTCATCCCAAGATAACTAGTTGAATCCTTAACAAATCTTGTATTAGGTATATTTATAGTAATATTTTTGTTTGCTCCTTGCATGCTTAATTAACAAATACACTTATGATCATTTATTAATCCAAATTTGTATGTATATTTTAATATTATATAGTCCTTTAATTTCTTTTATTATTATTACTATTATTTTTTTTGTTTGTTTCTATAGATGTTCAACCACACATATTTCTTCTCTTCAAGTCGGGGAAAATGTTTTAAAGAACACATAAGATGCAAAGAAATTTTTGTTAAGCCAGGAGCTAAATTAGAAGAACTAGCAAATTTTGCTTACCAAAGACTGCATGCAGTTCAACAACCCAAAATAGTTTATATAATGGCAGGGATACCAGATATCTGCACCAAAACTAAAGCCCCAGCATACGAAGAAAGTTTTTACAATTTAGAGGACAATGATAAATTATTAACTATGAAAAATATTTTCAGTCAAACAAGAACAAAATTAGAATCCATCAATTGTAAGGTTGTTTTTGTAACCATAACCACCATGAGTTTTCATGACTGGAATTTACATAGACTTAAATGTCATAAAACATCAAAATTATTATATTTAACTCAATATGTTGACATGCAAAATCAACTCAATTCAGTTCTTCACCAGCTGAACAAATTCATAACAGCTTCAAATGAAGATAATGATGTAGTTACACCATTTCTTCATACTTATGTACATAAAATTATGGGAGAAAGACATTATTATAGCTACTCAAAATTGGTTGATGGTGTCCATCCATCTGCAGCCTTAGCAGAAAAATGGCGAAAATATTTAAAAAGAATTATGAAGATCAATGAAAGACTTTTAATGGAATAATCAAAATTATAGTGGAAGCATCTATAGAACAAACATTGTATATATTTCATTTATAAATATTATGTATTTTTTTTAACACATATGCATAGATAAAACTTTGTAGGAACAAAGTCTTCAGTTCCATAGGGTTATATAGTGAAGGAAAAATAGACAAAATATGGAAATTTTATATTTCCATTAAAAGAAAGAGAAAGAATGCTTAATTTGAATAAAAGGAAATATTATAGATTTTATAAGAAAGTAAAATTATAATGGTTAATTTATAAAGAAAGTTCATACTAGAAGAATTGAATAAAATTAATGTAACCCTATAGATTGGATTTATGTTGAAGAATATAATTTTAAATATTAACTAAAGTTGGAAACTTGTAAATAGAATTAAAAGTTAATTATATACTTTCACAGATATTTTGTATATAGTATTACGTAAAGTTTTATATCAAAGAGCATGTTAATTAAGTCTCTTTTGTAAGTATTGGATGTCAAATACTTTTAACTAATAAAGACTTTTTATAAAGTAAATAGACAAATCCTAGTAAAAGATGTCAATTGTATTTGGGAAGTATTTAGATTTAAAGGAACAAAGGGAATTATTTATCTTCTTTGTTTATAGGTAAAAGTTCGATAATCCGTTTTACTAGGGACGCTAAGAATTAAGTCAAATTGATTGACAAAAGCTTAAATGGTCAGCAGGTAATTGATGACCAATGAAATAAATTATGGGAAGTCTTTTAAATTATTATTTGGCATTTCATTGGAGAAAATAGAAGAAGTTCTTAAATCCAAAGGTCATGTGACTAAAATTTCGAATATCCAAAATTATGTTTTAGCGTCACTTGATCTTTGGAACCTGAAAATAAAACATCATTTTACAGAACTTCTGTCTATTTTAGGTAAGTTAAAGTAACATTTAATTTAGCATATGATTTTGAAATAAATAAGTTAATACTAAATTTGTAATTAATTTGGGTTAAGATTTATTAATATCTGTTGTACTTTAAGGACAAATTGTATATAATGTTTTAAATACAAAATGGACTCTTGAAAAGGTCTTATAATGTTAAAGTTATTTGTAAATAAGTTTTATGTTAAATGTGAATTATTATAAGTTTTAAAGATATTAGTTTTAAAAGTTATTAAAAGGTTAAATGTTTAAAATAAGAACATTACTGAATTACGGAACTTATCATATTTACTCCGGAATAAGTTTTATAATTACTTAGTCCATGGGAGATAATTTTGAGTGTAAATTCATATCGCTAAATATTCTGAACACGCACAATCTTCAAAACCCTAATTTTACTGAATACTTAAATAAGTTTGACTTGCAGAAGTTGCAGAAATGTTTGAAGCCTGGAGACTGAGGTATTCATTATGTAATGTAGCTGTATTATGATTTAATTTGTTAATATTTTGAATGCTTAGAATTGAGGTTGATTTTGATAGTAAAAATACATAACATTACTTTTATTTTATTAGCAAGTCTTACATACAACATTTTAATTATTAGAAATATAAAGTCCCCTTTTCAATTTAGAGTTTTAAGTACATGTACCTCTTTTGATTAGTAAGTTAACTTGAATTCAGGAAAAGGTAATTATTAAGAAACAATATTTATTTAGTATTATGAATTATCTGGCATGTTGAAAGAAATATATTTAGTTATGCGAGTTAAGCTCTTGAGTTAAGTCCACCCCTTTTTAACATATTTAATGAAATATAACTATTGAAAGTTACAGAGTTAATTCCCCTGATGAGTTATTCCCCTTTGAAATAAGTTGTATGTGAGACTGTAAAGGTTCATCATTGTTAATTGATTTATTGATTCATGATTTATTTGTAATTGATTGTAACTGTTTATTGAATATACAATGTAGACTTGATCTTTGGAACCTGAAAATAAAACATCATTTTACAGAACTTCTGTCTATTTTAGTAACCTGCAAAACAGAAAACAAAAACCCCCCTACAATCAGCACAACACAGTCTGTATAAGGAAATAAGTAATCAACGTTATGTTTTTAGATTTAAAAATATATGGTATGAGTTTCAATGAGACAACTCTCCATCCAAGTCACAGTTCGTAAAATTAAAACCATTAAAGGTCCAAGTACGACCTTGACTCACATCGAACAGTAATTAAGTTATAAAGGGCCTCCAAAATTACTAGTGTAATATTATTCGAACGGGGAAACCAACGGTCTAATAATTATATATACAAAAAAAACAAACATGAATCTATTGGTCGATCTTCCTTGTTGATTAACCTGTTTTAATCTTTCATAGACAGTAGTTCTAATCTCTTCCTTCATTATCTAAACCATTGCGACATAAAACAATATAATGATAAAATAAAGTTAACGTTCAAGGATACATGTATAATGACATGACAAAAGGCGATAAATAATTTGTACATCTGTTACACGATATTAAAATCATATCAATAGATTATACAGTCAACAACTTTGGTGACTGTTGAAGTGTACTTCCATTACGCGAAGGCTTAAGTGGGTGATATATATCTGTCAGCAAGTTGAAGTGTAATACTCTGTATTGGCAAATATTACATACATATTTTGGTTTAAGATTGTCATCTTTCTAGTGACAGAAGTACTGACAAGATGATCTTGATGTACAGTTATAAGGCGCACCCCTTTTGCCAATCAGCTAACCATGCCAATACCGATTATTAGGCTTTTTGTTTGTTCTTCAACAGAACCAAATAAAATGAACGCACTGCTGTTGCCAAAAATTGTCATACACTGAGGTTGTATGTTGTAACCTTGAACGCGGCAGATATTTCGTTTCTAATCTAAATTGACTAGGGTTGCCATTTTTTATGCCAAAGGTTCAGCGTTCTCACGGGCACTCCACAAATTAAAAGCAGGTCGCCGATAGATGTCAATAAGTGCTGAAAGTGGGACAAGACACCAATAAATAATCAATCAATCAAAGCTAAATACTAATAGCTTATACATGTGATGTAAGTAAACCACGTGATCGTAGTTCTCGGAGTTTTTTCATATAATAACAGGTTGTTTAAAATAGTACTTGACTATAATTTATTGGTTGTGTCGGTTAAAAACATCACGAACTTGACATTTGTCTGTTATATTGGTATTATCTTCCGATTTGTCACATGAGAAAATTGATTGCAAAATATTGATTTGAATTTGTATTTACTGCCTAGAAAGTCGTTCATATCAGGAAATAGAGTAAATCTTCAGGTATAAAATGTCAGCATCGATTTCCTATCTAAAGGTAAAACATAGTGATGGTTATAGTTTTTAACCCAATTAAGCGTAGCTCGCTTTATCTATTAATGGATACTTGTGCAGGATGTTGTATTTCTCTTTTTAAATGGTAAAGAGTATAGGTGTGAATTTGTTAATAAAACATATTCTGACAAAAAAAAAACTCTATATATATAAGCGGCAAACAAATTTAAAGGTGTTTGTTTCATGGTATAATAGAAGAAATAATTCTAGTTAAAATATCATCAACTCGCTCGTAAAATAACAATCAGCACGTGTTTCAACTCACTCATTAAATACTATCATCACTTGAGTTCCACTGTATCTTAACTGCCCCGGCCAAATGTATTGACCCTAAAATATCTAATGACCGGTTCGGTGATGGACCTTCAACAGACAGAGAAATGCATAGGTTTCTGATTATCTTTTTGCTATTTTGTGACTTGGGGATAGAAACATAAATAATGTGAAGGTTTTAAAGAATTCAATGCTCTTCAGTTCTTCATCAACTATAAAATTTGTTGGAAAAAGTTTAAGTCATCAGATTAGCACTAAGCCTACAAACAAATTTAACAAAAAGGACGCGAAGAATACCGTTCTTAAAGTGCTCGCAATTTCACAATACAATTATTTAAAGTGTTGCTAAATTTAAAAGGATCGCATCTCGATTGATGGGCTCTATAAATAACTTAACCGTAATAAAATTGGGTAACATTAGAACCAACTTGTTTAATACAATTTATCGATTCTTAAACCCGTTTCTGTCTAGTAACCGTACAATGTGTAAGCAATGTTATATAAATAAATCCACTCCCACAACAAATTTATGCGAAACCATCAACTCGTGAAATTTAAGAAGTTAGACTTCCTTGAATGCAAGGGCGTTAAAGTTAGTCTCATACACAAACACATTATTAAGTATCATATGACAGTGAATGAATTTTAATATTATCTTTGAACACACACCCGAGAAGTTTATAAATACCTCTGTTAATATCATAATGAAGTACCCTAGGCCAGATAAAATATTCAAAAGTCAAATAATAGCACTGATGTGTTTATTATTCGTTTTTCATTGTATATTTGTACAAACTATAGAAATAAACGTTAAAATACTCTTCATGTAGCAAAACATAATACTTCAACAGGTACAGTCAGTCGATTCCAGGTATTTACCCTAAAATTACAATTTTCCAATTTGGTCTGACACTTGTCGATTTTTTCTATGTCAAAGATATGGGTTGATACTGCCTTGTAAGCATACAATAGTTTCTGTTGCAATTACTTCGAGGTCAGGCCAATTTTGAGCTAGAATGACTGGACTATATTCCTGGTCTTCTATAATCATAAGCTCATGGGCTATTAACTAGCCAAACCAACCGGGAAGTGGAAATAAACATTTAGGTTTATAACCGATTAAACGGGCAAAGTCATATATTTACGACAAAACTATTGTTCCATTCTTTCCGTTATTATAATTTACAATGAACAAAGAAACAGAAATAGTATGATGCTATGTTGTACATTTAACTCATAAATATTTTTAAGATTATACAAATACTCACTATCGAGAACTTTTGAACAAGTAAACAAAAAAACGGTGTAACTAATACAAACCAACAATTATACATTAAAAGCATCGATTTATTTAACAATTCGCTCGAAGAATATTCATATTAACTTGCCGCTGCACGTTAATCAGCGATCATTCTATATTTTCACTACACTTCACCTATAGATGAACGTTAGGGTGATTAAGGAAGCAGGATCGTTTGGGTTCATATTGAGTATTGAAGGGAAATGAACAAAGTTTAAAAATAGGCTTTTCACTTTGCAAATATCAGCTAGTCTGATAAAGAATGGTGTTAACGAGAGAAAAAAATGCAATTAATCTTAGTGTCTTAAGTTTTGCGTGTACGTTTGGGGGAAACCTGTAAAAGTACATCATTCCTAATTTCACTCATTATACGACTAATATAAAATTGAGACGGATTAAAAGAAAGAAAAAATATAAAGAACATGACAAAGAATCTAAGAAGTCTTTTATATGTACCTACAGTTTCCCCTGGTAAAAAAACCTAATCTAATACGTAGGATGTTTATAATTCCACAAATCGATTCTTCATCCGTAGTTACACAACATTGTGAAAGGATATTTACTTGTAATGTAAACAGTATAGATGATAACGAACATAAAGAGGAATAAACTCTCGGATTAAAGTTGACCTGGGCGCAACTGTTCATTAATTCTCAACCTTCACTCGGTTAAGATACGGATATGTATATATATATATATTGTTATACCCGCTATCTAAAGGTCTGGGTATGTTGTCTAACAAATTGTTCGTATTCATCTTCAATTTGACCGCCAGGTCAGTGGTCTCGCGTAAGCGTGCTCTCATCGAGAGCGGAATGTTGTGGTTTCGAATCCAGGTCGGGTCAAACATGACATACTTTAAAATTGATAGTTGCTGCTTCTCCGCCGATACGCGACATTGGAGAGTAAGAGCAAATACTAATCGTCTCCAAGGCAGAATAATGTGCTCTGGTAGTGCTGCGGACTGCTACCTTTTGAACTTTTGAACAAGCAGGCTAAAAAACTAACTTTTTACGTTGGTCTAGTATAAACCAAGTTTCATATTTATATTGTGTTAACATGTTTTCGTTCTAAATATTAATTTTATTTGCCACTGGGCGTTAAACAGCCATCCATATTTCAAATTTCCATTAGTTGTGAGCTTAACATAGAATATAGCTGTTATGTTTTTGTACATCATTACCTGACTCGCTCAACCCACTTATCGGCTATGTGTTTGGTACATATTTACATTTCATAGAAAGTAATCAATAAAGAACTTTTTTTTAAATTCACAACTAAACATGCATCTGATTTTAATATCCTAATCGTTCTGGAAGCATTCAATTTGTTGTGTGATACATTTTCAAACCTATTTCATGTTTGACATATACGGGTAAAACAAGAATGTTGGTCGGGTATAAACAAATAAAATACATGTATCTTAAACACTAGCAAAGAATCTTTCTTTCAAAAGAATGCGCTTTAATCGATGTTGTATTTGATAAATTGTATTTTACATGAATACAGATTATCTCCGTCTCGCTTTAAATCTACTTCAAACCACATCTTTTTGAACTTTGATATCAAACTTCTTCTTAGTAAACTTTAATGTGTGATGTCTTTTCAGACATGACTGTTTTCAAGATAAGATAAAGCTAATGATAATGAGTATATAGTTACGATAGATATGACATGCACGATATCGGACTCGCGTAACTGTTTTTTTTTATTCTTCTTTTTTTTATTGCCATATTTTATAATAAAATTATTAACAATTACTAGGAAAACCAATTAGAAATAAAACACTTTTCTTACACGACTTTTATTGCAAAAACTAATGTACTGCTTACTAGTATAGATGTTATTAACTAGAGAACAATTACCTATGACGATAATTGTTTACATTAAACAAAAAATATGTAGAGGATTTCATTCGACATAACAGCGATGTTATTTACATCAGCCTTCGTAACTGAATTAGCTTTCAAGATGTTTAAATCGAGCGCCACTGATGAGTGTTATGAAGACGAAACGCCTGACATACAAAAGTATAAACCTTGTATTTTTATAAGTTTTGTCATCTTCGGTATACATCGTGGATATGCACATTCGACTTGTAAGAAATCCACTCCAATCTTCCACAATAAAACCTCATTATGGCTAACCCTGAGTAGTTGCATCTTTTGTCGTAGTTGGGTTTTTTTCCATTGAAATTCGATGCATACATGTTTAGCTGTCTAACGTAGACTAGCAGCATATGTAATAATTTTCGTCTTGTGGTGATGAATAATGTGAAGTAGACAACACACATATATGCAAAGGAAACAAACAACAGCATGCCATAACGTAAAAAGAAAAGAAAAGAATAAATAACGATAATCAAATAATTGAGCAACCCGAACTTGTAAAAAATTGTGAAAATCTCATGTCACCCGATAGAGTACACGGTTATTGCCGGTGACGGTGTGTGGCACATAAAAAGTAAAATATCGGTGATAAGTCGTGGATTGTACATGAATGACGAACGGGGACGGATATAGAAAAAAAAAACCCACATATGAACATGAATACACGTAGTCATCTCCAAGTGGTAGCTTCAACTTTAACATAAGGAAACCGAATTTTCTGATCAATGAAATATATCGGGGAAACACAAGCTATAAGTATAAAACATGTTTTTCTTATATTTTCAGATCCTTGGTTTGGGAATAGGAATCGCTGGTTTAGTGTTCCGATTTGGAACAGACCTGTTAGGAGATAAGTTGAAAGAGGCTATGCAGAGTCTGAAGATTGAAACAGCCGGGGGCGTAAATGTTTATGAAGTCGCCGGTTCTCTTTCGTTGTTGCTCATTATTGTAGGGTTTTTCATCTTTCTCGTTGGTGGCCTCGGATGCTGTGGAGCTTGCTGTCAGAACAGAGTTCTCTTAGTTGTGGTAAGTTTATGTATAAGCATGAATAACCATCATTCATTATTATAGTAATATGTCATATACGACGAACAAAAAGAAAACACTAATCAGTTAACCGATTAAAAATGAGTCGTTAAAGAAAGAGGGGCGAAAGATACCAGAAGGACATTCAAACTCATGGATCGAAAATAAACTGACAACACCATGACTTAAAGAAAAAGACAAACAGACAAATAATAGTACACAAGACACAACATAGAAAAACTAAAGACTAAGCAACACGTACCCCACCAAAAACTGGGGGTGATCTCAAAATGAAATAATAAGAAAGAATCGTAGGCAGTATTTATTCACTTAGGATAAACAGTTTATAATAGTTAAAGATGTTTGAGTTTTTCTTTATAAACTGTCTTGGTGCTAATTATGATATAAGTCTGGTGCCTGTATTCTTTTATACAATACTTCTATTTACAATATGATTCACATTTTTATTTGTATATTTCTATTTTCAGTATGCCATCATTGTTGCGATATTGCTGATTGTTCAGATCGTTGGTGTAGCACTATTTGCTGGATTTAGGTCTAAGGTAACTTTTTCTTCACATCATGATCATTATTAATCCATAAAAAGTATGCCTCCCATTATTTTCGTTGCATTTCAAGCATACTGAGTGATAATGACCCGGGAAACTTCTAATTTCACAGGTTAATGTGTCATATATTTATCTGTGGTTTCGAGACCCTAACCTCGTCATCTACTTGACGGATAATGGAAACATAAATTCTCCAGTTTTTTGTCGGTCAAGTTCATAGTGCCCCTAACAGCCATATATGGATTTGATTTGGCACAATAATTCGATATTGTACTCTGATTTTAATGATAGACAAGACTTTGGATTCAAAGAACACCTTTACTAATATTTTTTTTCTTTTATATTTCAAAATTGAACTGTCCTGTATCGAGTCGAAAAATATCGTATCACACTCGATTCAGGGATATAATTATAAATTATCGTTGATCATCTCAGCGAGAAAAGCAATCGAATTGAGATGACCAATGATAATCTGTTTATCGCTATTTAACTTATGACAAAAAAAAGATCGGAGGAAAAATGCACAAAATAGCGATAATCTATTTGACCTTTGATGAGATCAACTCACTTTCCACAGAAGATCATTTATTTAAATGGGTTTTACTTCTTAATTTTTATATTTTAACTTATATTTTACAGTTTGATGATTCAGTCAAAGATGGATTTAAGGAAATATTGAAAAGCAAGTACAACACGACTGGAAATGACGATTTAACCAATTCTTATAATGCACTTTTCGATGTTGTAAGTAATAAGTATAATTAAAGCTAGTATCTGGTATCATACAGTTGACAATAATACAAAAAGTTCCGTGGAATCAACCGAATCCATTAATATCTAAATCCTATATATGCAGCAGCACGTTTAAGCCTCAATGGTTTGATGGTATAAACAAAAGGAATAACGCAATTACTTAAACATAAGTTAGAGTAAAAGGGATAAACATCTACACTTCTCAGTTCTAATGATTGGACAGCAAATAGCATAATTTTGTTGAAGCTAAATAGTCGCACAACAACTGATTTTTTTTTGTATCTGCAAATACTTTTGGATCTTGAAGATGCGTATACATACATTTCACATATAAAGATAAGATGTTATTTATCTGTTTAAATCATTAGTTTACATCTCTGCATCTCTGCGTCTGCATCACTGCATGAGTTTAAAAAAGAGTTTAAACATTGATAACCATCTTACCGTAAAGAAGAAGTAGCTAGGGTGCACGTTTTATAAACACATGTGTTTTCACTGCAAATGAGTTTCGGCTGTTATCTCTTTGGTCGGGTTGTTTGTCTCTTTTACATATCCCCATGTTCATTCTCAATTTTGTTTGAGACCACTGCGTTGTCCTTTAAAAGTATAAAACAAAAACAAAATGATTTAATTATTCGCTACAATTTATATAATTTGTTTTCCTTTCAAAGGTAAACATTGTTATAATAACAACCACGTTTCACATTTCAAGAAAACTAAATGTATGGGTCAAGTGAAATACATTTGTAATGAGTCAACATTACTGAGTATAGTGATCATTGAATTACACAATATTCTCGTGCTAATATAATTGTTCCTGTACACAGTGTGTGACTTCATACTTTGACACATAATTCCGACTGTACACAATGTGACTTCATTCTTTGACACATTACCGCTAGTACACATGTGCAGTGTGTGACTTCATACTTTGACACATTACCGCCTGTACACAGTACACAGTGTGTGACGTCATACTTCGACACATTTTGGTACTTGCTTATTCATAATAATACACGAAACTGTACTATAAAAAGAATTTCTAAGTTAAACTGAAATTCGGCTACTATCAGGAGAAAAAACTTTCTAACTAAGCATGAAGTTGCTGCAAGAGGCTTCCTGATGAGCTTCGTTTTATAAAGCATTGTTTAATTTAATATCAGCGCCGGTTATTCATTCATGATCATTCATAGTATAGAATTGCATTTATGATTGCAGTATAAATGTTGCGGTGTAGATAATTCTACGGATATGCCAAAGAATGACTTACCCAAAGAGTGCTGTGAAACTACTAACCCATGTGACAAGACATCTTCTGATCTTCGACCGGTAAGTACATAAAATATATTAATTATGGTTGTATAGATCATATTAAAAAAGTGCAACTAATATCCCCGTAAAAACCTTAAAATTGATTGGAAAATATTGTAATCCTTTAGCAATTTTCTTGTACTTTATCTTATGGTATTGGGTATCTAAAGATATTGCTTATACATGTCGGTGTTAAACAGATATGTTCCAAAGGGCTACTTTTGGATAAATTTTATTTTTGTTTTTGTTTTTGGTTTATATTGTTTTTGTTCTTTCGTTTTTGATTATAGAATGTTGAAGTGTTTTCTCTGTCGTACAAGCCAAATTTATTTTATTAACTTTATTTTCTAATTGATCAAAATTGTACTTCTCTTTAGAATATATTCGATGTGTAAATCTGTTTTTTAGTAGCGTTGTAGGCGAATTTTGTTATATTTTTCTTTAATTTTTGTTGGAATCTTTATTTCTCGCTTACTTCCTATTTTGCTGAAGTCAATGTATGCCTTTCCAGAAGCAGCGACATTTTTAGGTGTTAAAGAAAAGAAATCTTATGCTTCTTTATCAATATTTTGCAGACTGCATACTTGTACACCCGAAGTTTTTATCTGAACAGTGTCTGTTTTTTCATGATCAACTGACTGAATACAAATGAAAGGTTAATAAAGAGTTTTTAAACAAAGTATATCACTTTTTTTTTTATCAGGGTTGTTATACAAAGCTGAAAGATCAAATAGAACAATACAACAGCGTATTTATCGGTGTTGGAGTATCTGTGTTGGTTTTCCAAGTAAGTTGAGATACGTATATACAAAAATATCCTAATGCATATTCAGGAATTAAAGGTGACGATACATTGAGATAAGCAAAAATCCAAACCGTTGCAAAAACAAAAATCCATACCTTTGAAATAGAAAGATGTAAAAAATTGAAAACAACACGTTTAATAATTTCTTGCGTCCGAAGCGCTCTTCTGGATTGACCTTCATCAGGAACGCTCAAACCAAACATTTGAAATCCGAAGATGTATAAGTACCGAAACCGTTGAAGAGCTATATGTCAAAAATACCTTAAATAAATAGCCAAATTCATCTAAAGGCAACTTTGCCTGAGGGAGTTGAAACCTTAGTTTCTTAATAATTTCTAAATTTATAAACGGACAATTTAAAATATGTAAAATAACATCTATATTCTTTAAATGAATAAATGAGTATACACATTCATTATTGAACTATAACTGCTAATATAAACCGAATAAAAATTGAATATCGCACTGATATTTGTATTCAATATTGTTTCATTTCGTTTCATTTTTGGATCTTGTTTGTTGGTATATAAAATTGATATTCCTAACGATCGCTAAACTATATTTAGCTCACCAGAATACGCCAATACAAAAAAAAAAATAATGGAAACAACACTTTTCTTTCAATAAATTTCATGCGTCCGAAACGCATGTCTGGCATCTACCTTGATCAGGAACACTCAATACCAAATATTTGAAATCCAGGGGTATGTAAGAACCGAAACAGTTGAAGAGCTTTATGACCAAAAAACAACAACATAAAAGTGCTAGCTAAATCCATTTAAAGTCAACTTTACCTGAGGGAACATTTATTGCAATTTGAATTATCTGCAATGGCACAACGTCTCTTTCTTTATTTAAAAAATCATCGTGATCTATAATTAAACTTTCTTTTGTGAGTAAACACATTTTCATTAACGGAATATATGAATTAGTAAGAAGTGAGTTCGAAACCTTAATTCAAGGTGATACCTTCGAAAAATGGTTGCTCACATATTTGTTAAAGAATTCCGACATGATAATAAAATTGTACAATATGAGTTAGGCATAACCTTGCCACCTTGATTAATCACAACTTCAACCAAAATAATATAATAAAACCTATCTTCTTACAATTTATTTCAAAATTCTATCTCATAGAAATTTTTTAATGCACACAAATGTGTTTTTTCATGAACAATCTAACCAAATTTAGGCAATTTTCAACGAATCATAGCTTGAAAAATAGCACGGTGACCCATACTTTTTATTATATTTTTGAAAAAAAGCATAGTAAAATCTTCATTTTGGTAAATTATAAGAAAATTCTGTCTCAAAAAGTATATACTTATGATCTACCTTAAATCAACAACGAAATTCTTTAACGTGTTTCTTTTACAGCACTGAGTTGATACCTCTGAGTTGATACCTCTGCTGGTGGACTATAAGTTCCCAGGCGTATTATCAACTCAGTAGTCAGTATTTCGAATGACATGATTTATAACAAATCTTTGTAAAAATGTCCGTTCATAAATTTTGAAATTACAAAGAAACTAAGGTTTTAACTCCCTTAGGCAAAGTTTACCTTAGATTGATTTGGCTATTCTATAGTCATATTGCTCTTCAAATACATCATCGACTTTCAAATATTCGGCTGTGAGTGTTGCTGATGGAGGTAAATACCAGAATAGCGCGTCGGACCAATGAAATTATTGAACGTATTCTCAGCTTTTAATGTTGTTTTAAAAGATCTTCTGATGAACGAAATATATAGTGTTATCTTTATTTCCATAGGCTGTTCCTTTCCACGATGTCTTATGTTTCGACTCTAACCGTATACCTTTTCATGTTGACTGTATGAACTACCTTTCTGTACACACCACTTACTTACTCTGACTATCACTATACTCCTTTTGTTTTTAAATTTCAAGAATTAAATGTGTTATCATTTGTTTTTCAGTTAATATGTGTTATCTTTGCCTTCTGTCTGTGTGCTGCTATTGGAAGAGATAGTATTGTGTGATACTGAACATTTTCTTACATTTCCTCCTTCTACGTGTATATACTGTCCTGTTGATATTGTGTCTGTACTAATTCTCTGATTCCTTAACAACACTACCCATATTTTTGTATATGTACGTACATAGAACATTTCTTGAACCATGTGGAAAACAAACTAAATATGACTGATAGTTTTCTTACATTTCCTTCTACTGTGGATTCATTATTATTTGTTGGATACCAATATTCGTGGAGTTTGTGGTAATAGGTGAACAACGAAATTAAATGTTCAACGAATAACAAATTTTCTATAGGCTTGTACGCAGACGTCGGCAAAACCACGAATATGAATGTCCAGAAAATATCGGTACCCACGACAATAAATGAATCTACAGTATATTGGTCCTGTAAATAGTGTGTCTTTTCTAACTATCTTCTGATTAACCTCTATATATTTGTATATGTACATTGAACAATTCTTGAATACTGTAGCAAACAAACTAAATATTGATGTTTAATAGAATTATTTTGCTAATTTTCAGTTGTTATGTGTGCTATTTTCCTTCTGTTTATGCGTGGCGATTGGAAGAGAAGAATAGAACTGGTAAAATTTCAAGAACAAACAATCAAATCTATAGACGACATATATATGTTAAATGTGAAGGGTAAAAGGAATCGATCGATCAGAATGGGGATATAAAGAGAAGAACATTTGTTCAGCTTTACGATTTTTTCGAACTGTTTTATTGAATATATTCACATTTTGAATATCTCATTAAAGCGTGCCATAGATTTCTTACTCTACCCAAAATTGTTCATTGCTTTCAAATTTAAAAAAAGTAATTCTCACATGTTTTTTTTCAAAAACAATTGTTTTCAGAATCCATTTGTTTGGTCTAAAATGAATGAGGAGTGTTACTGAATTTAATAGGTTTTTTGTATAAAATTTTGTTGATTGTTGGTGAGTAATGATAACCAAATTGTCAGCAAGCTTATATCAGTACCCTCCTCATGATTGGACTAAATTTGTTTTGGTCCCTCAGGTGGATTAATAAAAGAAATAAAGTGTTATATTTTGTATCATATATATATATGTTATTTTTTACGTTGTATCATTTTATTTTATATATTACCATACCAATTGATTACGTTAAAATAGCTTCATTTTATTATTTCTATCCGGATACATGTGTTCATATTATAAGCAACAAGGCTTTAGACATGACCTATATGGAAACATATAATTGAATAATTAAAGGTCATAACTTGTCATTTGTACTTTATGGTGTGTTTTCATAAATTATTTAGAAACATCATATTAGAATTTTAAATAATGATAAATTATTTTTCTCGATGACAAACATTTATCCAGGCAGTATCATTTTGAAAATGTATTGGGATTCTTACAAATGATAAAGAACATTTTAAATTTGTTTTCTTCCTTCAATCAAAAAATGGAAAAAAATAATTCCCGGCATCCTATTCACAATGAACAAATTTTCTGAGGCTACTTGTACATATCAAAATTCATATCAGAAAAAGAAGATCTGACAGACACTATTGTCATTTGTAATTAACTCATTATTAATCATTTATTTATATTCTGATGGTTTTGCAATTTTTAAAGTCATTTGAAAGAGAGAAAAAGTGATGCCAGATCACACTCTTATATGCAGTGCAAAACAAATGACTTTTTAGTGCCCGGGTTTTAAATTTGCTGAGTCCCAAAGCTGTTTTTTTATCTTTGATATGAAACAGTCTTATTTTTCTTTTCTTTTTAAAACACTACACCAAAGAGACTTTTAAATCATTTGATAAATGTCATTTGTTTATTCACTCATTATTTTTATCAAGACCGATTTTACTTGTTGACTTTTATCTTTGTCAAATTATTACTTTAAAATAAAAATACTTGTATAGGAATGATTATGTATTTTGGTGCTTATTCAATATACCTGCAGTTATTAAGGAACATAGATATGTGGGGTATATAAATATGAGAGACAGAAACTCAACGAAAAGAGGTAACCAAGACCTGTATTTTTTTTTTAGAAAAACAAGGAGACGTTCTTGTAAAAATCAACTTTCTACTAAGACATTGGTGACGTTTTACAAAGTATAAGTAGCAGCTGTTATTGAACGACAGTATAAATATAATCTTTACCAAAATTTTCTATAAATACCAGGTTACAGATTTGAAAGACAATTTCTTAACTTGCAATTTCTACAGACACTTGAAGTCCTCCAAGTATGCAATCATACTTCCCATGCAATAATCGATATGATTGTCATAAAACTTGGCAAACAATTTGAACAATTTATAAAATCTCTGATATTTTTATCCCTGTTGAAAAGGTTTTTTTAAGTATCGCAATATTTTTGTTTATAGAAATCCTAAAATTTACTGCAAACGAATTCAAAAAAGTACATTGCAAATTAAAGTCAATAAAACTGATAAAATCCAACGCTATATGTCAATGGAACGAGTAGAATTAACAATTGTCATTTTCCTGACTTGGTACAAACATTTTCATAGGAAAATGATGGATTAAACATGGTTTTATAACTAGTTGAACCTCCCACTTGTATGACAGCTTTTTTCCATTCCATTATTGACAAAATTTGGGGAGCAACACAAACAGGCATACTACAAGGTTAATGTGACAAAAAAAAAACAGATTTAGCATCAACTACTATGTTAACATGCATTACAGAATATAGTTACACCCAAATTTGTCAGATGACCATTTACTTTGAACAATTGTTTTATTAACAAGAATGTGTCCCAAGTACACGGATGCCCCATCTGCACTATCATTTTCTATGTTCAGAGGACCATGAAAATGGTACAAAATCTCTAATTTGGCATTAAAATTAGAAAGATCATATCATAGGGAACATGTTTACTAAGTTTCAAATTGATTGGACTTTAACTTCATCAAAAACTACCTCGACCAAAAACTTTAACCTGAAGCGGGACGAACGGACGGACGGAAGGACGCACAGACCAGAAAACATAATGCCCATTAATAGGGCATAAAAAAAACTTGAACCTTTTCAAAAATATACTACGGTAAATGACTTAACAACCTAATTTCCCAACACCTGACAACACAGTTTTTTTTATGTGTGCCTTTGTCCTCTGCCTTTGTCCGTTATGAATACTTAAGAATCGATGGAATGTCCTCCATCACGTCAAATCATTACCAATACATGATATAGATGAGGAAAAATAGAAATAAAAATAACTAGGAATTAATCCGAACGATTTTTAATGAATAATGACATAGTTACATACAAGTTTATGACCAAGTGAACGTTAATGACTTCAATAAATCTCCATTCAGGTGTTGGAATCGAAGAACCTTCATGCAAAAGGAGAAAAAATAAATCATAGTAACATTATAACGTATCAACAGTCATATTTGCCTACATATTGTTAAAATACATTTCATTCATAAAAAAAAAGGAACTCATCATAGGTACCTAGTTTGGAATTGTGTTCGCCAGATGTGTGTTTCGTCTACAAAAGACTCACCAGTGTCCTACGTAATAAGGCAAATTACAAAAGCATAACAAAGTAAGACGTTGAAGAGAATAATTTACATGTATCAACCGACTTATAACTAGGCATTTGATTCATGTCATATAAAAAGTAAAATAACAAAAATACAGAGTTCCGAGGAAATTCAAAACTAAAAGTCCTTAATCATATGTCAAAATCAAACGCTCAAACATATCAAACTAATGGATAACAAATTTCATATTCCGAACTTGATACAGACTTTTCTTACGTAGAAAATGACGGATTTGCAGGTTGAATAGCTAGCTAAACCTCTCATTTCTTGACACTCACAAAAATTTCATTATATTGACAACGGTGTGTGAATAAAACAAACAGATATAATTTCATCGACCTGAATTCCATGTTATATTAGAAGTACTTTATTTGGCCTTTTTAACTTTTTTGGATTCGAGCGTCACTGATGAGTCTTTTGAAGAAGAAACGCGAGTCTGGCGTATATTCAAAATTTAGTCCTGGTATCTATGATGAGTTTATGCACATCGTTAATCCTAATATGATTCAATGGATATTTGTCTACGTCATCTGAAGCTATATTTATAAATGAGTAACACAATGTGACCCGGGTCAACAGAAGTAAAATACGTTGTTGAAAAGTCAGTTCATTTCTGTGTTGTGAACACATCAGCTTTGTGACAAAGATAATGTACGGGAAAGTGCACGGCATTGAATCTCATCAAAGAGGGACGAAAGATACCAGAGAGACATTTAAACTCAGAGATCAAAAACAAACTGACAACGCCATTGTTAAAAAAAGAAAAAGACAAACAGACAAATAAAAAATACACAACACAACATAGAAAACTAAATACTGAGCAACACGAACCCCACCAAACTATTTCGCCAGATTTTCAAATCCAGCAATGCATATTGTACTCCTACAGATGAAGTTAACATTAAATGGATCTTTATATTATTGTTAGGTCCAATTTAGTCATATAGCACTTGAAGTGTACTAATGTATACATCCCTGGCTTTTAAATTTATGGCTTTAATCGTTCTAGATGAACGCAAATCCAGAAATGGCGCTTGGAAACATAGCCTTAATAAACTATTAATTTCTTTTTTTAGTCTTGAAAAGTAAAACAGAACATGGGATATTGGACCTAATATATATATTTCTAATAATTACCTTAGCACTACTATCGTACGAAAAAGGAACACGGTGTCCATTAAAATTAGCTACAGTTGGTCTGGAGTGGACACCATAGATAACTACTGATCCTAGTGTCATCTTTACTGCATAGTCGTATAGTATAACTGTGGATGTGAGTCGGGCCTAAAATAGTATAGAATTCATTGTATTAAATACATTCCACTTATAGTTCCCTCGGTTTTAGTCTTTACCCCGGATTTGATTGACTAAATCGATATATGACTTTCGAACAGCGGTATGCTACTGTTGCCTTTATCTACGTTCTATTTAGACAGAAATTGAAAATTTAAACTAGAGGCTCTAAAGAGCCTGTGTCGCTCACCTTGGTCTATGTGAATATTAAACAAAGGAAGCAGATGGATTCATGACAAAATTGTGTTTTGGTGATGGTGATGTGTTTGTAGATCTTACTTTACTGAACATTCTTGCTGCTTACAATTATCTCTATCTATAATGAACTTGGCCCAGTAGTTTCAGTGGAAAATGTTAGTAAAAATTTACAAATTTTATGAAAATTGGTTAAAAATTGACTATAAAGGACAATAACTCATTAAGGGGCAATTGACCATTTCCGTCATGTTGACTTATTTGTAAATCTTACTTTGCTGAACATTATTGCTGTTTACAGTTTGTCTTTATCTATAATAATATTCAAGATAATAACCAAAAACAGCAAAATTTCCTTAAAATTACCAATTCAGGGGCAGCAACCCAACAAAGGGTTGTCCGATTCAGCTGAAAATTTCAGGGCAAATAGATCTTGACCTGATAAACAATTTTACCCCTTGTCAGATTTGCTCTAAATGCTTCGGTTTTTGAGTTATAAGCCAAAAACTGCACTTTACCCCTATGTTCTATTTTTAGCCATGGCGGCCATCTTGGTTGGTTGGCCGGGTCAACGAACACAATTTTTAAAGTAGATACCCCAATGATGATTGTGGCCAAGTTTGATTCTATTTTGCCCAGTAGTTTCAGAGGAGAAGATTTTTGTAAAAGTTAACGACGACAGACGACGGACGACGACAGACGACGACGGACGACGGACGCCAAGTGATGAGAAAAGCTCACTTGGGCCAGGTGAGCTAAAAATGAGGATTTGTTATCCCGTTTTAAATAAGTTTTCTTCATTTACAACCAAACTTCAAGACTAACATTTTTTTCTATTGAAGAATTTAGTAAAGGTTTTAACTAATTTGTGGTAACGAAATCCCTGACGAAATTTTTTACCAGTAATACATACAGATGACGTTCATTAAAATTAAACACGTCTGTTTGGTTTTTTATTTTATTTTGATTGTTTTTTGGTTTTTTTTTTTTATTTTGATTGTTTTTTTGTTTTGTTTTTTATTTGTTTCTGTTCCTATTTTTGATGATTCTTTGTCTTGTTTTTTTATTACAACTGATGATAAATACTCACGTTTTCTGCTTTGAATTCAATAAAATTATTATTTTGACCACCTGTAGTGCCTGAAATTAAGAATTTACATTAAGATATAGCTCATTTAAAATTTAGAACTTTTTCATAATTTAACTACTTAATTTCGACTTTTGAGTTTGATTATTATTCTTTGGTATCCTTCGTTTTGTCTTGTATAATTCTACCTTGGCTGTTTATTTACTAGGAAATAATCAAGAAATTGAGGTTTGAACTCCAATAGCAATGGACGAATTTGGCTATTTTTTTTATTTCTCTTATTTCGTTATGGATGATGGTAAATCTAGAAATATGCTTTGGAAGCACGGCATTTGAAAAGTACGATTTATATTACAGCAAAATGGGAAAAAAACATTCGGCTCTTTTTTGCCCTTAAATTGCAATGAAACTATACACGAGTCTCTTCCAAAACAAAAACAAAAACCACAAGAAAAAACAAGCAAATAATAGAAACAATACAACATTTATCAAAAAGAAAATAGTATATGGGTACATTATAATCATACCAAGGGATTCACCATTATCCCAGAATAACTCTCCTGATGCCAAACCTGTTGTGGTGAGTGCCACCAATAAAGTAAAGTCTTTGACTCGACTAAAATAGAAATGCATTAGAGTATACATACATTGAGGTGACCAGAAATTTATCAGTTATTCAACGGATCCAGGAGGCGTGTAAATGAAATATGAAAAATACCAGTTCAAAACAGATGAAAGATTAAAATATCTGTTCAAGACAAACATATGCTATTTATGAAAGGACAAAACACAATCTTGAGTGATTTTTCGTTTATATATTTTAAAGTATAAAAAAGACAGCTTTTGTAGGCATGCTTTATATTTGTATGTTTATTGATTCATTCATTCGCATATTTTTGTACGTGAAGATGTATTCTCTCTCCTTTCCTGACATGTTTTGTTATTTGTTTTGAGGTTTTCTATTGTTGTTTTGCTTTTGAACGATGAATTATCAGCACTTTCATTATCAGCTTTACTATCATTCTTTTGGTCTATTTGACAGCGGTTTTTTTTTATGTCGATTGGTATTATTTAAATGTATTTACAAGATTTTGGCATCGGTAAAGTACTGTTTTCAATAGGCATTTGCACCAATACATGTGTAACATGTCATCATTTACCTTTTAGTTGTAGTAACATCGTGGTCTTGTGTAGGTATAATGACACCACCACGTATATGTGCATTGATTTTACTGAGAGGAGCATCAAAGACATGTGTTCCTCCCATTGATTCTATACCAGTCTCTATGTCGAACCAGTTTCCTGCAGGAAGGTATGCAGTTACAGTCGTAGCTCCCTTAATGAATTATAAAATGAAATGCATTTTCAAAATGAAAGCTATGTACTACCTTTAATAGTAATTTTATAGCAGGTGCAATTAAATCAAGTAAATTTTAAAACCTTTATCAAGCAGTAAAAAAATATATACAAGATTATACAAAAATTTGGTATTTTTGAATTTCATTTTCATTTTAGTCGGACGCATACAAATTTATTAAGTATTGATTTCCGTTACTGGTAAACTGTTAGTCTCCGAGTCTTATCATCAGCTCGGTAGCCTGTGCTGACATGATTGATATCATTTACTTATTTGGAAGCACGATATTTAGATAGTGTTTAATTCATTTTTTTAAATATACAATAGACTTTCACGTCACATAATCATGTGCATTCAGTTCAATTGATACATTTTGCTATTCAATAAAGTTTGAGTTTGAATAATAAATATTCTGTTCAGGTGATCATTTTTCTAATTCTATTGCGAGATAACAGAAAATCGTTTGCAAATATTTACAAATTATGACTTCCATAGTTGACTTTTAAAATTAATTCTAAGTTAATAGTGATAAACAAATCGCATTATGCTTTTAAAACAATGCTTGAGATATAAGACAGTACACAACATGCAAAATACAAAAAGTAGATGTGAATATCATAAAAATTACCTCGCTCTACAAAAGAAATGTTTTTACAAAAACGAACGAACTTTGCAATGAATACAGACATATACCCGTTCCTGAAGTGCATGTCCTTATTATTTTTCAATTAGGGTTTTGGCCTGTGAAAGAGCTGTCTATATATTCCATTATATATCTGACTATGCGGTTTGGGCTTTGCACATTGTTGAGGGCTGTATTGTGACCTATAAAAGGTAAATTCTATGTCATTTCGTATCTTGTTGAGAGTTGTCTCATTGGCAATGATACCACATCTTCTTTTTATATGCTTAACATCAAAGCAACCGACTACACTTTGGATTTTCATGCATTAAGAAACACAAAAATGCAAAAAAAATTGTTTTAGTTTTCTTTGCCCTTCTTATTTCATTGTTTGTAAATACAGTTTTACTTTCCTCTTAGCTAGAGTTAACGATTTCGTATATTTCCTCCCCGATTCGTATTTCTGGTATTACTTTTGAAACAGCTTGTTATAACATAAATGTTATTAATCATTTTTGTAATCGACTTTTTTCTTACATCAATTTTTGCTTCGTAAATGATACTTATCTTTTTACGTGTATAATGTTTTTTTTCACACAGCTGTTTATTGCGTACTGAGGTACTTCAATGTGAGAAATAACTACTAGAATCCACATATACATATACATATACATATATATATATATATTACATGAAGAATCACACACCTTGACCAAAACTGGAGATATCAAAAGTCCACTGCCCCATAAAAACTGTCTGTCGATATCATAGGTTTTTGGATCTTGTGGAAATCTGCAGTTTTATATAATAAGTCAGTGTCTCTCTTTTTACATGTACCATTGGTTTTAAGTTACAAGAATATAATGACAAATAAGTATAGTATACCAAAAACTTCATTCTTTATTCACTTCGGTGTTGGCATGAATATCAATTATTTGGTCATTTTTATTAATTTCCTATTACAAAACTTTGAATTTTTCGAAAAACTAAGGATTTTCGTATCCCAGGAATAGATTACCTTAGCCGTATTTGGCACAACTTTTTGGAATTTTTGGTCCTCAATGCTCTTCAACTTTGCATTTGTTTGGCTTTATAACTACATTTTTGTATTTTGATCTGAGCGCCACTGATGAGTCTTATGTAGACGAAACGCGCGTCTGGCGTATTAAATTATAATCCTTGTACCTTTGATAACTATTATTCAATATTGATGTACAACATACTATTAGACAATATGTCCATCCAAAATGTTTGTGCAACGTATGTTAACTCAGGTTGTGTTTTAGAACATACTTTAGATTCAGGGGAATACTAATTTAATAATGCTAAAGGTGATTTATATATAAAAATTGAGATGAGATAGAAACCGTCGATAAGAATAACCAAAAGAGGGTAACATTCCGGTTGAGGAACAGATGCAATTCATTTAGTGTTGGTTTTTTAATTTTCGCGTGAACATGTATTGTATCACCTTATAATTGAAACGCTAAAATTGACAGTCTACATTTACTTTTTTCTAGTTGAGGTAACACGTTCCCTAATTACCACTTACTGGAAAAATAAAGGTCTGATTACTGGCTTCCCATCTTTATGACTTCTATAGAACAAAGTATAAAGGTAAGGCAGAAGTCTGTATCTCTGTTCTAATGCTTGTTTCATAATAGGTAAGGTGCTTGCAAACAGGGAACTTGCTGGATCTTGACCCTGTAAAAATGATAAATTATTTAAATGATTTCGTTTCAGTTATTAATTTTTCATCAATCAAGTGTTTAGTTTTCTAATTTGATTTAACAGCTTACTATATCGTGTGGTTTTGCACATTGATGTTGAAGGTAATACGGTGATCTATTGTTGTTTACAACTACTTATTTAAGTCTCTGATTTTCTCATTTACAATCTTTTGCAATTTCATTTTTGTATAACCATTAGAAGAATGCACAACATAAAAACAAGACATGAAATTGGGTTATATGGCCCGTTTCTCTTTTTTTGAAAAGAAAGTGTCAAATAAACTCTTCATAGAAACCAGGATTGAAATTTTATATTTACGCCAGACGCGCGTTTCGTCTACAAAAGACTGATCAGTGACGCTTGAATAAAAAAAATGTTAAAAGGCCAAATAAAGTACGAAGTTGAAGAGCATTGAATACCAAAAAGAGACAAAAACTTGATCAAAGAGCAGAAAACAACCCAGGGCCACCAATTGGTCTTCAACGTAGCGAAAAATCACATCTCTGTAGACGGGCTTCGAATGGTTCTTTAACGATAATGTTTACTTGTTCGGTCAAATGGACGCTACATTTAAATTCGAAACAAGTGAATGAATTAAAAATTAAAATTGTAACCAAAATTGAAAACTAAGAATTTTATTCACAACACTGGCAAGTATTGTCGTTGTCAAGTAGTACATTATGATATTTCTTTCATTGTTGAAACCTGTTAGAATTTTAACTGTTTATGTCTTAACATTCAAATCCAGGGTGTGTATTGATTTTTGGGTAATTATGAATTCCATAGCCCCTTGTCTATGTCAAAAATAAGGCTGCTTGAGTTGTAGATAAATTTGTTTTTTGTGAATCTAAATAATTGCCTATTTACATCTCCATCTCTGTCTCGATGATTGCGCATGAAGGGATAGAAAGAACCCAATTGCATCCACCTGGTACAAAGTTCAACGTCAACTGTACCAGCAAATCCGCATATATCAGCACCAACCATTGGGATTCCAAACATGTTGAAATTGATAATACCTAAGAAAATAAAAATATTTTGTAAAATTCAGTAGAAACAGAAATTTTAGTGCTGTTTTGAGTGAATAATAAAAGAGGGACAGGGTAAAATGGTAATCAGACCACAACCAGCTAATTAAGTTCTCTGTTTGTCAAAGTTAATTTCTCACCTGGATGTGAGATTTTGTCTTTTTTTAAGGTTTATCTTTTTAATTTGATTATCAAACAAAAATCGTAAAACTATCATACTATCATTTATGTCATATGAAATATATTGAAATATAAATCTCAACAGTTTTTTTTAATTAGATACACTATAACAGCTGTGTTTGTAAATCATATTGATAATGCTGGTGTTATATATACCAGAAATAGAATAAATCAGATAAGCCCATGGCCAGGTGCTTTGGTTATCGCCAGTCCAATGTCCGGTATACTTTCCACTGCCAGCATATTATACATACCAGAGATGGAATAAATCAGATCAGCCCAGATACTATGGTTATCGCCAGTCCAATGTCCGGTATACATTCCACTGCCAGCATGTTATACATACCAGAGATAGAATAAATCAGATCAGCCCAGGTACTATGGTTATCGGCAGTCCAGTGTCCGGTATACTTTCCACTGCCAGTATATTATACATACCAGAGATAGAATAAATGAGATCAGCCCAGGTACTATGGTTATCGGCAGTCCAGTGTCCGGTATACTTTCCACTGCCAGCATATTACACGTACCAGAGATAGAATAAATCAGATCAGCCCAGATACTATGGTTATCGCCAGTCCAATGTCCGGTATACTTTCCACTGCCAGCATATTATACATACCAGAGATAGAATAAATCAGATCAGCCCAGATACTATGGTTATCGCCATTCCAATGTCCGGTATACTTTCCACTGCCAGTATATTATACATACCAGAGATAGAATAAATCAGATCAGCCCAGGTACTATGGTTATCGCCAGTCCAATGTCCAGTATACATTCCACTGCCAGCAAAGGTAGAGCGAGAAATTATAAGACTTCTTTTACCTCGAATTCTCATTAATGTTCTGAAATCAAATGTATACCAGAATAGTATTGTTTTATCAATCCTTTGTTATATAAACATCATTGACTCTTTCAAAATTATACGGTACATTGTAATCATACGTTCGTTTATGATATAAGCTCTTATACAAATTCTAATTGAGACGGTTTTTTAAATTCTCTGTAGAATTCGAAATTTGAAGGAAATGTGTTTTTCAACCACCATTTACATCTGTATTAATTGGGTAGATCCTGATAAAAACCCACTGAAATATTTTATAATATATCTTTTCGCAAATAAGTTTCTTATCAAACTGTACTAAGTCTTACAAAATAAGGAGATTAGGAGGTAGGAATGTCAATGAAACAGTTGTCCACCAGAGACGTAGATATTACCAACAATAGGTCAAAGTACGGCCTTCAAGATTGAACAAACCCCATACCGAACACCAAGTTATACTTAACAAAAAAAAATAGAGCAATTCAAATGCAAAAACTCTTGATTAAGGGGGCTCGCGGGTCTAAATCATTTTTTTTTGTTTAATATAGGATATCGCTATATTTTTCTATAAATGAACTTTATCTTGTACTTAATAGAAAAATGAAATAAAAAAATAGGGTCACCGTTCATTTACGCTCACAATCTGCCTTTGAAAGAAGCATAAATTTTTGTTAATGTCCTTTTTTTCTGTTGAGCTAAAAGGAGAAATAGTGGTAATATTGAAATAAAAAAAGAACTAAATTACAGAAATCGCTTAAATTTTACAATTATTCAGTTTGCGTACAGCTTATTCGAAAACAACTATAAAAAATGTAGGTCACCGATGATTTAAAAAAGATATTACAATTTTAATGCCGAAAAATGGCATTTTTGCACCAAAGGGAGATAATTTGGAGCTTTTTCACTGACATCTACATTTTAAAAGTCACCTTTTTTTAAAAAGATTTTTGTAAGACGTTCATGTAAACATTACTTCTTAATGCAGGTTTAGTCCACCAGTTTCTACATAAGGAAATATACCTGTACCAAGTCAGGAATTTGAAAGCTGTTTTCTATTCGTTTGATGTGTTTGAGCTTTATGTTTTGTTATTTGATAAACGACTTTCCGTTTTGAATTTCCGCGGAGTTCTGTATTTTTGATATAATTACTTTGTATTTTTTGCAAATCCTGTTAACCCTTTTGTGTTTTAAAAACACTTCTTTTAAACGTTACAACATGTGTTATATGATACTGATAAACTCATTATAATAGAATTGAGAAAAAAATAGGTTACAGTAGCTCAATCTATGTGGCATGTTTACTTGTTTGTAATGTTAAAATATCTTTATAAAAGATAAAATTGAGAATGGAAATGGGGAATGTGTCAAAGAGACAACAACCCGACCAAATAAAAAAACAACAGCAGAAGGTCACCAACAGGTCTTCAATGTAGCGAGAAATTCCCGCACCCGGAGGCGTCCTTCAGCTGGCCCCTAAACAAATATATACTCGTTCAGTGAAAATGAACGCCATACTAATTTCCAAATTGTACACAAGAAACTAAAATTTAAATAATACAAGACTAACAAAGAACTCACATCATATCTATGGCACGCCGTTATTATATTTATTCAATTTCGAGATATCTTATTTAGTTAAATCAGATATCTTATAAACTAATTGAGATATCTTAATAACAAAATGAGATATATTAATTGAGATATCTGATTTATTAAATAAGATATCTTATATATTAAATAAGATATCTTATTAAAATGTTTATAAAGATATCTTATCAAATATATAAGATATCTTATTAAATATATAAGATATCTTATTTAAAATATAAGATATCTCTATTAATTTATAAGATATCTTATTAACTATATAAGATATCTTTTATATAGTTAATAATAGAGATATCTGATTTACTTAATAAGATATCGCCATAAGTTAATAAGATATCTCTATTAGTTTATAAGATATCTCTATTAATTAATAAGATATCTCTATTAGTTTATAAGATATCTCTATTAATAAATAAGATATCTTATAAAGTATGTATTTAAAAGATATCTTTATAAAGAAGTAAGCTATCTTATATACTTTATAAGATATCTTATTAATTAATAGAGATATCTTATTAACTTATCGAGATATCTTATAAACTAATAGAGATATCTTATAAACTTTTAGAGATATCTTATTAACTTATAGAGATATCTTATTAACTTATAAAGATATCTTATAAACTAATAGAGATATCTTATAAACTTTTAGAGATATCTTATTAACTTATAGAGATATCTACGGAAGCCTGGAGCTGCCTTGTATTATTGTTTATAACTAAACCATATATGATAATCATCGCGATAATGTTTTGAATATTGCAATTCGACGCCTTATTTATCGCAATATTTCGCTATATTTAACAACAAGGCACTTTATTTAGCGCAATAATTTTTTATATTTAACAGTAAGAAGACTTAATTATCGCAAGAATTTGCTTTATGTAATAAGACGACTTATTTATCGCAATAGTTTCGCTATATCTAACACTAAGGCACCATATTTAGAGCAATGCATTGCTATATTTGAAAAGAAGAAGCCTTACTTATCGTTATTATTTGCTATAAATAACAAGACGCCTTAGTTATCGCAATATTTCGCTATATCTAACAACAAGACGTCTTAGTTATCGCAATGATTTGCTCTAGACACCTTATATATCGCCATACTAACAAGACGACTTAGTTATCGCAAGATTTTGATTTTAATATATATTCCCACACTTCAGACTGTCTATCAACTCTTGTGTACATTAACCTCAATTTCAATTATATATAGTCTTCTATGACATGTGCTATTGACCAATCACAAGAATTTGCGATCATCCGATGTTCAGTACTTTAATACTTTGAATAAAATCTTTCATTGTATATCATGGATATATATGCAAGTATACAACGTATACCAGACGTTTCTTAGATTGATTTTTTTTCTCTCTCTCTCTCTCTCTTTTTTATAAATCCCTTGTATCTTGTATCTGTATGTATTGGCACAAGCCAGCAACCTGTAGTTTAGTGGTTGTCGGTGGTTCATGTCTCGACCCACAGTTAAGATTTTGTAAATGTTTTTATGTTTAATTTGGCCAGTTGTTTGTGTGTAAATTGTTTCCCACTTTTCATGTCAAGCCTTTTATAGGCGACTAGTCACTTTACTGTATCGTGTTTTGCCATTGTGAAAGTTTCCTGTTGTTTGATCCACTCTATATTTAAATTAACATATATCACATCTCTTTGTTTTTAAATTATAAATCTGACTTTGAAAGTCTTGTTTTCCTGAACAAGCATGACATATTTTTCACTGGGGGTTAAATTTTGAAACAAACAGTCAATCAAATTACACTTTTGTTAATAAAGAGGAAAACCATTTTAAATTTATTCATTTGTTAGGTTGGGAGATAGGAGATTTCATATATGGTTGCCTTGTAAGAGCTGAAAAATAGACATAATTGGCGACATATTAAAACGAATAATAATGCCCTTGTAATATCATTCAATTGTTATCATGTAGTTTGCTGTTATCATGTAGTTAATACTTATGCATAGGTGACTACGTTACCTTCCCCATCCTTGTAACTGCCCTTATTAAATAAAACGTGCAACTCAACTGTGGTTGTTATTACATGGCGTCAGATGTTTTGACGTATTCCACGCCGGAATTTAAGTAACAATTCAATTAATCCTGTCAGCAGTAACGTCCGGAAGATATTTTAGAGAATATTATTGCACAATTTGTGTACAACAGGTGACATTGATCAGTAACAAATATGGCAACCGGGTTTCAGTTCGAACACCCATCATTAAATTGGGGTGCACCAGACGTGTACCAAGAATTTCAAAGATTCAAACAACATGTTGAGTTTACATTCAAGGGTCCCCTAGTTAAGGCAGAGCCTGCTGACCGCGCAGGTTGGTTAGGACTATGGATTGGACAACAAGGACGTGAAGTCTACAAAACTTTTGTGTGGCAAGAAAATGAACAAGACAACCCTGACATAATTCTAGGAAAACTGGAAACATACATCCGCCCTAGGACAAATAAACGTGTAGCCAGATTTAAAGCATGTCAAAGGAAACAGACTGAAGGTGAGAACTTTGATAATTTTGTTAAAGACCTTAGATTATTATTGATGGACTGTGACTATGGAAACACAGAGGATATCTTAATAGATCTAATAATCAGTGGCGTTAAACACTCAAAAGTCCAAGAGAGAATGCTCGACAAGGGCTCAGATTTGACTATAGCAAAAGCTATTGAGATTGGGCAACAATTTGAACTATCACAAAAACAACTCAAAATGATTCGTGGCGAAGAAATTCTACGCGTCAGTGAACACTCTTACGACAAAAAGAAAGATCACAAAGGTACAAAACAACAATACCGTAGACCGCCTGTTAACACTCAAAATAACAATAGACAAGATAAAAGAAGACAAGATACCTATCATCAAGCAAAATGTGGAAATTGTGGAACAACGCATGGAAACAACAGATGTCCAGCAAAAGGCACAACATGTAAATATTGTAAAAAGCCAGATCATTGGTTAAAAGTTTGTAGAAAGAGACTTAGAAAAATCAACATGATTCAAGAAGTAGATCAGAGTAGTTGTGATAGTCAAGATAGTGGAGATGAATTATTATACATATCAACCGTAAAAACCGAGACTTGGCGAAACTCAGAAGATAGATGGATTGTAGACGTTCACATTGGAGACAAAGCACTTCCGGTCAGAATTGACACCGGTGCAAAGTGTAGTATTATTTCCAAGAAATCACTCAATAAATTAGAATTAAAGAGTAAAAAGTTCCAAATTACCGATTCAAAGAAAATACTGAAATCGTACACAGGACACAAGATTCAACAGATTGGTAAAATAAGACTTCCGGTTATATTCAAGGATCGTGAAATTTATGAAACTTTTGAAATAGTCGATATGGAACAGGACAATATTATCAGTGGCGACTTTGCAGAGAGTTTGAATCTCGTGAAAAGAATAGACACAATTGACACTACAGAGGAAATTGCTAAGCCAAATGAATTGTCACATGACTTTCCAGAACTGATAAAAACTTCAGGAACATTACCAGGTGAATATCGACTCACAATAGCTGAAAATGCAAAAGGTGTAGTGCATGCACCGAGACGAATTCCTGCCGCTATTAAGGAAAAAGCGATAACTGAACTTAGAAACATGGAAGAAAACGGTTACATAACAAAAGTTGAAGAACCGACAGAGTGGGTAAGTTCCATGGTAGTCGCACTCAGGAAGGACAAAGTTAGAATTTGTATCGACCCGAAAGATCTGAACGAAGTGATTCAACGTGAAAACTATCCGTTAAAGACAATTGAAGACGTAATACCGTTGATACCAGATGCAAAAGTATTTTCGGTACTAGATGCTAAATCCGGATTCCTACAAATTAAACTAGAAGAACCGTCTTCATATTTGACAACTTTCAATACTCCGATTGGCCGATATAGATGGTTACGCTTACCTTTCGGAATCAAGTCCGCACCAGAAATATACCAGCGTATTATGGATCAGATGCTTGAAGGCATTACAGGAGCTACCGCTATTATAGATGACATTCTTATTGCAGGCCGAAACATGGAAGAACATGACAAAATTCTGAAACAAGTGGTTGAACGTGCAACTAAACATAACTTACGTTTAAATTTTGATAAATGCTTTGTGCGAAAAGCAAAAGTTGCGTACATGGGCCATGTTATCACCGACAAAGGACTTCTACCGGATCCTGCTAAAATTCAGGCCGTAGTCGAAATGCCTGCTCCACAAAACAAGGAAGGTGTTCGTAGATTCTTGGGACTTGTTCAGTACCTTTCAAAGTTTATACCAAATCTCAGTCAAGTGGACGCTCCGTTGAGGACACTATTGAAATCTGATGTTTTATTCATATGGGAATACGAACAGGAAAAGAGCTTTCATGAATTAAAGCGTTTGTGTAGTACAACGCCAGTTCTTGCATTTTTCGATGTTAAGAAACCTGTCGAAATCGAGTGTGACGCTAGTCAAGAAGGGCTAGGCGCCGTTTTAATGCAAGAAGGCCGTGTTATTGCTTATGCATCTCGTTCCTTATCCGAGTCTGAAAAACGTTATGCACAGATTGAGAAGGAGATGCTCTCCATAGTGTTCAGTACTAAGAAGTTTCATTGTTATATTTTTGGGAAGAAAACTGTAATACACAATGACCATAAACCGCTAGAACAAATTTTCAAAAAGCCATTATTAGCAGCACCGCTTCGTATTCAGAAAATGATGTTAAAATTACAATGGTACGACCTTCAAGTGTGTTATCGGAAGGGAAAAGACATGAAAATATCCGACGCTTTATCCAGAGCGTTTTTGTCAGTAGAAAACAAAACTGAAGAAGGAGATATCGTCCAGGACATGATTTGCATGATATCAGTAAGTAAGGACAAATATTCCAAAATACAGGATGCAACGAAATCCGAATTGTGTGAACTTAATGAAATAATTCTTAAAGGATGGCCAGATCTTAAAGTCGAAACTCCGTTTGAAGTCAGAGAGTACTGGGATTCTCGTGATCAGTTATCTGTTCTTGATGGAATTATTTACAAGGGACTTAAAATTGTGATTCCGCCCAGTTTGCGTGACAACATGTTAAAACTCATACACAAATCTCATCTTGGCATGACAAAATGCAAGAAACGTGCTCGAGAAGTAATGTACTGGCCACGTATGAATACAGAAGTTGAGCGATACATTGAAGATTGTGCGCTTTGTGCGTCATATCAAAACCAGCAGCCAGCTGAACCGCTTAAACCTACTCCGACTCCGGATCTACCGTACATGTTAGTTGGATGTGACTTGTTTGACTTTCAGAGTAAAGCTTACATACTTACCGTGGATTATTATTCTAAGTATATTGATGTGTTACCGTTGAATTCAACCAATACTACAGCTATAGTTGAAGCGCTAAAATCCATATTTGCAACACATGGAATACCAACTACATTACGTTCAGACAATGGACCGCAGTTCAGTTCGACCGAGTTTAAGAAGTTCAGTAAGGAACTCGGAATTGACCACCAAACATCGAGTCCACATTTTCAAAGTGCAAATGGTGAAGCCGAAAGATCAATACAAACCGTTAAAAATCTCTGGAGAAAATCTGATGACAAACATTTGAGCCTATTAGATTACCGTACTACACCATTGGAAGGAATTGACTTGTCGCCTTCCCAACTTTTAATGGGTAGACGACCGAGAAATACTCTGCCTGCGTCAAAAGAAGTGTTGAAGCCTAATATGAACAACTCAATGAATGTAAAAAGGCACTTTGACCGCGAGAAAGAAAAGCAAAAGTTTTATTATGACAAACGCAGAGGAGTAAAAGAATTACCAACAATAAATGATAAATGTGCCGTGCGTATGACACCTTTACCCGGCTCAAAGGAATGGAAACCAGGAACTATTGTCAAGCACAGCGACAAACCTAGATCTTATATCGTGCAAAGGTCCGATTCCGGAAACAATCGCTTGTATAGGAGAAATCGTAAACACTTGCGTACTTCTACCGAAACAGCCTCCAAGGACATTAACCGCGAGACAATAAGTGACAATTTTGAAATAGACAATCTACCGAATAGAATCGAGACCGCTCCGAAAGAATCAAATGACAATAAGCTAGAACGCAACGAAGAAGTGAAGAGCTCAGATGTGACAACGACTAAATCAGGAAGGATTGTCAAGAAACCAGAGAAGCTTGATTTGTAAAACTTTGTGAATTAGACTTTTAAGTTTTCTCATATTAGCGTAGAACTTTATGAGCAAGTTTCATTTTTTAGTTTTCATTAGAATAGACTTTAAAGTTGCTAGTTCCGAAATCCGAAATTTTCATATAATGACAATTCAATTTAATTCAATTTGTGAGTGCAATTAGAGACTTTTAAAATTCTTCAATTAGTTTCATTTGCGAGAGAAAGAGAGATGTAATATCATTCAATTGTTATCATGTAGTTTGCTGTTATCATGTAGTTAATACTTATGCATAGGTGACTACGTTACCTTCCCCATCCTTGTAACTGCCCTTATTAAATAAAACGTGCAACTCAACTGTGGTTGTTATTACAGCCCTCTTCCCTTTCCCATCCTCCGAATTCATCTATAAATTTAAACCGACTATCACGAAATAGCACAAAAGTGTTGAAAGTAGAGTTAAACATCATCAGTCACAATCCCTTCCCTAGAATACCTCAACTGGTTGTGTCCGTGTAGTTCATATATTTATCCACAAAAAAAAACCCATTTAAAAACACTGCTCATATTCTAGTATATCTGCATTCATAAATTTATTAATGTAATTTAGACTAGACGACACCATGTTTGTTATGAGCATCTGCCATCTAAACTAACTATATACTAGAGGCTCTCAAGAGCCTGTGTCGCTCACCTTGGTCTATGTGCATATTAAACAATGGACACAGATAAATGCATGACAAAATTGTTGGTTTGGTGATGGTGATGTGTTTGTAGATCTTACTTAACTGAACATTTGTGTGCCACAATTATCTCTATTTATACTGCACTCGTTCTATTTGAGAAGTCAAAATGCGTTGACTGTATATTTCTATGTCATATACAGTCACTGATCTGATATCACTTTTCCTCATGAATATTTAAATAGAAAATGTCGAATAATATTTAATTATTTATACGACATTTTCAACCCGTTCTTATCGCCAATGAATACAACGATGCGTGGATGGACTCAACCTTGTTTCTTTTGCAATTATTGGAAAAACATATTCTATTTGTTAATATTTTTTGTTTGTAACCTATAAATAATTATGTTTTATGCTTATGGTTGATATTTAAGTCCATACTCAAACGATTTCGTTCACCATCGAGTGTGAGTTTCAACAGGTAAATATGTTCATTTCATTGTGCTGTATATTTCTCCGCGAGCATGATATGAGGCCCTTTTAAAGGAGATATTCCCCAATATTTAAATCAAATAAATAACCTTAACGCATTAAACAACTATTGAAAATGTTGTTTTAGATTGCAGTGTAAAGACAATAATAGTGCATTGACTTGACATATCAACTATATAAGGATTCGGCCCAAAACGGGGAAATAGCTCTGCACAGCCTCGCATTTCCCCGTTTCTAAGCCTCATCCTTATATCGTTGATATGTCAGGTCAATGCACTATTATTGTCTATCTATAATGAACTTGGCCCAGTAATAACATTGGAAGATATTTTGTAAAAATTTACAAGAAATTATGAAAATTGATAAAAATTGACTATAAAGAGCAGAAAGATCTTCACCTGATAAACAATTTAACTCTCTGGTTTCAGAGATATAAGCCAAAATATACATTTTACCCCTATGTTCTGTTTTTATCCATGGCGGCCATCTTGGTTGCTTGGCTGGGTCATCGGACACATTTTTTAAACAAGATACCCTTATGATGATTGTGACTTAGTTTGGTTAAATTTGGCCTAGTAGTTTCAGACGAGAAGATTTTTGTAAAAGTTTCGGACGACGGCCGACGCCAAGTGATAAGAAAAGCTCACTTGGCCCTGTGGGCCAGGTGAGCTAAAAAGGAAGAGGCGGAAGACATTTGTCTCCCAAGAACTGCTTGCAGCGAAAAGAACTAAAGAACGAAAAAAATATCAAGAATTCAAGATTTAAATTATTGGTTCCGCATGAATGCACACGGGTTTTAAGGGGATTATGAGAGGTGACCTTAGGTGACACCCTTCGCTCAAAAACAAGATAAAAGTCTATGGGGCGCTAGAAGTACATATTTGCCTAAACCACCAGGATATTCTACTAACACATTTATGCAGTCTGTATGTATGGTGTCTCTGACTGTTAAATGCAGTCTGTATATATGGTGTATGTGGTTATAAGATGTTATCTGTGGTTGTTAGATGTAGTCTATATATGCATGTTGTCTGTGGTTGTAATATGTAGTCTAACTCTTCATATATATAATGATGTCTGTGACAGTTAGTTAAAGTCTGTATATACATTTGTATATGACGTCTGCGGTTGTTAGATTTAGTCTTTACATGGTATCTGTTGTTGTTAGATGTAGTCTATATATGGTGTCTGTGATTGTTAGATTTAGTATTTATATGGTGTCTGTTGTATTTAGATAAAGTCTGTATAGATATGATGTCTGTGGTTAGATTTAATTTTTATATGATGTCTGTGGTTGTTAGATGTAGTTTTTACATGGTATACATCTATTGTTGTTAGATGTCTATAAATGGTGTCTGTGGTAGTTAGATAAAGTCTGTATTGATATGGTGTCTGTGTTATGTAGATAAAGTCTATATATATATATTGTGTATGTAGATATAGGAAGATTTGGTGTGAGTGCCAATGAGACAACTCTCCATCCAACTGTGGTTGTTAAATGTAGTCTAATTATGGTATCTGTTGTTGTTAGATGTAGTCTATATATGGTGTCTGTGGTAGTTAGATAGTCTTTATATGGTGTCTGTGGTAGTTATACGTCTGTGTATATATGGTGTATGTGGTTGTTAAATGTAGTCTTTATATGGTATCTGTGGTAGGCAGATGTAGTCTGTATATAGGTGTTATACCACCAAATCATGGTACGTCGCATCCGGTTGCATACGAAAGTAGGCCTAAACAAATATTCCCTTGAATTTGACAATTGTAGAAAATTAACCCTGCATTTCAATGCACTAAAAATTTTCTGAGTCTTAAATATGTATGTTGGAAGTCTGAAAGCATCATTATTTTTTTATTTGATGGTCTTATAAAATATTTTGGAACGTTCTGGTTACATAGCTACCAAAGCAGGTAACCAGTAAATAACAGTGTAAAAATTGGGTTGTTTACTTCCCGTGTTGGTTACTTTCTTATATGCAATGAAATGTAGCGTGAAATTTTCACTGTATCACTGGAAAGGATTAAACTTTATACATGCAAAGTATTTCTTTGGTTGAAATAAAGGTAAATTCTGTACAATTTTTTTTAAAGTGCCAATTTAACAAAGACTAATAGGGAAAAATCAATGGTGGTATTACACCGATATATGGTGCATGTGGTAGTTAGATACAGTCTTTATATGGTATCTGTGGTAGTTAAAAGTCTGTGTACATATGGTGTCTGTGGTTGTTAAATGTAGTCTTTATATGGTATCTGTGGTAGGTAGATGTAGTCTTTATATAGTGTCTGTGGTTATTATATGTAGTCTTTATATGGTGTCTGTCAACGTATAACAAAAAAGAAGTTGTTTTATATGGTGTCTGTTTTTGTTAGATACAGTCTGTATATGGTGTCTTTGGTTATTAGATGAAGTCTGTATATGGTGTATGTGGTGTTAGATACGGTCTGTATATGGTGTATGTAGTTGTTAGGACAGTCTCACTCTGTATTTGGTTTCTTCGGTTGCAAGATGCATTCCGTATATGATGTATGTGGTTATTAGATAATGTCTATATATAACAAAATAAAAGTAGCACATGTGGTGTGATTGCCAATGACACAAACTCTCTAGGGGGACCAAAACAATGAAGTGTTACAACTTTGAAATCGTATAAGGGTAAACGAGGAGTGTAAACGTAATAGTAAATGTATGTTTTCAATTATTTAGTGACAAGGATTGACTTTTAAAGGTATGCAAAGGAAAGTAATTGCTTTTCATATGTTTATTATTTGCAATCAAGTCTATACGATATGGCAGCGAACACAATCATGATCATGATGTGATGTGATTTAAACCCACTGAAATTAAGCAACGCTGATCTTTATTTTTAACTTGATACTCCGAAAGGTTTTCGTGCAGAAGGACACAGGTCACCATACCAAGTCCCATTAACTAGTACGATTGGGCTGACCAGTATTTTCCTATTGAACAATTACTTGCTTTGAATCGAATGTTTATCCATAGTACGAACATATAATATGATAATTGCATGTCTTTTGCTGGACTTCTGATGCACGCAGTTTTACATTTATTTCAAGGTAGCACTGTACAGTTAGAAAAACATTAATTAAAATTGAACCACAAAATGTTTCATCATCCTCTATTCCTATTTTTCAAATACATTAACCTAACTGTTTGTGTTATACATGTTCAAATGTATCTTTCATAGATTTTATTTTCAAAAGTTAAAAGAGTGAAATATAACTCCTGTTTTGTATCTCCATGGGAACATTTTGCATTAATTTACGTATTAAATTGCAAAAAGAAGGGTGAAAATGTCACATATTCCCCCAAAATTTGAATCAAACTAGAAGTTTAATGCCTTTCAGTGATACCTTTTCAGTAACTATTGACAATAATCTACCAAATGATCAAATAAACAAGAGGCTCTCAAGAGCCTGAATCGCTCACCTAATTTTTTTTGTTTAAATCTCTCATCAATGATTATTTTGGCTTTTCAATTTATTTAAATGTTCTTTGAATCGTCCTATTTTCTTCAAAAGCAAAAAAAAATCATTTTCTCCTATGTTCTATTTTAGCCATAGGAGCTATGTTTCTTGACATACAAGGAAATAAAATATAAAATTTAGACTAGTTACTCTGAAACTCATTTAGCCTAAGTTTGGCTGAAATTGATACAGCAGTTTCAAAGGAGAAGATTTTTTAAAGTAAGTCAACTTGATGAAAAAAGTCTTTAAAGGGCAATAACTCCTTAACGGGTCAATTGACAATTTTGTTCATTATGACTTATTTGTAGATCTTACTTTGCTTAACATTTTTGCTATTAACAGTTTATCTATAATAATATTCAAGATAATAACCAAAAACTGCAAAATTTCTTTAAAATCATCAATTCAGGGGCATTATACCTGCAAAACCAGTTACCCGATTCGGCTGAAAATTTCAGGATAGGTAGACCTTGACCTAATAAATACTTGAACCTGTTGTCTTATTTGCTCTAAATGCTGGAAGTTTTGAGATATAAGCCCTAAAGCTGCATTTGACCCCTTTGTTCTATTTTTAGCAATGGCGACCATGTTTGTTGATAGATCAAAACTTCGGATACAATTTATAAACTAGAACCATAAGGAACATTCAGTTAAAGTTTGGAAGTATTTGGCCTAGTAGTTTCAGAGGAGTAGATTCTTGAAATAGTTTACGACGACAGACAACGACGACAGACGACAGACGACGACGACAGACGACAGACGACGGACGACGGACAACGACGGACGCCAAGTGATGGCATAAGCTCACATAATTGACATGGCTATGCCAGGTGAGCTAAAAATGGGTGTCTCTCCCCCCCATTTTTGTCGCAAAATTAATCACAAAGTTCGTGCAACAAAAAGTTGTAAAAAAAATAACAATAATTGACAAACCATTGCCTGGTTTGGATATGCAAAGACAGACTGTCATACAGACAACAGCCATATTTCATACATTAAATACTCTTAATGCTGACTATGAAGGCTATTTTAAGCATCTTAATCATCAGCTATCCAAAAAAGAATTTTATTGAACACTACCTCTTATATTTGAAAAAGTGACCAAAATACGAATCTACACACCGAACTGTGGAGTGCTACCTAAATCATAGTTGTGGTTTAAATAGGAAGAACTAATGTACATGAATGTCGTGTATTTCCAGTACTTAGTATATCACTGTATTGATCATGAGTTCTTTCTGTAAATGTATTAGTAAAGTGCGTTGCTTTAAGCTTAGTCCATTATTATGCAAATGTATTTTTTTTTAAACAAAATTTGACAAACTCAGTGGCAGATCCAGAAATTTTCATGAATGGGGGCCAATTGAATGCCTGAGTGGGGGCCCGTTCCGGTCATAATTCATTCATTTCCTGTATAAGCAAATACAATTTCTCCCAAAAATAGTTCATGCATGTAGGTTCTCAGATACTATCAGATACAATCTGGCATTTAATTTCAGGTATTTTATAAGAATCATTTGGTAAAACACAAAAACACACTAATACATTTTAGTGTTTGGTACAGGTAAAATTGAGAAAGGAATGGGGAATGTGTCAAAGCGTTAACAACCCGACCATAGAGCAGACACCAGCCGAAGGCCATAAATTGGTCTTCAATGTAGAGAGAAACTCCAACACCTTAATGCGTCCTTCAGGTGGCCCCTTAAAAAATATGTATACTAGTACAGTGATAATGGACGTCATACTAAACTCCAAATCATACACAAGAAACTAAAATTAAAAATCATACAAGACTAACAAAGGCCAAAGGTAGAGTGTCGCTTTGCTACAGTTGAACATAGCACAGTTTAATGCTGAATAAAGGAGAGAACTCTTTTTCTTAGAAATATAGGTAAACATTCAAACAATCTGAACTGTGTCCACACTTGTTTCCCTAGTAAAACTTGACATGTGTTTTCTTTAATAAGTCTATAGATGGCTGCTTGAAGACGTAATATGCAGGTTGAAAAAACATAAATAGTTAAAACGGCTTAAACAGACAAATATGTAACAATAAAGCAACATTAGGTAATATGACTCTAGGCATTTCATTTGCCAGGTTATTTCTATACCAGCTTTTATCTACTGTGTAACTACAATAACAGGCCATAGATACCTTGGAATCGAAAGTGGATAATGGCAAAATCTAACGATTTGTTAGACTTCATACAACCAAAGTATGTTTTATTGTGCAGTAATATAAAAGAATTGACACGAATATTCACCATTCCAATGTTAAGGAAACATTTGAATAATTGGTCTTGCACTGATCTACAAACAGACATAAAACAACATAGATTCAAAGACGTTGAATTAACGAGAGATAAATCGTACTTTAGAAAAACGAAAACCCGCTCAAATCACAAATGAACATTAAATATCTTAAATTGATGCTATAAAGGTTTCTTAATTTTTGTTACGTTCGAAAGATGTGTTTTTCAATACTGCAGTAACCAATCGGCATTGTAATGAGAAACAAACGTGTTTCTCTTCTTCTCGACTTGTTTGTGCATTTACCTGTTTACATTAGCTTCTAAAGACGAATGAAAAGCAGCTATACAGATATTTGTATCTCACTTAATAAGTCAAAGTTTGGTGACTATGTTACGTTGAACGCATTGATCCCATCGATCAGGAAATAAATGGACAAAACATATATACAATTAAGTCTGTCTTATATTCATAACTTACATCTTTGATTGACAATGAGGGTCGGTTAATAACAAATCTGTTTATTTTTACTGGTTTTGTAAATGTTCAGCAATGTTAAATGACGTGTATTGTATCAAATCATATGAATACCCTGAAAAAATACCAAGGGTTTAGACTCAAAGAAAACAAGTAAGATTTCCCCAGTTTTTTTGTTGAATACAAGTAGGTGCAATTTTGGTACTCGGTGCAATTTGGGTACTGTGACGTTATATACCTTCCAAATATCGTGGTTTATGTGAAACCATGCCCCCTTTTATACTCAGTGACGTGAGTGACAGACATACTATATCATACATTGTGTTCCTCTTTAATTTAGCTACACTCTGTCCAGTTCATTACGAATGAAACGGATTGGTTGAGTTGACAGCAAATAAGCCTTGATTTGATTGTACTTAATATTTTGTTAATGTATGACACGTTGAACTCGATGGTCATTTTTATGGAAAAGTGTTTGGTTATTGTAACAGATATGAAAAATGACTGAATGATACTCAGCTACATCATGAAGGAATAGACCAATATGGCATATTTAAATGTGTCGAACTGTTATCAATTTAATGATGACTCAGGCATAGGAAAGACTTGTTAAAAGAAACAGTAGGCATTTATTCTTTGCTATTTATATAATACTAAATACAACAGAACATTTTCATTCAATATTTACATCGATTCTGACAAAAAAGAAGCATAATCAACGAAAAACAAGAAAATTAGTATGTACACATTATGCACTTCAATGTTGTTCTTTGCATCAACAGATCAAATATCTTATGCGCGTATATATTCGGGTCCATATATTCGACAACATGGTGAAATAACAGATAATTATCATGATGAATAAACGTTAAATCTGTATATCTATCGATTTAACAAATGTTGTGATATTACGCCTGATAATAAGTTGAACAGTTCTTTGGCCTGTGTTGGAGTTTCAATGACATCGAATTCTTCGATATCTAAAAACGTGAGAGTATTTATTAATTGTCTAAATTCTTCTTTAGTGCCTCTAGGTAGAACAGCATCCGTGTATATATCTGTTAAGTAATTCAATACAACTATGTCGCACGGCAATTCATAAGAGCAGTCATATTTATCGTAAATAAAAGGTTGGTAGTACATAACGTCAGGTATACCATGTGGACATTCAACATTTCTTTGAGATCTTATTCTGTGTGAATTCCATGATTGTAGAAACATGTCTAAATGTCTCTGAATAAGTGGTAGGAAACAAAACCGTATGCATTCAAGATGCACAGGGTCGGCATTGTTTAGTATACCTTCATCAACCATATCTTTAAACAAATTCCTCCAAAATGTTGTGAAATTTCGCATCAGAAAACTCCATAGCATTTCGATCTTTTGGTTGGCCGTTGATCTTCCTATTGAAACACTTCTATGTCCTGCCATGCTATCATTATGAAATGATCTCAAAGCTATTTGAATACGTTCAACTATAACATTTTCAGTTCCTGCATCCATGCGTACTACCCTTGGAACCCTCTTGCTTGTCTTCAAATACTCAAGAAAATGTCCTGCAACTATACGGGGATTTTTATTTGAACTTGTAGCCTTCAGCCAAAGTATCTTTCTTGAAAAACCGTCGATTCCACCATGGACAGATATTCCAAACGGCTTTAACTTATCATATCCATCGACGTGGATGCAAAAGCTCGGTCCGTTACTTGTGTATCGTGTTCTTGTAAGCCTATGTCTTTGTATCCTTAAAACGCCGTCTCCGTCAATAGCTTTCAAAACTATCCTAACCGTGTGTTGTGAAGCTCTTACGCCTAGGCAGCGAAGTACATTCCATAAAGATCGATAACCTATATTGGTATATCCTGAATTTCTTAACTGTAAAATTTTTGTAACAATATCAGCAATCAACTTTCAACTCCTCTTTTTTGCAATCTCAAACGTTTTTTAATTCTATAAAATGATTTTTCGCTCAGCATTATATGATGTATGTTTAGTAAAAACCCGAGTACTTCTTTTGTTGTAAACGAAAAAATTGTATAGTATACAACTAGTTCGTCTAATGATGCATCTATGTCTGGATATGTAATAGCACTGGCCTTGCAGAACAGGAGAAGAGCAAGTACCATCTGAAACATAAAGGTGTACAACTTAGAACTTTAGACTGCTATTTTATTGCTTTTGTTCCACTGAAATGGTCTTATCCGATGTATAGTAAACTTGGGGAAGATGTTCGGATAGCTTTAAAGATTGGATCAAAATGAATGTATGCAAAGATATTTATCAGTAGATAACTGTAATATATTTTAAGCTGCGACGGCAGCAATTCGCGATTGGATGGTCGCAAATTAACTTTACTGGCAACGCGTTGGCAGAGCCAGTAAATGGGTATTTGCGATCTTCAAATCACCAATTGATGCCGTGAAGCTTAAAATAAATATTGTTATCTTCATTCTTATGAAACTGAGAGAAAACTCAAATCATAAATTTAAAATCTGCCATGCATCGTATGCGCTTGTGTGTACATTATCATAACATCAATTGTCAATTGATGCCATGAAAATTAATGACGTTATCCTATCAAATGGAACTAAAATACTGAACTCCGATGAAAATTCAAGACGGAAAGTCCCTTATCAAATGACAAAACTCATCAAACGGATGGACGACTGTCATATTCCTGACTTGGTACAGGCATTTTCAAATGAAGAAAATGTAGGATTGAACCTGGTTTTATAGCGCTAAACCTCTCACTTGTATGACAGTCGTATCAAATTCCATTATATATATAAAACGATGTACATGTATGAACAAAAAAAGACATAATAGATCAAATAGTCACAATATTGGTATAGCAGTCATACTTGTGTCACAATCTCAAAACAAACAAATATTCAACAAAAAGTCACCTATCAAATTAAAAACCCGCAAAGGGTTGCTAGCGAACTCGTACGAGCTTTCTAAAAACTGTTTTTTTTTCAATGCCAATTTTATAGGTCTTATTTTGAGGTTAATGTTGGAGTATGTAAATGAATGTTAAAATATGCAAATGACTTAAGGTTAATTTTGTTCTACCGAACAGATCATATTGAAAATCTATCACGATGTTACTGTTGATTAAAGAAAGGTTTGTGTGGAAAATTTGGATTGTACTTTCAACCGTTTCTTAATCACAGTTACCTTCTTGACCAGACTAACATCCGCCCCTTTTTATTTTTGCTTATTTCTAACTTCCTCTGTGGTAGGTTTTTTGACATAAAAGTAATAATTAAAAACATTTTAAATTAAACCACGGAAAGTCATGAGCAATACAAATCTATTTCAAATAATTCATGCTCTTAGTAGTTCAAATGTAAAGAAACTGTATTTTTGCTCATTTTGATATGCATGCAAGGTGTAAAAACTAAAGTTGATTATTGTCCTTTCTTCCTTTCAGGCTGAATCGGAACCAAACAATTTATTTAATCTATTTCCCTTTGGATCAGAAAGCACTACTAAAAAATATTTTTTGATGACACATGTAAAATTGTATATGATTTGATATGGTTAACCATATATGCCTGTTATAAACAGGTCGGGAACTCTAGATTTTCTGACGTGAGAATATTTTGCATAGTAAAATGTAGTAACTTCCAAAAACAGAAGGCTGATATGGCCTTAAAATACTGACCAATCGACTCAATAAACTACAATGCATTGTAGGCTACTTCGAGTTTACTATGACTCGGAAACACGTGGAATTAGTAGGAAAACTGTCCACTATTATAGTTTCCCGGACTCTCAGAATAGATGGTGTTGTTCTGTGAATATGTCTAATGTAAAAAACATAACATAATATTCAATTTGCATGTTCAGATTAAAATAAGAATTGTTTACTGGCTTCACGATTCTATTTTCCTTTTCGCCTTGTAAAAGTAGTTGAACTGTTTTTATACGCCTGTCAAAATTTTGACGGACCTATTATGGTATATAATTGTCGTCTGTCCGTCCGTTTTGTTCAGTGGTTTAGGTTGATCTTGCAGTTGCGAATAAGAAATGAATACCCGTTGATAAAGGATGGCAAAGTCCATGTTTTGTTATGGCAAACCCCAAAAAATATAAATTTCAATCAATATATATATGAAATAAAAGGTGCACAGAGGCATTATATTATAAAGAATTTGTGAAAGTTTTATTAAGTGATTACTATATCATGACCCCCACGTTTCAAGTGGGTGGTATAAAAAGAACAGACAGTAGCTATTATGTTAATACCATGAAATATTTACTTACCAAAAGCATTGTTCAGAATGAGGGGTAGCTTCCTTTGAATGTAGTCTTCTCTAGTCAAAAGAATTCATACGGGAGAAAATGGTCTGGTTGATCGGGTGTTGATCATAACGCAAATGGCCGTTTAATGGCTGCTCATGCTACATATGTAAATTGAAATGTGCTATCGCCATAATTATGATGACTTAGCTTTAACTTCCGAAATTTAAAGCGAAAAAAATCGTAAATCGCGTTAATTAAGTGGTACTGTTTTACAGAATAAAATCATCGCAATAACAAAGACGTCTTGTTGTTAGATATAACGAAATATTGCCATAAATAAGGCGACTTGCGGTATATATATAGCAAATATTGCGATAATTAAGTCTTCTTAGTGTTAAATTTAACAAATCATTGCGCTAAATAAAGTGCCTTGTTGTTAGATACAGCGAATTATTGCGATAAATAAGGCGTCATCTTGCAATATACAAAACATTATCGCAATAATTATCAAATATGGTTTAGTTATAAACAATTACACAAGGCAGCTCCAGGCTTCCGTAGATATCTTATTTAATTGGTTATAAAGATATCTTAATTAATATATAAGATATCTCCATAAGTTTATAAGATATCTCTATTAGTTTATAAGATATATCTATTAATTAATAAGATATCTTATAAAGTATGTATTTAAAAGATATCTTTATAAAAAAGTAAGATATCTTATATACTTTATAAGATATCTTATTAATTAATAGAGATGTCTTATTAACTTATAGAGATATCTTATAAACTAATACAGATATCTTATAAACTAATAGAGATATCTTATAAAAATTAAAGATATCTTAATACTTAATAAGATATCTTGTTAAATAAATAAGATATCTTCAAATTTGAATAAATATAAAAACGGCGTGCCATACATATCATTCAGAGTTTTCTAATTTGAATTGTTAAACGTTTTGTTCACTTAAGCCTTTTTTTATAGCATGCTATTCGGGGTGGGGTTAATTTAATGTTAAAGGCGACATATTGTTAGCAACATCTATGGCAATTAGTCTCTGATGGGCAATTGTCTGATTTGCATGCATACCTTCTATAGATTCATTCAATTGAGATTTGATGTGAAGCTATTGTAAGTAAAATTGTTACCCGTTACGACAGAAAAAAAAACAGATGATCTGCAAGGTAAACCATCTGCCACTATACAACGTAAACTGTGTTTCAGCGCTTCATAACGCCGACGAGTAAAGACATAAATTAACTAAAGAAAGCTATATTATATAGACTAGTTGGTAGAGTGGTCTTAGTCGTTGGACACAGTTCACGCAGAATTGCAGCGATGTCTTAGATTCAATGGTTGGAACCCCGTTGGGGGAGAACAAAAAGTCGATAACACAAATTTGTAGATATAGCATTGTTTGGGTGAATTGGAGACGAGGTATGTACATATATATATATTCATTCTGTATTGCTTCAGAAAGGATTAAAAACAAAACGTTATAAAATTCAACAAAACAAATTTAAATTCTCTTACTCGTAAGTGGCTTTGGCTTCAAAATGTCCATATAAGCTGTGTAGATTGTAATGTGATGAGAGATGTTGCTGAGCGGAAGTGCATAATGTTTTGTCAGTCATGTCTCCAGTAATAGCTGAAATGTACTATACAGTTTTTTTTACTTTTACTAATATTTATTTTTTTATTAGAAAAAAATATCAAATGCGTCTAACCAACTGAAGAGGAAATACGTCCACTTAAAAACAAAATACGAAGAAAAAATAAATTACAAGAATTATTATGTGAAAATTACTATTTGTTTTTATATTATTATAAATTCAGGATTGTGAATATATTTTCCGAATCGTTAATCATTGCGAATAATGGTTTGTAACTCACGTGGAATAAATGGAGGGGCGTCATTGGTTCCTGTTGTGCAGCCTGTTAACGAACCCTTTACAAAATTAGCTGGTTCGTTCATGTCCTGAAAGAGACATTGCTTATTTAAGACTATCGTAACCTGATGACCAGCTTCTAAACGAAATTTTCAATGTTTTCATTGGATATAGAGAGAACAAACCCATACACATAACACTAATTAGACCCTGGAATTTAATTTGATTGAGCACTTGATTCGGGAGAGGTTTTTTTAAGCGGGAATACCAGAAAACGGAAGCTGAGTTTTATACAACAAGTACAATTATTCTATATTTCTAGGAATTGTGTATTGTGTGTGTATTGTTTTGTTTTAATTGAATATAAATGTGTGGTAATCATTTCTCACATATATTACTGTCTTTAAGCAGTTAACATAGACATCTGTTAAGTTTTCGCTCTTTAAATAATGAAGCCAACTATAGTTACCTGTACTGAAATCGTACTGAAATACTTACAATCCAGAGTCCATCATAATTGACTTGATCATGGAAAGCCTTAGCATGTGTATACCAGTAATTGCCTGCATCAGGATGAGTAAAGTCAGGAAACACAGTGTTACCTGGCCATACCTATAAAGTGTATATTGAATTTATCAATTACACAGGGGGTGCAACTCGTGAAAAAAGAGGACATGTAATCAGCATTTGTTATCTGCACATCCTAAAATCTTTTGTCCTTTCCGTTCTGTTTGTATCAGCTTTTCAGATCTAATATTATTTTAAACATCACTCCGATGGCTGTATTATTTATTTATTTTTTGGATTTTCAAATATATTGACCTCAACTTATAACACAAACAATACTCATATTCATTTTGAGTCAGAGTGTATATCTGGTCCAGTAAAATTAGCGCTGTCAATGTTATTATTCTGTAGAGAACAAGGTTTCATTTTCTGTATTAGCTGATACTATCAATACAAAGAAGCGTTGTAGTTTTATTCTGTTACACTGTTGTCGACTATATCATATGTTACTTTAAGACACCAGCCATTCACTATAAGTGGGAACACTGGGTTTTCTCATGTAACAAACAATTTCCAAAAGTACTTTTTTAATAAGATACAAGAACAAGATTTGTTTTAGCTAGATGTTTAATTTATTTGATTCACCAAATTTCGAAATAGAAATACAAAAATGTAAATTATTTTGGTTACTTCCCTTCTGAAACAAGTTACTATGGATTCATTTATTTTCATTGGTTCCATGTTTTGTGGATTGAGGAAAACTTGTTGATATTTGATTTCGAGGTTTTGTCAAATTCTAAATAAAAGACTTATTTTTATATGACATTTGTTATTCGTTGAACATTTAATTTTGTGGTTCACCTGTAACAACGAAGTCCACGAAAATTGATTTCCCACGAATAATGATGAACCCACAGTATACGATTTCCAAGAATCTGGATAAAATATTTTGGTGAAAGACCATGCCCCTCATAACACATACAAAAACATACACATGGTGTATCGTCGGTGCTTAACAACAAAGTCAACATAGTCAACCGTGGAATTATAATCATGAAAATGGAGACCGGTTCCTATTTAAGGCTTATACAATCATATTGTATCTAATTTCTTTTATTTTAATTGGATACTCTTTCTCCTCACGCTATCACTAAAATGAATACGAACTTATGTCAACGAATGATCGGACCGTTTTTTCTTACCTTCCCAACAATGAAGCTTGAGTTGTCATGAGTCTTTATAAAAATTCCCCTATTTACTCCGTCGTCATAAGGGGCATATCCTACAGTATTGCTTATTCCAGGGTCCTTGAATTATAATACAAAATGTATGTATTGATAAAAATCATAATGAAATATAAAAGTAATGTAATTTTTCCAGAAGCACGTACCAACAGCACAAGCGTATCTCCAGCAAATCATGAGAGATGTGTAGATATTGTCCCTATTACTAGCAAGCTCATACGAGCTTTTGTATTAAGAGCAGTTTTATTCTTCTGTATAACCTTATCTGGTTAATTAACAGATGAAACATTGATTTTGTTTTGTTTCTATAATTTGAGTCGCTTTACAGTATTACCTTCCGACTTGGTGTGGAAATGGATGGCGGTTAATGCAAACATTGCAGGAGACGCTTCTCCTATCGACGCACCGTGTATTGCTCCTTTTTTATTCGTACGATTCCCTGAATTTTGTCCAATTTACATTGATTCGTATCTTTTAAATTGTCTAGTCTCTAATATTTAAATTAACTGTGCATTTGTATTCAGATATCGTAGATCAAATTTATTCGTTCATTGTGTAATCATACGTTTTTTGATTGAGTTAAGTCTGCCAATTGATATTTTATCGTATGTTTTTCTATGTTGTGATGTTATGCTATTGTTTCAGAAAAAGGGAGAAGGTTTGGGCCCATTAAAACGTTTAATCCCGCTGCAAATGTTTGCACCTGTCCTAAGTCAGGAATCTGATGTAAAGTAGTTGTCGTTTGTTTATGTAATGTGACGTTACGCACAGTATTGGTGATACGTTTGTAACGTCAGAAAAAGTTCATCGACGGAACGTTGAGAACACGTTATTGAAGCCTGTGTTAACGTTTGCATCTAAATCTTAGCATCCCGCTTTTTGTTCTCTTCTTCTTTTTTCTTTTCTTTCTTTATTTAATCTTATTCTTTCAGTGGTGGTTAAATTTGTTTTGGCCCATTTTTATGCATAAAAAAATTAAAATGACAAAATAAACACCGTAAAATAAACGTTACGTTGAAAATCACGGAAAAACGTTACAAGATTGCACGGTAACAAATCAGACTAGACATTTCGATTTTCTTATTTTTTTTTTGTCTTTCATTATTTATTCAAAATTCCTTTTATATGAGAAAGACTTTTAAAAACACATTACAAAAACAATACATAAACTCAAGAATAAGATACACAATTGATTTATATTGACGTTCGAATGTACAACATCTTTACAAAAACGTACATAATTTGTGCATTTAGCACACGGTAACAAAATGGACTAGACAAGCATAAAGTTAAAACTCGATTAGAAAATTCCACTTCAAAACCATATTTTTGTACTATTTGTAAACGGTATTAAAAGCACATTAAGAATATATGTTTTTTTTTTCGTTTACATATTATTGCATTCCATAAAATTTCTTACCGTAGAGTCCATTGTAATTTTTCCCCCTATTTCATATGACTTGTTACATCATCTTTTGAACATTTCAATGCATCTTCTAACTCGAATATTTGAAAAAAATGCCCAAAACGTCGGATGCGACGTCGTAGCGAATTGTGCTTAAATTTTGCATAGCATTTCTTGCTAATTTGCGTGCAAAAATAAGATTTTCTGACTCAAATTACTAAAAAAACTCGATTTCCATGTTACAAGTTACGCTCATATTTTTTGACATTTTTTTTCCCTTGAGTGTTATTTGATATAATTTTATTATTTTAAAGATATTACTATAAAACTATAGTCTTTTAGACATAACATTTCATACCAGTTTTCATTTATTCTAAAAGACATGCTCAAATTAGGAAGAAAAAACGCGGAACTAGTAGGGTTCACCAATACTGTGCGTACCGTCTATATACGTGTTTCTCGTTTCTCGTTTTGTTTATATAGATTAGACCGTTGGTTTTCCCGTTTGAATGGTTTTACACTAGTAATTTTGGGCCCTTTATAGCTTGTTGTTCGGTGTGAGCCAAGGCTCCGTGTTGAAGGCCGTACTTTAACCTATAATGGTTTAATTTTTAAATTGTTATTTGGATGGAGAGTTGTCTCATTGGCACTCACACCACATCTTCCTATATCTATTGTGGGACTAGAACATCGGTAAGCTACTGTTGTCTCTAATGTATACATATTTCTCAGCTAAATATTTCTATAAGCATCTGGATAAGTTAAAGTATGCATTTCCAAAAATTTCTTCTTAATAAACAAAAACAAAACAACAAGGAAAACATAGAAAAACAAGAATGTGTCCACAGTATACGGATGCCCCACTCGAACTATCATTTTCTATGTTTAGTGGACCGTGAAATTGGAATAAATTCTCTAATTTGGCATTAAAATTAGAATGATCTTATCAAAGGGAACATGTATACTAAGTTTCAAATTGATTGGACTTCTACTTTATCAAAAACTACCTTGACCAAAAACTTTAACCTGAAATTTGCACTATCATTTCTATGTTCAGTGAACCGAAAAATTGGGGTCAAAACTCTAATTTGGCATTAAAATTAGAAAGATCATATCATAGGGCACATGTATACTAAGTTTCAAGTTGATTGGACTTCAACTTCATCAAAAAATACCTTAACCAAAAACTTTAACCTGAAGCGGGACAGACGGACGAACGAACGGACGGACGGACGGACGAACGGACGCACAGACCAGCAAACATAATGCCCTCTACTATCGTAGGTGGGGCATAAAAACATGCAAAATAGAAATAGAAGACTTACTACGATTGGTATAAAATGCATTCCATAACTATGTAAATCGTTAACAAGATTTGGTAAGTCATTGAAGTTGTTAGGGTCCAAAGTCCAGTCCTTGTAACTATCCATGTAGTCTATATCAACCCATTGAGTGTCCTAATCATTATAGTATGCATAAGTTTAAGTAGCTATTTAACAGAATATTTGTTTAAAAATGTACTGACTATGATTATCAAAATAGCTGCCATAGCTTGCTTCCTGTTTTTGCGAGAACATTTAAGATTTCGACAATTATCCAAATTATGTGCGGTCTTTTATTTACTCATCCATGTAAGAGAGAGGCGAATTTACTAAAGAGACGTGCAAACTCATAAGACGATCGGAAACTGACAGCGCCATGGCAAAAAACGAAAAACGACAAAAAGACAATTAACCCTAAAGGAGGGTATAAATCCGGAGTGAAAAATCCCTCTGATTCAAACATCTATGAAACTGACATTATCAAGATGCTTGATTTCTTGATTGACAACATATTTGTTTTGTTTGGAGGATGTGTTTTTTCAACACACTTTCGGCATTCCCATGGAAACCAACTGTGCCCCTCTATGTGCCGACTTGTTCCTTTATTCTTATGAGGCTTACTTCATACAGGAACTTCTTAAGTATTTATTTAATTATCTAATGTTATTAAAAAGTTTATTCATTCATTCTTTATAGTATTTTCAAAATTACCTAGGTTTTTTACACTATGATATGTGATTCAGGTCAAAATAATGTTATGTTTTGCTATACTTACATAAGGTATTTGCTTTTTACGCATATCATCAACTATCAGTCGTAGATTTGCAGTGTTCGTGTATCCCCACCGACACAGATGAAAGCCGAGAGACCAGTATGGAGGCATCATAGTCTTACCAATAACTTCAGAATATTGCTGTATTACTGCGTCAGGTGATGGACCCAGAAAAACATAAAAGTCCAGAATTCCACCTGTTGTTTTGTAGTTGACGGATACAGGGTTCGTTTTGACAAGACCTACCTCTGTATCAATAGAAAAATTAATATATTTAACACTTCTTCCGCTTATGAATTATGTTTTTTTCTCGTACAAGGATCAAATACAAGTATACCGTCACTTATATTATACTTACAAAGATAACATTCAATTAAGACTTTAATTCATGATTTTTCATGAAATAAAATAATATGTAATGTAACATGATTTTTAAATTTATATGATAACTTACTTATTGATAGAACTATAATGTTAATATATTGACATTTATGTCTTACCCATAGCATTGCTGTTAAGTAGGAATATTCCGAATGCGTTGCCATCAGATTCTACGCCTAGCAGAAACGGATGAGAACCATACAAGTTTTTGTCCGGCTGAAATAAAATTTAAAAATGGAAATGGGGAATATTCAACATGAAATTATTTAACATGAAAGATCAACTCATCGTGTAAAACTAGTTTATTCAGATTACGATATGGTGCATTATATATGTTGAAAGGGTTGATTACATGAGAAAGCGATTTTCTTTTTCTTTGTCTTAATTCTAGATAAAGACTTTTATTTGAAACATTAAAAAATATTTTACAAATGTTTGTGTGTGCTCTACTCTGTACCATTGTTTACATACAGAATTATGGTAGTTCTATCTTAAGTCCGTTTCTTTGTGTGTTTGTGTTTGTTTTCCTGTTGTAGTTGGTGTGTTTCCTTAAGTTTAAGTATGTTACCTGGAGTTGTCTTTGCTTTATAGAATTATGACTATTGAACAGCGGTAAACTAATTTTGCCCTCATTGAGACCTTGTTTCAAAAATCAAACGATACGACACGACCCTTTAATTTGAGGAAATATCATAAAAATTATAATTTATTTACATCTGGAGGTTGATCACGTGCCCAAAATGTGATTTTAGGTCCATCTTCCGGTTTCAGCTTCAAAGAACCAGTACGTTCTCCTAGACCATACAAGTTACTGGTTGGTACTGCTACTGTTAACTCTATGTATTGGTCTGTGTATGTCATTGGTGCTACTGTACTATCAAAACTTTTAAAAAAAAAAAATTTAGGTTCATTTTATTTTCTTGGTTAGTTTAATTATCCGAAAAAAGGCACTTAATAATATTTCAAAACACAATATTAAATTAAAATCACTGAATTTAGGTGTATTATAAAGAGACAACTTTGAATTAAATAATGAGAATTACAAACGAGTATCAAAGGTAGTACCATATTTTTCAATACATATACTACTAGCTGTAATCATAATTACAAATTCCATTTTGAGATCTTGTTTTAACATTACACTCTTTGCGATGCTTGCTTTCTTACACCACAGAAGATGACGACTTTCTTGAAACTTTCACACCAACATATGGCTTCCCTTCTATTGAGTAATTGTAGAAAGTACTGGATGCTTTCGACAATACTTTTGGTGTATCTATTGGTACTTCGTAACGTTGAGTAGCTGGATCATAGATCTATAGAAATATAATATATATTATGAACGAATACAACAGACTAAAGCAAAATCATTAGTAGAGAGTTAAAAATGTATTTGCATTCATTTAAAAAATTGCATTTTCAAAGTGCTGATATAATTTTCATGTCTTTGATTTATTACAAATTTTTAAAGGTCTTTAGAAATAACGAATTACCAAATTTAATATTTTTGGTTAATTCAATAAAAATCACAACAGCTTTTAAATTTTATCTTTTTGCAAACAGTAGATAGTTAAATACTGGATTATTTCTTATGAAGAGATTACTTGCCTTCACACGAATCCTTGTTTCAGTCTCTTCTTGAACATCTACTTTCAGTTTTGATAAAGGTTTAGGAAATGGGAGTGATGATGACGAAAGTGCCTTTAATAAGCTGGCTGATTTTCCTGTGCTGGTTTCTGCGATATTTCCTAAAGAGTACCCCTTATCGGCAGCTGGGTAAAAGCACCAGGAAGCTCCAGCGGCTGATGAGCTCATCCAACAGCATCCTCTTGTGGCACAAGTTGTAGGAGAAGCACCTGGCTCTGGGTGACAATCTCCGCGTGCTATGTCTGGTATACTACACGATGCAGATCTAGACTGTGGTCGAAAGCACCATGGTATACCAAGCTGGTCAACTTTATTCCAGCAACACCCTCTCGCCCGGCATGTTGTCTCAGCAGCATCTACACGAACCAAACATGCCATTAATATACTTCACATTAAAATACACTATATCTATACAACATAGTTAACAAAGTATAATAGAAGTTAAAAACAAAAGTCAATGTTAGTTCAAAAAGAAAACACTCTTTTCTTCATAAGGATACACAAAACCCATGCCGAACTAGTTGTCGCATTGTAAGATCAAATACTATGGAGTCTATATAATACATTAAAACACTAATCGGCATAATTCATCACCTGTGTAACAGTATGGTGTCAGCAATAATGCTATCTGGATTGTCTGTGAATGTTTTAGTCTTTTCGTTGATTTCATGTTTGGCAAAGGTAATGTCCTTTTTGGATTGGATTATTAATTTTCGATTGTGGTATCTACTCTGTCTAATCGATATTTACATCAACTCTAAATGTTGCTGTTCTTGATCTATTTTGCCAATTATTTTTATACTTTATATATAAACACCTTGTTATGCTCTTTTCCTTAAATTTTTGGCCTATGAACTTCTTTTCTATATGTTTATATTTGTACGCACGGATCATTATATTATATCTGTTATACCCATCCGACCCTCATAGTCATACACAGACATACTAGGGCAATGAAAGGTTGTTAGTATTCATTCTCATAAATATAACAAAGATTTTTTTAGCAGTTTAATTTTTGTCCTTCCAATTTGAAAAATTAATTTGATTCTACACATGTCGCAATAATAAGAGCGATCAATTAAAAACGAAAGAATCAACGTACTTGGTTCTGGGTGGCAATCGTCACGTGAGGCCTGGTCAGTGGTGTCGCAGACATCTTGTGATGCAGCCCTCAAAATGAAAATAATGCAAATAAGGGAAGCTATTGAAAACATATTGAAACCCAAACCATGCATTTGGTTTGTAGTTCTCATTCCGAATAACGGCTTAATTCTTTTATCTTTGCACCTAATGACCTGCCTTGAAGATTTCCACGTATCAATACTGAAGTCATTGACTGATTATCAACAATATAAAATTGACTATCATGCATATATGGATAATATTTTGGGGTGCCATAGAAATCATTTCATTATTTTTTTTTTTATGTAAGAACCATTTCAAAATTTAAAGTATGAAATGGTTATTATATTGGAATGTTTGTTTGTGTTTCACACATTAAAAAAAATGTGCGTTGCCTTTCGTCTTGAATCTAAACAATTTATGCAGAGGTAAAATGCAGCATTGGTTTGTGATATAATGACTTCATTGAATGAGGTTCTTGACATAGGGACTACATTTCTGTAATATCTTTAATATTTTGGGCCACTTTATTCTATTCGGTATTTATCATGCCATGAATTCTCCCTGTCCTATTCATTTTTGGATAACGTTGTTATTCGTTTTGATATTTAGTCTACTTTTCACTTCACAGACCTTGTAATGTGATGACAGACAACATAATGAATAAAATAAGCAAGAGGAAAAAGCCTGCAATAGACAACATAGACTTTTAAAGACAAAGAAGAAGACCATCCAGTTCCCCAAAAGAAACCCGTTCCTAACCTTCCGGGTGCGGGAATTTCTCGCTACATTGAAGACCTGTTGTTGTTTATTTGGTCGGGTTGTTGTCTCTTTGACACATTCCCCATTTCCATTCTCAATTTTATTTAATTACTTGTATGAACGACTGTTTTGTCTAATGATAATCTCTCCACCAACCCCTTAAACGAAGGAGACTGTAGATAGACCTGGATGTTACTTTAAATACCGGAAAGATTTATGTAATTCATTCGAAAATGTATATGTGGTAAACATTACCCAAGGGATTTCCACTAAGAAAGACTCACTCTTTCGAAGAACAGTTCAATCCGTTTTATTTAGTGGTGATTTTTAGCTGTTTGTATACTAATATACTATTAACTCGGTATTGTGTGTCTTTTTTGTCGATTTCCTGGTGTTATATTGGTTTTTCGGTTTTTATTTTATTTGTGGTTGTCAACTGCCCCCTAAAGAATTGTTCATATATATAACTTATTACCTATGACATTTGAGATATATTTTTACACATACAAATGCAGAATCATACCTTCACAACTGCTAATATCGCCAGTAACAATTGGCTCGTTGTCTCGAAACAGTGTGTGCTATATTTGTCTGCGTTCATAAACTTATGGTATTTAAAGTGGCTTCGACCAAAAACCTGCAGCATTAAAATTTAAAAGCAGCCTTGTATTTGGGAGGTTAATATCCATATCAAACAACTGGGGCAATCAAACACGTTCTAAACTGTATATTCGGGTTTTTTTTCGATATGATTTTAATGGAATGGTTTGGTTTTTCTTAGACGTAGGATTTTTGGTTATTCCTTGATCTCCTCTGTATCTTTTTGTGTTTCTTTGTTACATATGACGTTGCTCTGTACTTATACATCGCTTCATTGTTTTATATTTTTTTGTATTTTTGTCGTACGTTTTTGCTAATGTGCTTTGTCTATATGGCTTTTGGGTTTTTTTTGGTTACATATTTTGTTTTGTTTTATAAGGGTTATTAAAGAGTAAAAAACAACGTCGACTGTTGTACCCCAGCTTTCAAAATTTTTACCTATTGTGTCTGTTTGTTTTGTTCACACAACGATGTCAATATAATGGAACTATTTGCGACTCTCATACAAGTGAGAGGTTTATCTAGCTTTAAAATAAAATTGAGAATGGAAATGGGGAATGTGTCAAAGAGACAACAACCCGACCAAAATAAAAAAAAAACACAACAGCAGAAGGTCACCAACAGGTCTTCAATGTAGCTCATGTTTAATCCACCATTTTATACATAAGAAAATGCCTGTACTACGTCAATTGTTATTCATTTGTTTGATGTGTTTGAGCTTTTGATTTTGTTATTTGATTATGGACTTTCCGTTTTGAATATTCCTCTGATTTTGTGATTTTTATTTTCATTTACAATTAAGACATATATAAACACAATATATCTGCCACTACCGATAGCTATTGATAAAGTGTTATCAGGGTGGACATCCAATCACTTAAGATTACAGGGAACAATAACTACAATGCTAGTAACACATCGTATAATAGACATCCCATTTGATGGTGAGATAATATAAGGTAACATTACAATCAGTTAATAGAAATAAATTGTGTCATACATTTTAATCCTTGTGTCTTTAATGAGTTTATGTCAGGACATCCACTTAGAAACAGATGTTCTTACCAAAATCTATCTTCATATACAGCACATCATCTAAACAAATGAGACTATACATGACTGAAATTTATCAACCTATCTCAACAAGCCATTGACCGTAACAGACTATAATCTATAATCGTAAAGAGTCCCTATTCTAAACCATATTGACCCTTAAAGACTAATATATATAAAATAGAAAGTTGTCAATCTACTGTTATCAAAGGTTTTATTCCAGTACAATGCATATGAAGTTTTGAATCAGCATTTTATGGAAATCGTGCTCTTAAAAATACAGTAGATAATGATTAGGATGCTAATTTGTTCCAGTGGCAAATTGTGTATCCAAAACAAGACAAGGCAAGAAAATGTTATTATGATATACATATGAACACCGATTTGTACTAAACAGACAGCCTTAATAAAGCCAACAGTAGTATAACGGAGTTCAAAAGTCATAAATCGATTGAGCTAAGCTTGTTTAGAATTTACTAAAATTTATTAATTCACAATGAACATTTCACGTGCAGACTTAAACCTACCCTGACAAATAATTCTGATTGCTCTATGCTCTTACTCTTAAATGCCTCCTGCAGTTAGAAACACTTTAATTAAGAAGAAAAAAAGACAATCATGTTTATTTCGGTATGGACTTCTAATGTCATTCCTTTATTTGAGAATGGAAAAAGCTTGTGCAGTAATATATAGTTTTGTCAACAAATACAATTCAGTTTAAACCATCAGGTTTCTTCAACATTCCTTTAAATTTTATTTCAAAAAATCTGAAATAGCACATGTACAGAATTCTCGAAGTTTTAAAGCCACTATCATAAGTATACTCATGATGAAGCAAAGGGCAATCTAAGATAAACATAAATGCAAGATCAGACACAATAAAGTATATTTGTGCACCTGTCTAGAAATATTGAACTAATTCAGTTTATACACAAACATATCTTGTATGCATATAATTGTATGCGACTGTCATACACGTAAGAGGTTTGGCTAGCTGTAATACCAGGTTTTATCCACCATTTCCTACATTAGGAAATGCTTGTTCCAAGTAAGGTATATGACATTTGTTATCCATTTGTTTGATGTTTGAATTTTTGAGTTAGCCTCTTGATATAGAATTTTTATTTTTTTGAATTTTCCTTGAAGTGATTAAAAAGTCTGTTTTTCTTATCACTTCTGAAATAGTTTTGACTTTTGACATAATCTATTTCACATATGATAGAAAGATGACATGCAACTATATTTTGTAGGGTTAAAAGTTAAAAAACCCAATCATGTTACATTTTGTATGAACTTTTAGTTGTTGATTTGAAGAAGGATAAGCTTGTGGGGTATGGTGAAATTTTGTAAACAAATACAATATATCAAAAGAATGGTGTTTCCCCCCCCCCCCCCCCTCAAAATTGCAAGACTAAATAAGAAACGAAAATTGCACAGAAGTCTATAAGCAACAACAGGTAATCAAAGATGAAATAAATGGGGAATTTGTCCATGGGACACAACTGCAGTGGGGGCATAAAAATGTAAGATGAAGACCTTACTATCACCTTTAATTGCTTACATCACTTCAGTTGAAATGTGGTGGATAGTTGTCTCCTTGGCAATCTTATCACCTTTTTTTTTATATCAAATAAACACATTTGTATACCTATGTAAATAATTTATTAAATCCCTCTTGAACACATTTTAGTTCATAAACAAACACATATCACAGATCTGATAATAATATAATTCTATTTCATAAACAAAGACACACATATATAACAGCTTAAGTTTATATTTTTTCCTTAATCATCATGAAACAGTCTTATCTTTTGAAGTTTTTTCAATTTCCCTATAGAATTAGCACATGATTACAATATTCTCCAAATTAAAAACAAACACAGCATTTAAAGATTTTTTTTACTGATGCAATATATCAAATGCATATACTTTAAGTCCTATAAATCTGTTTTTTTCAATTGTTTTTATATATGTATTGATAACAGGAAGTTGTCTATGATATATGACTTTAACAAAGCATCATAAAATCCTCAGTTATTATGGCAATAAAGTATATTTAAATTTATTGTTTCTACTTAAATATATGAAATTCAAGCTTATGGATACAATCAAATCAACACAGTATCATTAACATTTCTATGATAAAACCTTAATTTATAAAAACTTATTTCAATAAATGAAAAAATAGAATTTTGACCTTCTGAGTTATTTTGATTTAAGAAGAAGTGGGGTATTTATGTTTTTATGGTTATAAAATTTATAAAAAAAAATATGAAAAAAAAAAACCAACATGATGCAAAACTGGTGCTGAATGATTATATAATTTACTATGTAAATGCCATTTTTTGTGAACCTATTAGTTTGATAACTTGTGAATACAATTTCATTGTACCTAGATCAAATGACACAACTGTTAGCTTCCTGCAGTTACCTTTAAAGTACATCTATAAAATATATAGGACTATCGTCTGGCCAATCCAGGTTTCAATAACAGGATATTCTTTTAAACCTGACAGTTTACATTTGGCTTGAGAACTTGAAATAAAATTGGTATAAAATATGTATGTTTTATGTTGTAATATTAGATATACAGATGAGATTTCACAAATCAAATCTTAACGTTTTACTTATATAAATCTTTAGTAAAAAAAAAGTTTTCTTAATCTTCCTCATGCAACACATTAACATCATCTCTTTTAAAACATAAAATTCACTAACAATTCAAAATCAAAACTTGTTAATTTCAAATATAAACTACAAGAAAAACTTAAAGCAGAACTCACTTATTCATAACCGAGCCACCTTATTTGTACAGATTTGAAATGTCCATTTTTTTTTGTTATAGGGAACCCAACACTCTTGAAAAAATATAAGGTGAGATTTTGAATGACATAACATTTATAAACAATTGTTTCTGTAAAGTTTAATTTCTTCCAAAATCAAGTTGAAGATGCAAAGTGGAGATGGATGAACAAACAAACAAACAAAAGGACCACTATATACAACCCATTTAATATGTGGAAGTAAAATGAATGAACATTTATAACCAAACACAAGCCCAAAGTGAAAAAAAAGATTTTTGCTTGTACTGTTGGGTTATACAATGCTTGTTTCCAGCTAATATTCAAAATATCTTTATGATAGACAATATAGAGCAGTGAGGAGTTATAGGGTGGACCTATTGCACCAATTCTAATGGGTATTATAATTGTTATCTCGACAATGTATGGATTCTATCTGAATCATGATATGATACACTACTGTAAATTCAGAAATTAGTGCGTGCATTTATTATTGCGATTTTGTCATTTTAGACTTAAATGCAATTTTAATTTTTTCAATTTTGAGGAAAATCCTGTTAAAATTCATAAAAAAGATTTCAAAATGCAAGTTTAAATTATTGCGATTGCATCTCAGTCGTATTTTTGGCATTTATAAAAACCTCGCATTAATTTCTGAATTTACAGTATATATGATAAAAATGCACATAAATATTCTATAGATGAAAGTATTTGCTGGATGTGACATCCGGTAAAAACCATGGTAACTGTCCCATAAACCAATGTTTGCCACTATTATATAATGCCACCCGTAGTGTACTGACTGATATCATTGTTTGTTTTTTCTCATATTACACAACCTCATCCATCTCTAGTTCTACAGCCTCCTGCTCATCTGGTGTCATGTACATAGAGGCATGAAGCATTATGAAGAAGAATGAAGCACCTGCAAATACAATTACAATTAGAATAAGAGAATTAAAAGCGTTTCAAGTTCACTGCAAACTTAATGACTGTCATATGTTTATATCAAACTTTGCAAGGGTTCCAATGGAACTAAATATAAACATTTTTAAAAATAAATAACAGATTGATATCTTTGTATAAACTAAGGTGCTACAATGTGTGTTTATATCAGTGTTTTTTTCTTTCTGTTATGGTAAAAAATTTGTAAGGGTTCCACGGAACCCAGTGTCTCGCCTACTTTTGCTGTAAATCACAGGCTAAACAAAAATGAGGAAAAAAATCAATAAAAATATTCCTCTTGATACTATCTTATGATTGTAAGAAGCTTCTGTCCAAGTTTGGTAAAAATCTAGAATAATTAATGAATCTAATAAATGTTTTGAAAACTTTAACTGCAGACTGTATGTAATGTTCACTGGAAGAAAATCTAAGTCCATTTAAAAGTAAAATACAGAAAAAATGGAGTTGTCTTTTTACAAAATTTACTTCTGGATACTATCTAATGATCATAAATAAGCTTTTGTCCAAGTTTAGTACAAACCCAGGATAGTTTAAGAAAGTTAATAAAATTTTAAAAACTTTTACCACAGAGTGAATGTTATGTTTCCCGCAGAAAAACTAAGTCCATTTAAAAGTAAAATACAGAAAAAATGGATTTATTTGTTTACAAAATTTACTTCTGGATACTATCTTATGATCATAAACAAGTTTCTGTCCAAGTTTGGAACAAACCAAGGATAGTTTAAGAAAGTTATTAAAATTCTAAAAACTTTAACCTCAGAGTGAATGTAATGTTTCTCCGCAGAAAAAACTAAGTCCATTTATAAGTAAAATACAGAAAAAATAGAATTTTATTTTTACAAAATTTACTTCTGGATACTATCTTATGATCATAAACAAGCTTCTGACCAAGTTTGGTAGAAATCCAGTATAGTTTAAGAAAGTTATTAAAATTTCAAAAACTTTAACCACAGAGTGAATATTTGTGGACGCCGCCGACGACGACGCCGACGCCGATGGAAAGTAGGATCGCTTAGTCTCGCTTTTTCGACTAAAGTCGAAGGCTCGACAAAAATAGGTATAGGAAATATATTTTGATGTATACTAAAGTAACATTAACTAAATACATATATTCCCTTTTTAAAGAAATCATAAACTAAGAGTTTCTTACCAATAATCCAGAAAACAGCTGATCCTGCTCCCGCTAGCCAGAACAATGGAAAAGAACACACACCAACTACTGCATACTGTTGACCTACACTTAATTCTTTACCTAAAACATTCAAAACAAACTGTAGTAGTCCAGTATACAGTGCATTTCACATTTGTTGATCATTTATTGTTTTATACATAAATCATGTTGTTTGTTTTCTCTTTTGTAATGTTTTACACTTGTCTTTTCATGGTTTTTTAATGCTTGTTATATGGTATGGGTTTTGCTTATTGTTGAAGTACCTATGTAGCAGATAACTTCTACATCCTTTGATAAAAAAAAGTGTAGACACATTACAATTCACCAATGTCAAGACACTGACCAAATATAAAGTCTTTCTTTTAAGTAATTTTTGAGAAAGTTAGACTTAAGCAGGGTTTCAGCTGGCGGTCGCCATTTTCGCAATTTGCCAAAAAAAAATTAATTGTGGCGATTAAAATTCATCATTGGCTAAAGAATTTGGCAAAAGAATTTAATGATTTATTCTCAGCCATCTTGTTTATTTACTTTTTTCGGGATTCTCTGACTTTACCGATCAGACAGTACTCGGAATTCACCTTGAACTCGTTAAGAATTTGACAGAAAATCAATAATCAGCTGATTGCATTCATAGCTATCGACATCAAATGACTAATTAATAAAGGTGTTGATTGTATGATATGACAAAATGATATAGTTAAATGGCTTCTGTCATATGTCACAAAATGGATTTATTAACCACTTTGCGACGCACGTGTTTGAAGCAAAATTTGTACGCTTCCTCTCCTTCTTTTAATGATAGTCCAGAAAAGAAAATTGTTGTTATGACGAAAAATGTTCAAAAGCAAGAAAGGTCTCTGATTAAAAACTTTATATCATTTAACTTTCAAATAGATCATTGATTTGAGTGGGTACTTCAAAGTCATTTCAGTGACACACGTGTTTCAAGCATATAGTTTTACTTATTTACGATGGTCTAGAAAAGAAAACTGTCGTTATGAAGAAATCTTTTAAAAGGTTGGCATGAGAGTAACCCTTCAATGTTATGACTACACCTTACACGAGGGATCAATTCCAAGTGATAAGATGCTTCGATGATTCTTATTTAGGGGGGCTGGAAAAAAAAGAAAATTCTAAAAGAAAAATATATTTGTGTTACTTGGCGAAAAAAATAATAAAGTGGCGAAAAATATATTTGTGTTACTTGGTGAAAAAAATAATAAAGTGGCGAAAAATATATTGTTTTGGCGAAAGAGGCGGCGAAAAAAATAATTGACGCAGGGGAAACCCTGGACTTAAGCATTTGTTAAAGGAACAGACAGAGACTATTTGATTGTGATATACATGTAGCCCCACTTCTAGAGTTGGGTTACATTTTGATTTCTGATCAACTTTTACAAAATTCAGTGTGACTTGTTATTCTGAACAAACACTTGACAACTTGTGTTGGCCTCAGACTGTCTTTTGAGTTTTTTTGTTGTTGTTTTTTTTTTGGGGGGGGGGGGGGGGTAATTTGTTTAAAAGAGTGGCAAAATATACAAAAGGAGTATTCAAACAAATAAGTAATAAGTACAAAAAGATCTGCAATGGTTATAACCTTTCTATCTTTATATTCATTCTTACCTAATATTTTTAGTTTATGTTCTGCATTTTTTAAACTGATGATGTAACATGCTCCCAAACAAGCTGCTATGGCAACCAGTAACATGGGTGATGTCAATCTGTAATATAATAGTTAATTCTTATATTTGTACACAATAAAATGAAGTTTTATGACTATTTAGAAGTGGATTCGACATTTCAAATTGTGAAGTCATTTGTTCATGTAATGCCTAAGTTACCAAAATGACAATGGTTAATCAGAAAACTTAACAATATATTTTTTTTAATTTTGTTATTATATATTTCTTTTTTTTCTTTTGTCTGCAATTACTGTATCACCATATGAATTAATTCAAAACTTTAGTTTATACTGGGTATTTGTTGATATTCTACTAAGTATGCAGCTCATAATATAAAGTGTGGCTCTCAGCCAGAATAGTGTGTTTTGAGTATGAAGCTGACAGTTACAGTTAGATAGCACGTTAAAATTTCAAATTCTATTTGTAGGTCTTGTAAAAATAAAAATCTTGAAATCTTAAACTTTATAAAACATTTAAAATAAACTTATCATTCTGAATATACAGGTAATATTTGTCACATAAATTTGAAGCAGCAATCAACTTTTTTTTAAATCCTAATGATAAGTTTCCGATAAATTCATACCCTGAATAATTCTGTAAATACTTACACACAAAATAACACCAGACCAAGAAAAACAAACATATAATTGCTCTGGAAATGTTCTATATTCTTCATGACTCTCCCTGGTACAGGTTTGACAGACTTAGGTACTTTAAACTTGCTGGTGCTGATAAATTCTCCCCATGGTTTGATCCCTTCTCTTGTCTTCGAAAGCCATTCTCGAGCTGATACATTTGATAGTGAAAGAGACATTATTCTGAAATGTAAATGATTTTAACTTTTAGTAGAAATAATTAAAACAGCATGTAAATAATACATAAACATATTGTATTGATATAGCTATGTTTTAAAACAAAGACTATTATCACAAGGGTAGATAATCCTTCTAAACATTGTTTTCAATATTGTGCTGTTAAGTCACATCTGTCCATTGAGCACTCACAACTATCTAACATGTGCCTGTCCATGTCCATGTACATGCATGATGACGTCAAGTTTTTATTTTCATTAAAAATTTCAATGTTATTCTTTGATCAAATTTGAGGAAATGAGGATAGGATTGTTTTTTAAGATAAATGAAACGTATCTGTTGTCATTTGTGAAACAGATATTCCATGACAATCAACCAACTTGTGATTGCATCCTTTAAATTTGCTATTTTAAAGGATGATTTTTTTCAACTTCACCTGAATATTAATTGAAATATCAATTATTATACAATCATTTATGCATGCAAACAACCTGATGTATATAAATTATGAAAAAAGTACATATCTATTACATATATATTTTGTAAATACAAATGACACAAGGTATATACCACTAGTTTACATGTAGCTTGTATACATGTAACTATTAATATAAAACTGTTTTGAATAATAAGTCCTGCATAAAAAAAAATTCATTGAAAGAAGAAGGCTAAAATGGCTGAAACATACATTTGTATGTTAACTTGTGGTACAGTTTATACTATATAATATTTATAGATTATCATTGATAATCTCAACAAGATTGTTATTCTCACTTGAGCTGGTACAGTGAAAGCGAGAAAAGCAATTGAGTTGAGATGACCAAAAATAATCTGTTATTAAATATTTAAACACAAGTTATTATTCTGAAACTAGAAAAATGCTTTTTTGGGCCCCTTTTGGGTCCATAATTCCTATACAGATGGAACCATCACCCCCAAAATCAATCCCAGCTTTCCCTCTGTGGTATCCAACCTTCTAAAAAAATTCATAAAGATTTATTATCTTAAACTAAACTTATTGTCTGTAAACCAATGTGTCTTCAGATGCAGACGCTGACGAAGACAACAACAACATCATACCATTATAAGATAGAAAAAACAATTTTTGCGGTTGTATAAAAATGCATTCTTTGCAATAATAACAAGAATATGTCCATAGTACACGGATGCCCCACTCGCACTATCAGTTTCTATGTTCAGTAGACCGTGAAATTGGGGTAAAAACTTTAATTTTGAAATAAAATTAGAAAGATCATATCACAGGAAACATGTGTGCTAAGTTTCAAGTTGATTGGACTTTAACTTCATCAAAAACTACCTTGACCAAAAACTTGAACCTGAACTTCACACTATCATTTTCTATGTTCAGTGGACCATAAAATTGGGGTCAAAACTATAATTTGGCATTAAAATTAGAAAGATCATATCATGGGGAACATGTGTACTAAGTTTCAAGTTGATTGGACTTCAACCTCTTTAAAAACTACCTTGACCAAAAACTTTAACCTGAAGCGAATGGACGCACGGACGGACGAACGGAGGCACAGACCAGAAAACATAATGCCCCTCTACTATCGTAGTAGGGGCATAAAAACATTGCAATAATTGTTTTTTTTACAGCATTACAAAACATTATGGTAAATTATGCTCAGTGCATTTCTGAGCAAGTATTTCATGAAAATCAGTTCATTACAGGAAAATATATATTTGGAAGCAGAATACATTGTATATGAAATATCAAACAGCATTTATCAAAGACAAATTTTGCAACCCTTTGTCAGGAATAATAGTGTGTGACATAAAACACATAATTTTATGCAAAGTCATGCTCAATTTCCAGTTAAATTTATCAAACACCCAGTTTACATGTACCTCTAAGCTATACATTTAACATGAGCGTAACTGAATTAACCATCTATAAGAAAATTATTTCTATAAATAATTCTAAATATATATACAAATATCCCCATGCAGTAAGATTTAAATTAATACCATATACTGTGAAAGGTAAGAAAGGAAAGATAACTCATACAATACCTGGCTTTAAATCCTGATATACGCCTGTGTATAATACAAGCATATGTTATTGATTGTCTTTTTAACTCAAGAGATTGGAGCGAAGACTAAGTCTAAGCAATAGTTTTTCCATATTATCATTATATTTAAATTAGTAGGGAACAATGAAGTCAATATAAGATTTTATGAAAAGACAGGTTTATTTCCTAATTTCAAGTGACAAAAAAAATAACTTGACAATATATTGTTGTTGATGTTGTTGTATCAAGAGGGGGGTAGGACATTGGGGGTCTGATCACAGATCCCACTTTCATGACATTTTGTTTTGTAAGAATCCTATATCTAGCTAATTTCTTTGTAAAAATAGCTCTTGTAATTCCACATGTTCTGCCTATTTTGGTTTCCCGTTTTCACACAAAATATAAATTTGATTTCACATGTCACGCTTACAAAATATCTGCCAATCGGGAATCCTGCATAACACTTAGACCCATGTACAATGTAATATCAAAATATTATAAAAAAACTAAATTACAGAAATCGCTTAAATTTTACAATTATTTAGTTTATCATATGTACCGCTTATTCCAAAACAACAATAGGAAATATAGGTCACCGATTAGTTAAAAAAGATATTTCAATATTATTGCCAAAAAATTGCATTTTTTGCACCAAAGGGATATAATTTGGAGCTTTTTCAATGATATCTACATTATAAAAGTCACCTGGGGCCAACACGAATTGATTTTTTGGAATGATTTTTGTACCATATGATAAAAAAAACAATTTTTAAAGGAAATAAATAAAATTTGTAAAGGAAAATTAATGTTAATCTTTTTTCTGAAAATCTTAAACCCGTGAGCCTCCTTAACCTCATCACCAATGCAATCATTATTTCAATTTATTATTGGTTAGTAAAAGATACATGTATAAAAATCAATCAACACTTAATATATATAATATCTTCTCAATTTGATGTCATCCGTGTTTGCTACTCATGCAGATACATGTTAATATTTCCATGAAAAATCAAGAAAACTTACATGATTTATCTTTATTTCCTAAAATGTCATAATTAAAACAGTCCTTATAAATACATGTATGAGGCTGATGATTTTCCTTCTTCAAATTGCACTGAAAGGTTCATTATTTGGAATGGACACACATTCAAATTTCTTGTATTTCAAAAAAAAGTTAACTTGATTAATTGTATGTGTTTTTACATTATTTAAAGCAGATACTTACATTTTTTTGGGTAATTTGATATATTTTCTTCACTTCAATAAAAACACTATAAATTTCTCCATAAAATAACAATGTAACTTTTTACACGTATTACAGAGATTTTTCATCTTATATCCAGGATTTCCTACTTAATATTGTTTGTACATCAATAATAACACAGAACTAGTGTACTTTGTACAGTAATTGACATAGATGATTAAAAGATCTATTGTTACTCTTCTTTAATGGACAAATTTATGCTGATTTAAGTAATAATTTTTATCCAAAAATTAAATTGATTCAAGAGTTCTTCATATCATGTGTAAATCTAATTAGATTTTTATTAATCATTCTTTGATTTTTCTAATTCAAGAAATGTTTTATAAAGCTTAAGGTATAATTCATTTATAACTTCCCTAACATGTTCATTTCCTAATATATAATATGCAGCTTGAGGATATCCAAAAAGATTATTACACACTCAAAACAACTTGTATTAAGTTCAAGGGTTGTTAGGATAATTTACTGTGAAATTACTTAATTTCATTGGTACCAATTTTCGTGGTTTGAGCAAAAGTTACATGTTTATGGGGTCTTAAATTTGTCTTATATATAAATATAGGAAGATGTGGTATGCGTGCCAATGAGAATACTCTACATCCAATTCAAAATTTATAATAGTAAACCATTATAGGTCAAGGTAGTCTTCAATACATAGCCTTGGCTCACACCTAACAGCATCTACATTATAAAGGGCCCCAAAAAGTTACTACAGTAGTGTAAAACCATTCAAAAGGGAAAACCAAAAGTCTTATATCTATGTAGGACTCAAATCTATGGTGGGTTTCAAATCTATGGCAGATTCCTAATCTTTGGCAAATGTGACGTCATGCCATCCCAAATCTATGGCAGATTTTTTATAATCCTTATCTATGGCAAGTTTTGTAATTTTCTAATCTATGGCGGATTTATGTTCTCGGTTTCCAAATCTATTGCAAATGGAAAATAATGCAGTACCTATATGACCAATGAGTTGTCTTTAAACAAGTGGACATGTACATGTACGACAACAGGAGTATGTCTACAAAAATTTGTGAAATAAACATTCCATAATGGTCAACCAAATCCTAATGGTAAAAATAAAGCGTGAATGATGAATTCATATACATGTACCTTAAAGTCATATGAAACGAGTGGGTTCTGAAAAATAATGTTTGTCCAATTCTTGAACCAATGCATGTCATGCATGTATACATCATAAACTTAGTCCTCTGTGCACGATTTTATCATTTTTGTTCGCAAATATATCATATAATCGTCAATTTTTTTCTCTCTGTTTGTTATGATTTAAAAAATATGGCTGCTCATTAAATGCCGTGTTTTGAAGCCGAGTTTTACCGATTGTCACCTTATAGTAAACAAATCACAAAAAGCATGGGTATTGAGCACGTGTTTAACATGTGTATAATCAGATATTTGTTTATTTTAATGACAGATCCGCAAATTGTTGTCGAGGGAAATGCATATTTCTGGAATGGTGTTCAAATCTATGGGTTCCACCAACATTTGCAGGGGCGAAGATGTAATATGGTGTTTTTCAATTGTAATGCATTTCAAAGATCTGCCATAGATTTGGGGAAAACAAAAATCTACCATAGATTTGAGTTGTTTGGCATGGGTAACGTCACATTTGCCATAGATTAGGAATCTGCCATAGATTTGAGTCCTACACATATAAGACTTGTATATATATATCTATCTCAAAAAACAAAAAATGAGTATACAAAAGGAGATTTTTTGGACATCTTTCTTACAAACTGAAATGAAATATCAATTTTCAATTTATATGTAGTTTAGACTTTTATTTGCTATAAAGCTAGTATTCATCAGGATCTACATGTACATGAATGAACATCTTGATGAATTGGTTTATTGTCTGCTGTTGTTGAACACCACTATCAGAACTCTACACTATGATCAGATGATAGCAGCAACTTTGTATACTTACTTGAGGAAAAGGGCACAACTTGCAGACCATAATCTTGTGAAGGAAACCATACAATTGTAATCAATTAAGATTGGAATCAATATGGACAATTCAGCCGGACGTATAGCACAGACAATAAATAGATGTGAAACAGACAGGAATGGAAAGTTAACTGATAAAACAGATACTTGTATGTTACAGAGGTAAAATGGATAAATGACAATTGAAAATATGATTCATTCATTTTTTTTTTTTACATTTGTGCAATATAATTTGCTGTTAAGATTAGATCCCCCCCCCCCTCCAAAAATACTGGGAGTACCTTCTAAAAATAAATTGACAGCTAATCACCTCAACATTTCTTTATAACTAATTTGAAAGTAGTGTAAGTAAAGGTAATTCAAACTTACCATTGACAGTCATTGTACTTTTAAGTAATTGTCCATTAACTAGGAAACCCTCGTTTTTTCTCCTTTTTTTGCCCTAATTCCTACATAGTTTGAGCCATAACCCCCATAAGTCAATTCTAACCATCCCTTTGTGGTATGGAAACTTGTGGTATAATTTCAGAGAGATCCATACAACATTCCACAAGTTATTGTCTGGAAACTAGAAAAATGCCTATTTGGGCCCCTTATTCCTAAACTGTTCGGACCATAACCACCAAAATCAATCCCAACCATCCTTTTGTGATTATAAACCTTGAGTTTAAATTTCATAGATTTCTATACACATGTACTTATACTAAAATTATTGTCCGGAAACCAAATGTCTTGCAAGAATGCTGACATGACAACGCGATACCAATATACAACCACAAAATTCATTGCGGTTTTAACCTTTGTATAATAAAAAATCAGATAAATTGTTTAGACCTTCAACTTTGTCAATCTGATCCCACTTTTGCAAAAGCAAATATAATGATAAAGGGATGGCTCATACTAGCTACATGTAGTACATTTATACCATGTCCATGAGACAAGCTCCCGTCATTGCTAATGACAACAGTGCCAAGACTGTTTTACAGGTCAGATTCTATCAAGTGTTTGCATGTACATGTATACTGTTAACCAACTTATTTTCGCGGATACTTTATTTCGCGATTTTCTCTTTCTTGACCACTTCGTGGCTATTTAATTTCGCGATTTTCTGTTGTATTTGATAAAGTTTATTAAGGAGAGATCCACGTTTTACATATTCGCGACGATTTATATTCCCAGTTTGTTTCTACTCGCGAAAGTCGCGAAAAAAAATCACTCCCGAAAATAAGTTGGTTTACAGTATTCCAAAATTCTCAAACACAGCAGAAGTCTGGAAGTGATTTGCTGAAAGATTTATGTATTACTAAAGTCACCAATAATTTCTGCTTATCCCATTCTTCTATTTTATCCTGAATGCTTCCGTTAGGTGTCCATTTTATCCTGTACGCTTCCATTAGGTGTCCATTTTATGTGATACATGTACTTGTCCATTGCATGTACATTCCACATTTGTTTTGTCCGGTACTTTATCATAGTATTATATCCTGTGTGTGTACGTTAGGCATTTGTTATACGCTTGTTTCATTTGGTCAATACACCAATGGATGCCCAACAATTACAAAATTTGTCAACAGATTTTTTTTACATCCATTTGGCGTCAGTTAAAGCTATCCTGATAGATTGGACGGTTTTGGACCACAGCTTTTTATATATATTGTACATGTAGGCATGTCTTCTAACTGGTAATTGATATTTTTATGGAGTGTCACTAATTAAAAATCTTTTACTATGAAAGACATGATTCCAGAAATAGGCTGGTCATTAGGAATCCGGGTTCTTTCAAGCTGATTCGTGTTCACCCTGATACCTGTTCGCCCAGAGTCCATTCGCCCTGATTTTTTGATTTTTTTCTAATTGTCGTCTTTGCATAATTTTAAGTATTTAATTAGCAGAATATGTTAAAGTTTGTTGAAAAATTGACAGAATATTTATATTGCCACAATCAATTTATCATTTTCCCTTTGATTTGCAGAATAGAATACTTGGAATACAATGAATCCACTCGCCAGTACATGCAGTAGTTGCTTGCACATCATTTTATACACCTTATCGCTATTTGTCCGCCATTACTGGATATCACACAGGTTCCCGTAAAATATTGACGTCATGAAACAAAATATCTGATGCCACAATGGAAAAGTGATTGTTGTATGCATCAAAAGTTCAAGCGGCCGGGTCAGACGGCCGATAAGGCAAATAGTGATAAGGTGTATTCTAGCTATGCCCCTGAAGCTAGTCACTCACCATCAGGCATGTCAGGAGTTATTGGCAATAGGATGAGATGTCAAGAATTCTCAAATATAATTTTAGGTGAAATTGAGAAATTAGACAGAACTAGAGGCTCTCAAGAGCCTGTGTCGCTCACCTGTTACTGTATTTACTGATGTCGGTCATCTTGGTTGGTAGGTGGGGTCATTAGACACTTTTTTTAAATAGATACCGGGTATTACCCTAGTCATAATTGTGGCCAAGTTTGTTTAAATTTGGCCCATAGTTTCAGAAAAGAAGATTTTTGTACAAGTTACAAAAAATGACGAAAAGTTGTTGAAAATTGACTATAAAGGGCAATAACTCCTTAAGGGGTTGACTGACAATTTTGGTCATCTTGACTTATATGTAGGTCTTACTTTGCTGAACATTATTGCTGTTTACAGTTTATCTCTATCTATAATAGTATTCAAGATAATAGCCAAAAACTGCAAAATTTCCTTAAAATAACCAATTCAGGGGCAGCAACCCAACAACTAGTTGTCCCATTTGTCTGAAAATTTCAGGGCAGATAGATCTTGACCTGATCAACAATTTTACCCCATGTCAGATTTGCTCTTAATGTTTTGGTTTCAAAGATATAAGCCAAAATATACATTTTACCCCTGTGTTCTATTTTTAGCCATGGCGGCCATCTTGGTTGGATGGCCAGGTCACCGGACACATTTTTAAAACTAGATACCCCAAGGATGATTGTGGATAAGTTTGGTTAGATTTGGCCCAGTAGTTTCAGAGGAGAAGATTTTTGTAAAAGTTTACGGACGACGGACGACGGACGCCAAGTGATGAGAAAAGCTCACTTGACCTTTCAGGTCAGGTGAGCTAAAAATACACCTGAATGTTAAAATTCTGCTCGACCTTTCCAATTATTCAAACTGATTCTTACCCTTTTCCTGTTAAAGAGCTTTGTTTATCTGGAATATCAATGTCTCCTGCTATGTTCCCAAAATCTAACTTCGTATCTGTCATTTCTTGTCAAAACAACACAACAAACCTTTTGGTATTTAGATGTTGCAGTGATGTGTCAAAATATTTTTGTCGTTCTTTGTGATATTTGTTCTTGAAAAGCATTTCTGAATACATGATGTTTTTGAATAAATAATAATGAAAGCAAAGAGAAGATTAAGTATAAAAAGAGATTACAAAATGTAAACGATATAATAGTGTTTTTTTCTTACTTAAAACTGTAAAATAGTACATGTACATAAAGCTACAAAAAAGTCACAACTTCCATGACGTAGTTCACACTTCCGGTTCAAAATATAGGCTTTACTTTCTTTTTTTATCAATGATTCATTCAAATGGCTAACATCTAATAATAGAATAAAAGTCGACTAAGCTGGTTGTCCTGTTCTTTTCACCTTATTCATTTTGACACTGAATATTACATCTAGGTAATGTATCAAAAGTGCATATGATGTTAATCTTTCCAAACTAAAAATACTGCCACTGGCCACAGGCACTAGATTAGTCCAAATAATTATGACGTCTGGGACGGCTATTTTTTTTTCTGGGACGCCGTGTAGGAAGGCGTCCCAAAAAAAAATTAAAATAGCCTTGCCAGACGTCATAATTATTTGGACTAGCACTAGACGTTCTGTCAATAGCATGAAAATATTGGCTCTATATTATATATATGGACACTATTTTCTTCCCATTGCCAATATTTTCATGCCATTGACAGAACGTCTAGTGCCTGTGCACTGACACCTAGTAAAAAATAAGTCTGACCTAGGCCTTCTTTTGCAAATTTTGACACTTTCATTTATTTTATAGCTGCATATCTTATCAGAGGTTAAAATGTCCTTTATTGTCAGACTTATTATTTTTTTGACTACCATTATAGCATGATTATATATCCGGGTGAAATTTGATCCGGAGGAAAAAATGTCACAGTAGTTGTTGTTTTTTTTTTATCCGGAGGGAAAATATTTCCCTGGGATATATTTTCCTTTGTCGTGAAATTCTATCTGGGTAGACTAGGCCGGTAGTTAACTTATTGAATAGTTATTAGAAAAAACTTATCCTTTACAAATACTATGAAATAATAATAGTGTATTTGAATTTAACCTATTTTGTAAAAAAAAATGTATTATAATGGGAATTATTTCACAAATTATCTTTGAAAAGATTTCCTGAAAAAATTCAAGTAAATATCATTCTTTTAAAAAGAAAATTATCATTCAAACATAAGAAAGAAAACCAGAAATAATTTCAAAGATCTAATATAATTGTGAAATAATATCATGATTAAATAAGCTTAGCTAGGTACAATGTAAATGAAATACATGTACAAGTGAGTTGTTTTCAGATCTCAGTACAAATATAAATTAAAATGTAAAGGTAGAAATATAGTTGCATTACTACTGTTAACAGTAATGGAAGAATTTGATTATGATAATATTCTTAACTATATAAATAGTCTGAGGACAAAGATGTCGTTGTTTTTTTTTTTTTAACAACATAATAATATTTATTCATCTAATCTTGCTTGTTACAAATTTCACCAAGAGTCCAAGCTTCTCTTGATTTACCCTGTTACACTCCACTGATTATCCAGGGAAATATGTCGTTGTTGATTATATGGAAATCAGACAAATTATAGCATAACAATATATTGGAACAAAAGCAATTTTAACAGCTGGATAGTATTTACCTGTGAAATTTTATCTGTCTTATTAAAAAAATCATGTTGTAAGACATCTTGTTATATAAATGAATATATAAAAAATAAGATTCAAGGAAAAATTTCACTAATAAATAGATTTAGGAATATATTATATTAATATCTTTAAATTAAAATATAAATTGCTCATAATTACCTCCCTTTGATAAATTATGCAAATTTGTTCTACCTTTGTGAAACATTTTATAATTAAAGTCAGGTATATATTGATTGCGAGTAACTTACATACTAGTTAATAGGACTATATTTCACAAGGTTCTGTGAAATATGATACGGCAAATATATACCGGTACATACTATCCGCATAACACAGATAGATTTTCTGAATTGTACCTGTGAAATACCATGCCTGGAAAAAAATTACTGTGACAAATTATTCTCAGGATAAAATATCACAGAGGAATAAATAAACCGTTACAGAAATGTCATTTAGGATTTTTAGAAACAGTGAGCTTTTGCCATCACTTGGTGCACGTGTCAATCAATGTCTGTCATCGTTCATCATCATCTGTCTGATGAGAACTTTTTTAAACATCTCCTCTGAAACTACTGAACCAATTCCTACCAAACTTAAGCTGAATTATCCCTAGGGTAACTAGACTAAATTTTGTGTTTTATTTTCTGTTTTGTCATAAAACATGGCTGCCATGGCTAAAAATAAAACATATATGTAAGGGGGAAATCCATTTTTTGGCTTATATCTAAAAAAAACAAAGCATTTAGAGCCAATCTGACATGGGGTTAAAGTGTTCCTTATGTGAAGTTTAAATCATCTGTGAAATTTCATAATAATAGTTGGTTTGCTGCTGCTAAATTGGTTATTTTAAAGAAATTTTGCAGTTGTTGTTTATTTTCTTGATTATTGTTATGAAAATCATATAGATAAACTGTAAACAGCAAAAATGTTATTTTTTCTTTTTTGAAAGCATATTAATTATTGGACCTTTCTTCTCATAATTTATTTTGATTAAATTTAGACCCCCCCCCCTATTTTCCCCATCTACATGTACCTGTAATCTAAAATTAAGTTAGCTTCAGAGCAATGTTATGAAACTCATACAACATGCTTAGCCTTATTACCACAAAATACAGATCAAGATGCGTCACATTTACTGTTCTAGAGTTATGCTCCTTTACCAATGAAAAAATTGCACACATAATGACATTCCCCATTTAATTTAATTTAGCTTCAAATTGCAACAAAATATATGCTTGTGGTTGTGGCAACATAGTGTTTCCCAGACTACATTTCAGTTTAAAATATTCATTTTGTAGAATAAAGTTATTAACTATAAAACTTTGTTCTTTATTTTATGTTTTTTTTTGTTGACAGAATGACTGCCTCTACAGGAATATCAATGGTTGAAGCAATTCATCAAAAATATGATGATGATGTGGAAACGTGTATACATATACACATACCAGCTTCTGCGCCTGGGAAAACAGGTACATGTCATGATGAATATACATGTAAGCTCATGCACCAGTTAGCAAAGAAGTGGTCAACTGAACAAAATATCTGATATTATTATACTAGTGTAATACTCAAAGACTGCATCTGCCTAACATACTTTCTTGAATTGAGATTTGCTGTCAGTTGCAAAGTTTAAGTAGTCTGTTCAGTTTGCAGTTAGCAGTATTGTTGTAAAAAGTTAAATATGTTAGTTAGTTTGTCTGGCTCTTCCCATAATATATATATCTTCTATTTGTTCTCACAAGATGAGATGGTAGTTAGTTTTATCTTTTCTCTCTGTAGTGTAGTTAACGTTTTACTTTAAAAAAAAAAAAAGAAGATATTTGTAGAAAAAAATGCAGTGAATCGATTCTTTTCCTCTAAAGTAGCAAACGAATTTGAGGTAATCTAATGTGTATATAAAGTATAGATGTAAATTTTGTTTTAAGTCACTCTATTTAGGGTTTCTTATATAAAAATAAGGAGATATGGTATGAATGCAAATGAGATAGTTATTCATCAAAGAAAAGAATAACAATTTAGTTGGATGCATTCAATTATGGCTATTATATAATAGTAAAGAGACAACTATCCACCAAAGTTTAAATGAAGTTGATATAAGTAGTAATAGGTAACTGTACAGCCTTCAACAACAACAAAAAACCCATATATTTTACAGTTGACTACAAATGCCTGACATGACAATATGAGAAAACTAACAGCCTTGTTAATAACAAAACAATTAAAAAAAAAACAAATATGGCAGACATGTCACATGAGCCAATGCCAATCCCTGAATTACAGGCTCTTCACTTGGGACAGGCATATATATATAGAATGTGGCAGGGTTAAACATGTTGGCTGGCGCCAACCTACATCTAACCTGGGACTCTGGTGTTAAAACACAACAAAAGGCCAAACTATAGCTCTATGCAAAACAATACACAAAAAACGACAACCATAAATAACAGATTCCTGACTAAAACAAGGCACTTATAGAATGTGTCAGGGTTAAACATGTTGGCTCGCGCCAACCTACATCTAACCTGGGACTCTGGTGTTAAAACATAACAAAAGACCAAACTATGGCTCTATGCAAAACAATACACAAAAAACAACAAACATAAATAACAGATTCCGGACTAAGACAAGGCACTTATAGAATGTGTCAGGGTTAAACATGTTGGCTCGCGCCAACCTACATCTAACCTGGGACTCTGGTGTTAAAACACAACAAAAGGCCAAACTATGGCTCTATGCAAAACAATACACAAAAAAACAACAACCATAAATTACAGATTCCTGACTAAGACAAGGCACTTATAGAATGTGGCAGGGTTAAACATGTTTGAAGACGCCAACGCCCCCTAACCTTGCACAGTCATGTATGATGTATCTGTATAACATAAAAAAAAGAAGATTGCATTAAAGACTTTAAAAGTCATTCACTTAGGGACGACATCAAAAGTTCAATGAAGGATAAAAAACTTAATTCACATAGTTTTTTCACTGACCCCCACACCCCCCTCTTAAATTAATTTGGGAAAAATTGATTGACCAATAGGGATATAAGTAAAATCGATTTTAGATTAACAAAACTTGCAGCAATGTTGACCCCCACCCCCAAACTATTTGATTTAAGTTTTTTATCCTACATCGATCTTTTGATGTCGTCCCTTATTGCATGATTAAAGACTTTATAACAGCCTTGTCAATAGTGGACATTGGTGAGCTTGAGGAAGATGGGGATCTGTATTTTATTTAGAAATTTTAATTCATTTAATTAAAAGGCTCAGAAAATATATTTTTGTCATTTAGTTTTTTTCTGTTTACTTATTACAGTGAATGAATTTAATCTTAAATGGAAATTGAGATAAAATCAAAAAATATTATATGATATTATTTGGATTAACTTTGTTAAGCAAAGGATAATAAGTTGGCATGTTCAAAGGCACATAAATGTGTGTGTCAATTTTCCTATAAAAGCAAAATACATAATTTATTAAAAAAGATATAAAAAATTAATATAAAAGTCCCAAAAGGCTGTCATATTTAATTTGTAACTTATATTTAGTTTGAAGGAAACACTTTTAGCATGTAGAAGTGTTCCATTGTTAGAATTGTTATATTTATGACAGAAATGTGTGTCAATAAAATATACACAAAAAAGAACCAAACAAACTTTAATTCTAACTAAAAACGGATAATCTTATATAATTAGTAATATGTGTGAAGGATTTATTTTCAAGTAAGTGTAATTAAAAGAATGAGGTGAATGCAGGTTTCTGTATGTAGTTAAATGTTATATATTTTATTGTAATTTTGTAGAATCTGGTAACTTAGTGATTCCACCCATCTTAGCTTTGCATGACAGTAATATAAGTGGAGCAGGAGATACAGACCGTCTTGGCACACTATGTAAACAAGTCCAAGAACTAGATCTCACCAAAAACTGTATCAAGGATTGGAACCAGGTGATTAATGTGAACAAATACTAAGAAACATTCTTGTGATGTTAAACATGGTTACTGTACAGTTTGTTAGTGAATGAATGAATGAAGTATTAAGTATGAGCCATAATAACAACAGCAATTGAAAAAATTACAATTACATTTTACATTATACAGCTACCACATATCCTTTTTCTCCACTAACAAGAGTTGTCCATTATATGTTAAACTCGAAACAAACAATGAGGTTTATTAAACATAAAAAAAAAGATAAAATGCACAGGAAAGAAAACTTAAATTTTCTCACGGAGCAATTTAAAAAAGAACTGTGTATCGAAGGGGAAGTGATTCCAGACTTAAAATTTATAAATTTAATTTTCACAAGAATTGATAAGTTGAAAAAAACTGACAACACCATGGCTAAAAAATAAAAAGACCAACATACAAACAAAAGTACACAAAACACAACATAGATATGTTAAGACTGAGCAATACAAGCCCGACCAATTGAAAAAACAATGGACACAACATAGATATGTTAAGACTGAGCAATACAAGCCCCACCAATTGTAAAACAATGGACACAACATAGATATGTTAAGACTAAGCAATACAAGCCCCACCAATTGTAAAAACAATGGACACAACATAGATATGTTAAGACTAAGCAATACAAGCCCCACCAATTGAAAAAACAATGGACACAACATAGATATGTTAAGACTAAGCAATACAAGCCCCACCAATTGTAAAAACAATGGACACAACATAGATATGTTAAGACTAAGCAATACAAGCCCCACCAATTGAAAAAACAATGGACACAACATAGATATGTTAAGACTAAGCAATACAAGCCCCACCAATTGTAAAAAACAATGGACACAACATAGATATGTTAAGACTGAGCAATACAAGCCCCACCAATTGAAAAAAACAATGGACACAACATAGATATGTTAAGACTGAGCAATACAAGCCCCACCAATTGAAAAAACAATGGACACAACATAGATATGTTAAGACTGAGCAATACAAGCCCCACCAATTGAAAAAACAATGGACACAACATAGATATGTTAAGACTGAGCAATACAAGCCCCACCAATTGTAAAAACAATGGACACAACATAGATATGTTAAGACTAAGCAATACAAGCCCCACCAATTGTAAAAACAATGGACACAACATAGATATGTTAAGACTAAGCAATACAAGCCCCACCAATTGTAAAAACAATGGACACAACATAGATATGTTAAGACTAAGCAATACAAGCCCGACCAATTGTAAAAACAATGGACACAACATAGATATGTTAAGACTAAGCAATACAAGCCCCACCAATTGTAAAAACAATGGACACAACATAGATATGTTAAGACTGAGCAATACAAGCCCCACCAATTGTAAAAACAATGGACACAACATAGATATGTTAAGACTAAGCAATACAAGCCCCACCAATTGTAAAAACAATGGACACAACATAGATATGTTAAGACTGAGCAATACAAGCCCCACCAATTGTAAAAACAATGGACACAACATAGATATGTTAAGACTGAGCAATACAAGCCCCACCAATTGTTAAAACAATGGACACAACATAGATATGTTAAGACTGAGCAATACAAGCCCGACCAATTGTAAAAACAATGGACACAACATAGATATGTTAAGACTGAGCAATACAAGCCCCACCAATTGTAAAAACAATGGACACAACATAGATATGTTAAGACTGAGCAATACAAGCCCGACCAATTGTAAAAACAATGGACACAACATAGATATGTTAAGACTAAGCAATACAAGCCCCACCAATTGTAAAAACAATGGACACAACATAGATATGTTAAGACTAAGCAATACAAGCCCCACCAATTGTAAAAACAATGGACACAACATAGATATGTTAAGACTAAGCAATACAAGCCCCACCAATTGTAAAAACAATGGACACAACATAGATATGTTAAGACTAAGCAATACAAGCCCCACCAATTGTAAAAAACAATGGACACAACATAGATATGTTAAGACTGAGCAATACAAGCCCCACCAATTGTAAAAACAATGGACACAACATAGATATGTTAAGACTGAGCAGTACAAGCCCTACCAATTGTAAAAACAATGGACACAACATAGATATGTTAAGACTGAGCAATACAAGCCCCACCAATTGAAAAAACAATGGACACAACATAGATATGTTAAGACTGAGCAGTACAAGCCCTACCAATTGTAAAAACAATGGACACAACATAGATATGTTAAGACTGAGCAATACAAGCCCCACCAATTGTAAAAAACAATGGACACAACATAGATATGTTAAGACTAAGCAATACAAGCCCCACCAATTGTAAAAACAATGGACACAACATAGATATGTTAAGACTGAGCAGTACAAGCCCCACCAATTGTAAAAACAATGGACACAACATAGATATGTTAAGACTGAGCAATACAAGCCCCACCAATTGAAAAAACAATGGACACAACATAGATATGTTAAGACTGAGCAATACAAGCCCCACCAATTGTAAAAACAATGGACACAACATAGATATGTTAAGACTAAGCAATACAAGCCCCACCAATTGTAAAAACAATGGACACAACATAGATATGTTAAGACTAAGCAATACAAGCCCCACCAATTGTAAAAAACAATGGACACAACATAGATATGTTAAGACTGAGCAATACAAGCCCCACCAATTGAAAAAACAATGGACACAACATAGATATGTTAAGACTGAGCAATACAAGCCCCACCAATTGAAAAAACAATGGACACAACATAGATATGTTAAGACTAAGCAATACAAGCCCCACCAATTGTAAAAACAATGGACACAACATAGATATGTTAAGACTAAGCAATACAAGCCCCACCAATTGTAAAAAACAATGGACACAACATAGATATGTTAAGACTGAGCAATACAACCCCCACCAATTGTAAAAACAATGGACACAACATAGATATGTTAAGACTAAGCAATACAAGCCCCACCAATTGTAAAACAATGGACACAACATAGATATGTTAAGACTGAGCAATACAAGCCCCACCAATTGTAAAACAATGGACACAACATAGATATGTTAAGACTGAGCAATACAAGCCCCACCAATTGAAAAAACAATGGACACAACATAGATATGTTAAGACTGAGCAATACAAGCCCCACCAATTGAAAAAACAATGGACACAACATAGATATGTTAAGACTGAGCAATACAAGCCCCACCAATTGAAAAAACAATGGACACAACATAGATATGTTAAGACTAAGCAATACAAGCCCCACCAATTGTAAAAACAATGGACACAACATAGATATGTTAAGACTAAGCAATACAAGCCCCACCAATTGTAAAAAACAATGGACACAACATAGATATGTTAAGACTGAGCAATACAAGCCCTACCAATTGAAAAAACAATGGACACAACATAGATATGTTAAGACTGAGCAATACAAGCCCCACCAATTGTAAAAAACAATGGACACAACATAGATATGTTAAGACTAAGCAATACAAGCCCCACCAATTGTAAAAAACAATGGACACAACATAGATATGTTAAGACTGAGCAATACAAGCCCCACCAATTGAAAAAACAATGGACACAACATAGATATGTTAAGACTGAGCAATACAAGCCCCACCAATTGAAAAAACAATGGACACAACATAGATATGTTAAGACTAAGCAATACAAGCCCCACCAATTGTAAAAACAATGGACACAACATAGATATGTTAAGACTAAGCAATACAAGCCCCACCAATTGTAAAAACAATGGACACAACATAGATATGTTAAGACTAAGCAATACAAGCCCCACCAATTGTAAAAAACAATGGACACAACATAGATATGTTAAGACTGAGCAATACAACCCCCACCAATTGTAAAAACAATGGACACAACATAGATATGTTAAGACTAAGCAATACAAGCCCCACCAATTGTAAAACAATGGACACAACATAGATATGTTAAGACTGAGCAATACAAGCCCCACCAATTGTAAAACAATGGACACAACATAGATATGTTAAGACTGAGCAATACAAGCCCCACCAATTGAAAAAACAATGGACACAACATAGATATGTTAAGACTGAGCAATACAAGCCCCACCAATTGAAAAAACAATGGACACAACATAGATATGTTAAGACTGAGCAATACAAGCCCCACCAATTGAAAAAACAATGGACACAACATAGATATGTTAAGACTAAGCAATACAAGCCCCACCAATTGTAAAAACAATGGACACAACATAGATATGTTAAGACTAAGCAATACAAGCCCCACCAATTGTAAAAAACAATGGACACAACATAGATATGTTAAGACTGAGCAATACAAGCCCTACCAATTGAAAAAACAATGGACACAACATATATGTTAAGACTGAGCAATACAAGCCCCACCAATTGTAAAAAACAATGGACACAACATAGATATGTTAAGACTAAGCAATACAAGCCCCACCAATTGTAAAAAACAATGGACACAACATAGATATGTTAAGACTGAGCAATACAAGCCCCACCAATTGAAAAAACAATGGACACAACATAGATATGTTAAGACTGAGCAATACAAGCCCCACCAATTGAAAAAACAATGGACACAACATAGATATGTTAAGACTAAGCAATACAAGCCCCACCAATTGTAAAAACAATGGACACAACATAGATATGTTAAGACTAAGCAATACAAGCCCCACCAATTGTAAAAAACAATGGACACAATATAGATATGTTAAGACTGAGCAATACAAGCCCTACCAATTGTAAAAACAATGGACACAACATAGATATGTTAAGACTGAGCAATACAAGCCCCACCAATTGTAAAAAACAATGGACACAACATAGATATGTTAAGACTGAGCAATACAAGCCCCACCAATTGTAAAAACAATGGACACAACATAGATATGTTAAGACTAAGCAATACAAGCCCCACCAATTGAAAAAACAATGGACACAACATAGATATGTTAAGACTGAGCAATACAAGCCCCACCAATTGTAAAAACAATGGACACAACATAGATATGTTAAGACTAAGCAATACAAGCCCCACCAATTGTAAAACAATGGACACAACATAGATATGTTAAGACTGAGCAATACAAGCCCCACCAATTGAAAAAACAATGGACACAACATAGATATGTTAAGACTAAGCAATACAAGCCCCACCAATTGAAAAAACAATGGACACAACATAGATATGTTAAGACTGAGCAATACAAGCCCCACCAATTGTAAAAACAATGGACACAACATAGATATGTTAAGACTAAGCAATACAAGCCCCACCAATTGTAAAAACAATGGACACAACATAGATATGTTAAGACTGAGCAATACAAGCCCCACAAATTGTAAAAACAATGGACACAACATAGATATGTTAAGACTAAGCAATACAAGCCCCACCAATTGTAAAAACAATGGACACAACATAGATATGTTAAGACTAAGCAATACAAGCCCCACCAATTGTAAAAACAATGGACACAACATAGATATGTTAAGACTAAGCAATACAAGCCCCACCAATTGTAAAAACAATGGACACAACATAGATATGTTAAGACTGAGCAATACAAGCCCCACCAATTGTAAAAACAATGGACACAACATAGATATGTTAAGACTAAGCAATACAAGCCCCACCAATTGTAAAAACAATGGACACAACATAGATATGTTAAGACTGAGCAATACAAGCCCCACCAATTGTAAAAACAATGGACACAACATAGATATGTTAAGACTAAGCAATACAAGCCCCACCAATTGTAAAAACAATGGACACAACATAGATATGTTAAGACTAAGCAATACAAGCCCCACCAATTGTAAAAACAATGGACACAACATAGATATGTTAAGACTGAGCAATACAAGCCCTACCAATTGAAAAAAACAATGGACACAACATAGATATGTTAAGACTGAGCAATACAAGCCCTACCAATTGAAAAAAACAATGGACACAACATAGATATGTTAAGACTAAGCAATACAAGCCCCACCAATTGTAAAAAACAATGGACACAACATAGATATGTTAAGACTGAGCAATACAAGCCCGACCAATTGTAAAAACAATGGACACAACATAGATATGTTAAGACTGAGCAATACAAGCCCCACCAATTGAAAAAACAATGGACACAACATAGATATGTTAAGACTAAGCAATACAAGCCCCACCAATTGAAAAAACAATGGACACAACATAGATATGTTAAGACTGAGCAATACAAGCCCCACCAATTGTAAAAACAATGGACACAACATAGATATGTTAAGACTGAGCAGTACAAGCCCCACCAATTGTAAAAACAATGGACACAACATAGATATGTTAAGACTGAGCAGTACAAGCCCCACCAATTGTAAAAACAATGGACACAACATAGATATGTTAAGACTGAGCAATACAAGCCCCACCAATTGAAAAAACAATGGACACAACATAGATATGTTAAGACTGAGCAATACAAGCCCCACCAATTGTAAAAACAATGGACACAACATAGATATGTTAAGACTGAGCAATACAAGCCCCACCAATTGAAAAAACAATGGACACAACATAGATATGTTAAGACTAAGCAATACAAGCCCCACCAATTGAAAAAACAATGGACACAACATAGATATGTTAAGACTGAGCAATACAAGCCCCACCAATTGTAAAAACAATGGACACAACATAGATATGTTAAGACTGAGCAGTACAAGCCCCACCAATTGTAAAAACAATGGACACAACATAGATATGTTAAGACTGAGCAGTACAAGCCCCACCAATTGTAAAAACAATGGACACAACATAGATATGTTAAGACTGAGCAATACAAGCCCCACCAATTGAAAAAACAATGGACACAACATAGATATGTTAAGACTGAGCAATACAAGCGCCACCAATTGTAAAAACAATGGACACAACATAGATATGTTAAGACTAAGCAATACAAGCCCCACCAATTGTAAAAACAATGGACACAACATAGATATGTTAAGACTGAGCAATACAAGCCCCACCAATTGAAAAAACAATGGACACAACATAGATATGTTAAGACTAAGCAATACAAGCCCCACCAATTGTAAAAACAATGGACACAACATAGATATGTTAAGACTAAGCAATACAAGCCCCACCAATTGTAAAAAACAATGGACACAACATAGATATGTTAAGACTGAGCAATACAACCCCCACCAATTGTAAAAACAATGGACACAACATAGATATGTTAAGACTAAGCAATACAAGCCCCACCAATTGTAAAAACAATGGACACAACATAGATATGTTAAGACTAAGCAATACAAGCCCCACCAATTGAAAAAACAATGGACACAACATAGATATGTTAAGACTAAGCAATACAAGCCCCACCAATTGAAAAAACAATGGACACAACATAGATATGTTAAGACTGAGCAATACAAGCCCGACCAATTGAAAAAACAATGGACACAACATAGATATGTTAAGACTAAGCAATACAAGCCCCACCAATTGAAAAAACAATGGACACAACATAGATATGTTAAGACTGAGCAATACAAGCCCCACCAATTGTAAAACAATGGACACAACATAGATATGTTAAGACTAAGCAATACAAGCCCCACCAATTGTAAAAACAATGGACACAACATAGATATGTTAAGACTGAGCAATACAAGCCCCACCAATTGTAAAAACAATGGACACAACATAGATATGTTAAGACTAAGCAATACAAGCCCCACCAATTGAAAAAACAATGGACACAACATAGATATGTTAAGACTGAGCAGTACAAGCCCCACCAATTGTAAAAACAATGGACACAACATAGATATGTTAAGACTGAGCAATACAAGCCCCACCAATTGTAAAAAACAATGGACACAACATAGATATGTTAAGACTGAGCAATACAAGCCCCACCAATTGAAAAAACAATGGACACAACATAGATATGTTAAGACTAAGCAATACAAGCCCCACCAATTGTAAAAAACAATGGACACAACATAGATATGTTAAGACTGAGCAATACAAGCCCCACCAATTGTAAAACAATGGACACAACATAGATATGTTAAGACTGAGCAATACAAGCCCCACCAATTGTAAAAACAATGGACACAACATAGATATGTTAAGACTAAGCAATACAAGCCATACCAATTGAAAAAACAATGGACACAACATAGATATGTTAAGACTAAGCAATACAAGCCCCACCAATTGAAAAAAACAATGGACACAACATAGATATGTTAAGACTAAGCAATACAAGCCCTACCAATTGTAAAAACAATGGACACAACATAGATATGTTAAGACTGAGCAATACAAGCCCCACCAATTGTAAAAAACAATGGACACAACATAGATATGTTAAGACTAAGCAATACAAGCCCCACCAATTGAAAAAACAATGGACACAACATAGATATGTTAAGACTGAGCAATACAAGCCCCACCAATTGTAAAAACAATGGACACAACATAGATATGTTAAGACTAAGCAATACAAGCCCCACCAATTGTAAAAACAATGGACACAACATAGATATGTTAAGACTGAGCAGTGCAAGCCCTACCAATTGTAAAAACAATGGACACAACATAGATATGTTAAGACTGAGCAGTACAAGCCCCACCAATTGTAAAAACAATGGACACAACATAGATATGTTAAGACTGAGCAATACAAGCCCTACCAATTGTAAAAACAGTGGGTAATCTCAAACTTGTTGAATTGTATCTAGAGTACATGTATTACAGACAGTTTAGAATTCTTTTAATCACTTGATAACAAGATTAATTTTTTGAAATTTTACACCTAAGTAATGTTTTTTTTTAATTATAGCTTTTAATTTTCAATCTGTTGATTTTTCAGGTAATAGATATTATAGAAAAACTACCAAAACTGAGATTCCTGAATTTAACCAGTAATCCAATTGAAAACAGGTCGTCATGGCAATGTGATAAACAGTTTCCTAACATAACCAATCTAATTCTGAATGACACAACTGTATCATGGGAATGTTTGATGAAACTTCTGCATGTCTTTCCAAGGTAGTAACTTATAAAAATCTCAATAATTTTGAAGCTATAAATTCTGTTCAGGTGGTTGATATTTTCTACTCACCTCCTAACAAAGGAAAGTCCATTTGTTTTAACTATCAAGATCCAAGCAATATGAGTGCTATTATGTTTTCCTGCTTTTAGAATGCACCTTACTTTGTTTATCTGGCATTTTAAGTGTTAAAACAAGTTTTATATATATATATATTGTGTTAAAAACAGTTTATCTTCAATGATATTTGAATGTCTTAAGTCTTATCCATTTATCATTCAAGAACTGTGATATTACAGCCTTAGCTCCAAATCATTTTTTTTTTGCTCCAATTGATTTCCATACTTTTAAAAGTTCAATTGTAATATATGAATTGATGCATGTTCCATCAACTGTCAGACATGTTAATGCTATGTTCATCGATTTGAAATAAAGTTTGAACCCAAATTAAATATCTTTACTTGAGGTGTTCACAGTCCTTCTCTTATCCACAAAGTATGGAGGTCTTTACTCTATGAGTTTAGAATAAAGATCAACTTGTGGAGCAACTACTTGTGTAACCAGATCCCAGTATACCTTAAATTAAGAAATTATTGCGAGTTTAAATTATTGCGATTATAAACCCTGTTGCATTTTTCGCAATTATAAAAACTTCTCAATGATTTCTGAATTTACAATACCCTTACTCTTCATTTATGCCTACTGTAATAAAAAAATGTTTTAACCAGTTTCCAGCTGTATTTTGACAGGTAAAAAGTTGCTTTTGTATAAGATTAAATATGATCATAGCGTGTAACTCTCAGGTAATCAAGGTATTATTTTGTATGTTGGGATTCAAGAAAATGTACAGTATATATTTCTTTTTTATTTTAAGGGTTGAAGAATTACATTTAAGTTTGAATGGATACAGTTCAGTGGATTTGCATGGTGATTTCAGATATCCCCCACTGTCCAGGTTGTATCTTAATGGAAATAAAATCCAGGATTGGACTGAAATGTGTCGTTTAGGACAGTGCTTTCCTCATTTAGAAAATTTAGTTGCTATGGAATCAGAATTGACGACCATCATGAGTGATAATGATTTGAAAGAAACATTTCCCTGCCTTAAATCACTAAATTTAACAAAAACCAAATTGGCATCATGGGAAGACATTGAAGTATTTAGAGAATTCCCAGTGTTAGTTGATCTCAGGATAAAAGATTTACCATTTATACAGGTAATTTTTATGCCCCCGCCATAACAAGGGGGTATTAAGTTTTATACTGGCCCGTCTACACATGTTCATCCGAAAGTTAATTTCCATTCTCTAACTTTAAATTGCCTAGGTCAAATGTTATAACACATTTTTTTGCTCTAGAATTCCTACTTTGAATTTTTAGAATTTGTGTGATTGTTAGAGTTGCAATACTCCATCAGAAAAATGGTAACATGCTACAAATTTTTGTACCTTATAAAATTTCTAGGAGAACATTGACTTTTGTTGCATTTTACCATTCATGTTCGTAAGCCACTTGTTTTAAACAAAATTTTATATCAGTAAACTCATGTATAAACTTTATAGGATAATTCATCTTTTGTAGACATTGCCTGAGAAAGAGAGAAGACAAAATATTGTATCCAGACTTCCAACCATCACCAAGTTAAATGGTAGTCCTATACATGAGCAGGAAAGAGAAGAGGCAGAAAGAGCCTATATCAGAAACTTTCTAGATGCTGAATCCAAACCTCAAAGGTACAATAAATTTAGTTAAACATTTGTTATGGTGTATTTATGAGGGTAGAAATGCACTTTACCCTCAGGCTATAACAGTCATTTTGGGGTTAGTGTCAAATTGGTTTTCAATGCAATGATTTGTTAAAAAATGATGAATATTGTTATCGTCATATTTGGAAAAAAATGAGTGCAATTTTTCAAAATCAGCCAATTTAAATTGTCAAAGAAAGTGTAAATTTTATTCTCATGCACCATAAATTATCATTAATGATCATTAATCTCACTTGGCAAGAATATTTACTGTTATTTGTCATGAAGGTACCCCCAGTCGGTCAGTCAGTCAGTCTGTCTCTGTCTCTGTCTGTCTGTCTGTCTGTCTGTCTGTCTGTCTGGTCTGTCTGTCTGTCTGTCTGTCTGTCTGTCTGTCTGTCTGTCTGTCTGTCTGTCTGTCTGTCTGTCTGTCTGTCTGTCTGTCTGTCTGTCTGTCTGTCTGTCTGTCTGTCTGTCTGTCTGTCTGTCTGTCTGTCTGTCTGTCTGTCTGTCTGTCTGTCTGTCTGTCTGTCTGTCTGTCTGTCTGTCTGTCTGTCTGTCTGTCTGTCTGTCTGTCTGTCTGCTGTCTGTCTGCTGTCTGTCTGTCTGTCTGTCTGTCTGTCTGTTCCTTTTGGTCAAAATTTTTTCAAGTACTTATGAATAGAATGACTTGATATTTAGTCAGCAGCTTAAATATGATGTATTTGGTTCTGTTAGACAAATACTTGCTGACACTTAGAATTAAGAGTGAGGACACTCAGGAAGACACATGTAAGGACACATGTAACAACACATGCTTTGTTGCATCTTCGCTAGCCAATAGTTACTATCCACTTCCCTCCTCTCCAACCTTGGCAGATTAAGCCATCATTTGTGATAACAATGTTGCACCTGTCAACGTATATTTGTTCCACCTAACAGATGGAAACTTTGTTATATACAATGTCATAATACCTGTTCCTGTTGGAACAATTATTCTATACCATTTATTCCGTTAGGAACATTTACTGTAATATTTATTCCAGTGGAAATAATATTCCAGAATATTGTTTCCATTTGGAACTTATATTATGAAGGAACTTCTATTCCGTGACACGCCATCTATCAGTAGATTAAAGTCACACCCATTCTGCATACATTATTTTTAACCAATGGTAGCACTTGAACTCTTCAATTTGGAGGTAAAATCATTGTAGCATCTAGATTCCACACACTTGGTAAAGCAGGAAATGAAAACATACCTTGACATTCATGCATTTGTGCAAGAAACATACACAGGAACTTTCTTTCTATTAGTTGGTTTAAAACATTCAAATTGTCACTAAATATAGTTGTCTGTTTTAATAGGGATGTAAAGACTTGTTGCACAATAAGCATGTGACAATTGTTCATGTTGTTTACATACACTTTCTACATTTACAAGTGATCATGTTATAGGTGCTTTTTGATTAGATGCAGTGAGTTTTGACTGCAACCAATGAAAATCATTACCTTGTGTCTACGAAATTCTATCACAGTACACCAAGGTGGAGAGGAGAGAAGTGGATTGTAACCCTTGGCAAGCAAAGATTGCTTTGTATTTATAATTTTTTTATTTCGTTTCAATCAGATCATTTTTCTTCTGTATTTTTTCTCCTTTAATTCAGTTCTTCTATTTATATGACTGAGAGCAAATAGCAGTTTTATTTTAAGTGATGAGATTATCAACTATATATATCAACATACATGTATTGTATGGTACTACATGAAGCATAAAATGCATTCTATTTACAATTCTGTCATCAATTTAAGTTTCATCTCCTTTGAAACATTTTCATAAAAATTAGTTTATTAAAATTCATTTAAACACTCCTTGAAAAAGTAAAGTTTTATTTTTGTAGATTTTATGAATTGAAGAAAATACATGGGAAAGTAGAACACCTTGCCGATATTGATTTAGCACCTGATGACCTTCATTATCACATTAAGGTCAAATTTGAAAACAAAGAAGAAATGATGGACATTTTAAAAGATCAAACAGTCAAAGATTTGAAGAAATTACTTCAAAACTTTTGTGGACTCTCCGTTGACAAAATGAAGATTTTTGAGTATAAATCTGATTATGATAATTTATATCTAATGAGATCAGAAATAAGGTCACTTCATTCATATCGCTTTACAGAACTTGATGAAATACATATATATCGTGTAGAAACAAAAGTTATTTCAAAGGGAGATTACGAAATTGTGGAAAAAAAAGATAGAAAATAATGATGTTAAAGGTTGTATTCCAATATATATCACGTATAAAAATTGCGGTTTTTTATCCAACGCAATCATAGGTTTGAACGTAGTTTTCAATTTAGACTCGTTTATATATATGTATGTATATATGCACACCCCCGATGAAGCTAATTTGTTTAGCAAAATATTGCGTGAATAATATATAAAATATAACACCTAATTTTATAACACTCATTAGTGTGTTAAAGTTACATTCTTAGACACTTATATAATTTAATTTAGTAACTGCATCAGTTTATTTACAAACTGATCCACACCTAGATAGATTGAATGTTGATTGTTGCTATTTTTAGACACTATATGTATGTATACGCGTATATGCTTTTTTACTACCAAATTTTTATAGAACATATAATCAGTATGCCTGTCTAAGTTCACTGTCCTTTCACAGCCCAAGATGGAGCCGCCTGGCTTCAGTTAGGAAGTTTGCTCCTATATAATTACAATAACATGAATACAAAAGAAATGTTCAGTAATTAAAAAGTTATATAAATCTTTTAAGGAAACTCTGCAATGTAAAACGTGGTTGGTTACTACAAAATAAACGATTATAGCACGATTTGCCAAAACACTTATGATGTCCGTAACTTCAAAACAAATTGTCCATAACTTTTTTCCTTATACCAGTAGGGATGTCTGTAACTTTAGCATGATGTCAGTAACTTTCAAGGAATCTTTATTCGTGTATGTAATTATTTTAAAAAAGAAATGATAAATAACAAAAATACCGAACTCCTAGGAATATTCAAACGGGAAGTCCTTTACACAGGCCAAAGACTCATCAGTGAACAATCTTTAAAGCTAGAAGAATGTTACATAAATTTCGCCATACCCTCAGATCCCGTTTTATCCCGGGAATAATTTTTAAAAATTGAACGGAAAATCAGTTACACTCTTATTTGCTTTTTTCTCTTGTTTAGTTTAAAGCATATTGTTATTGTATAAATCTATGTAATAATTAAGGGGTTTGATAGTGCTTGTTGTCCTTAAAATATTGAAATTGTTAATCTTGCTATTTTTAAAAAAGGTTACCCACATCCGAAAATAAAGTTACGGACAGTCTGATTATTTTTGACTTATAAGTTACTGACATCTTATGCATTTTTTATACGACCGCAAATTTTGAAAAAATTTTCGTCGTATATTGCTATCACGTTGGCGTCGTCGTTGTCGTCGTCGTCCGAATACTTTTAGTTTTCGCACTCTAACTTTAGTAAAAGTGAATAGAAATCTTTGAAATTTTAACACAAGGTTTATGACCATAAAAGGAAGGCTGGTATTGGTTTTGGGAGTTTTGGTCCCAACATTTTAGGAATTAGGGGCCAAAAAGGGCCCAAATAAGCATTTTCTTGGTTTTCGCACTATAACTTTAGTTTAAGTTAATAGAAATCTATGAAATTTTGACACAAGGTTTATGACCACAAAAGAAAGGTTGGGATTGATTTTGGGAGTTTTGGTTTCAACAGTTTAGGAATTAGGGGCCAAAAAAGGGCCCAAATAAGCATTATTCTTGGTTTTCTCACAATAACTTTAGTTAAAGTAAATAGAAATCAATGAAATTTAAACACAATGTTAATGACCACAAAAGGAAGGTTGGTATTGATTTTGGGAGTTTCGGTCCCAACAGTTTAGGAATTAGGGGCCAAAAAGGGACCCAAATAAGCATTTTTCTTGGTTTTCGCACCATAGCGTTAGTATAAGTAAATAGAAATCTATGAAATTTAAACACAAAGTTTATGACTATTAAAGGAAGGTTGGTATTGATTTTGGGAGTTTTGGTCCCAACAGTTAAGGAAAAAGGGGCCCAAAGGGTCCAAAATCAAATTTTGTTTGATTTCATCAAAATTGAATAATTGGGGTTCTTTAATATGCCGAATCTAACTGTGTATGTAGATTCTTAATTTTTGGTCCCGTTTTCAAATTGGTCTACATTAAGGTCCAAAGGGTCCAAAATTAAACTTAGTTTGATTTTAACAAAAATTGAAACCTTGGGGTTCTTTGATATGCTGAATCTAAAAATGTACTTAGATTTTTGATTATTGGCCCAGTTTTCAAGTTGGCCCAAATCGAGGTCCAAAATTAAACATTGTTTGATTTCATCAAAAATTGAATAATTGGGGTTCTTTGATATGCCAAATCTAACTGTGTATGTAGATTCTTAATTTTTGGTCCAGTTTTAAAATTGGTCTAAACTAAAGTGCAAAGGGTCCAAAATTAAACTAAGTTTGATTTTAACAAAAATTAAATTCTTGGGCCTCTTTGATATGCTGAATCTAAACATGTACTTAGATTTTTGATTATGGGCCCAGTTTTCAAGTTGGTCCAAATCAGGATCTAAAATTATTATATTAAGTTTTGTGCAATAGCAAGTCTTTTCAATTGCACAGTATTGTGCAATGGCAAGAAATATCTAATTTCACAATATTGTGAAATAGCAAATTTTTTTTTAATTAAGAGTTATCTTTCTTTGTCCAGTACAGTAAGCAAGAAATATCTGCAAGATTTTTTTTTAATTGGAGTTATCTTTCTTTGTCCAGAATCAACTTAAATCTTTGTTATATACAATATACAATGTATATTCACTTTTTACTACCAACTGATAAATTAAAATAATCTTTACCATTCAGTGATAACAAGCAGTTTTTTTACATCTTAATATTTTATGATGTATTTAAATGAGTAGTAATTGTTGCAAACTCCATTAGAATATTTTAATTGAAATTAGTTTGGAATAAGGGAAAGGGGGATGTGATTAAAAAATTGGGTTCAATTTTTCTCATTTGAAATTTCATAAATAAAAAGAAAATTTCTTCAAACATTTTTTTGAGAGGATTAATATTCAACAGCAAAGTGAATTGCTCTAAGAGAAAACAAAAATTTTAAGTTCATTTGAGTACATTCATTCTGTGTCAGAAACCTATGCTGTGTCAACTATTCAATCACAATCCAAATTTAGAGTGGAATCCAGCTTGAATGTTGTGTCCATACTTGCCCCAACCGTTCAGGGTTCAACCTCTGCGGTCGTATAAAGCTACGCCCTACGGAGCATCTGGTTAAAAGTTGGTCCTGCGCTAAAGTGAAGTCAAAATTAACAAATTTGTAGTGATGGTAAGTGATTTAAGTATCAATATTAACATAGATCATGAAAAACGTTGCAAAAAGTAGATTTCATATCAACTACCATCTCAACGAGTTTAGAGTACGCCATCTTGGGCTGTGGGTAACTTAAGCACAGTGAAGTTCTTTGCACTTGTCTAATTTATATATTAAATTTTGTGCAAACTTGACAACAGGCTATTGTTGATATCATGTCAAGTTTAAGAATATTTTACAAAACAATAAACAATAAAAGAGATTAATTTGTTATGTTATTTTTAGCTCAAGTTTAAGGAGCAACCATATATCTTCAACAGGGGAATGATTTTTTTTCTTTGTCAGAAATTTTTGTTTGCTATACAAATTTATTAAGTTTTGTAAGGTAATCAATGAGATTTTATTTATTTAAACTTGAACACTACAAGGTCTGGGGGGGAAATTGCATTCAGAATATTTTATTTATCATCTGCTTGACCAAAATATTTCAATTCATCAAATTGGGGATCAGAATAATTTTTTAGAAAAATACATTAAAAAATATAAGTTGTTACAGTTAAAACAACGTAAAGTACCAGCTCAAAATGTATTCTATTAATACAATAGTCTTTCTATAACAGTTTAGTCTCCTTTTTAAAATTTTCATCTAGATTAGTTAATTAAGTTTTATGCTTATCACTCTTTTTTAAAATTAAAGTTTTATTGATTGTAGATTTTATGAATTGGAGGAAATTCATGGAAAATTAAAACATCTCGCAGATATTGAATTATCCCCTGGTGACCTTTATTATCACATCAAGGTCAAATATGGAGATAAAGAAGAAATGATGGACATTTTAAAAGATCAAACTGTCAAAGATTTGAAGAAATTACTTCAAAACTTTTGTGGACTCTCCGTTGACAAAATGAAGATTTTTGAGTATAAATCTGATTATGATAATTTATATCTAATGAGATCAGAAATAAGGTCGCTTCATTCATATCGCTTTACAGAACTTGATGAAATATATATATATCATGTAGAAACAAAAGTAATTTCAAAGGGAGATTATGAAATTGAAGAAAATGGTATAGCAAAATTAATGTATCCTACATTCTGATGACTTTATAGATTGTTAACTGCTTAAGTTTTATATGATAAATCATGACATGCAGGTTATAAAGCTCACCATTTCCTACTGTAGAAATAACATTAAAAGTGAACATATGAAAATCACCTTAGGAGAACAAATTCGGAGGTCAATCCTTAGCAGAAATACATAGATGAATCAGTTCAAACCTCTAAAGAAGATATATATGATTTGATACCCGATCTTATTGAATCCCTGAGGTCAATGAAACTTTTAGAAGATTTTAAATCTACCTTTATTGCTATAATAAACTGACACTTCACACTAGATATAGTGAAGAGACCATACTTTTTTGGCTAACAATTCATAAATTATTTAAAGGAAAAGATATCAATTTTTTCCGCAGCTACACAAGCCAAGGACTCATCAGTGAACAATCTTTAAAGCTAGAAGAATGTTACATAAATTTCACTGTACCATCAGATCCCGTTTTATCCCGGGAATAATTTTTATAAATTTAACGGAAAATCTGTTACACTCTGATTTGCTTTTTTATCTTGTTTAGTTTGAAGCATATCGCTATTGTATAAATCTATGTAATAATTAAGATTTTTGATAGTGTTTATTGTCCTTTAAATGTTGAAATTGTTAATCTTGCAATTTGAAAAAAAGTTACCCACATACGAAAATAAAGTTATGGACAGTCTGATTATTTTTGACTTATAAGTTACGGACATCTTATGCATTTTTTTTAAGTTGGCCTTGCGCTACAGTGAAATAAAAATTAACAAATTTGTAGTGATGGAAAGTGATTTCTTTATTATAAAATTGTATCAATATTTACATAGATCATGAGAAAGTTGCAAAAAGTAGATTTCGTATCAACTACCATCTCAACGAGTTTAGAGTATGCCATCTTGGGCTGTGGGTAACTTAAGTTACCCACGGCCGTTTAAGCACAGTGAAGTTCTTTGCACTTGTCTAATTTATATTAAATTTTGTGCAAACTTGACAACAGGCTATTGTTGATATCATGTCAAGTTTAAGAATATTTTACAAAACAATAAACAATAAAAGAGATTAATTTGTTATGTTATTTTTAGCTCAAGTTTAAGGAGCAACCATATATCTTCAACGGGGGAATGATTTTTTTTCTTTGTCAGAAATTTTTGTTTGCCATACAAATTTATTTAGTTTTGTATGGTAATCAATGAGATTTTATTTTTAAACTTGAACACTACAAGGTCTGGGGGGAATTTGCATTCAGAATATTTTATTTGTCATCTGCTTGACCAAAATATTTCAATTCATCAAATAGGTGATCAGAATAATTTAAAAAAAAATACATTAAAAAATATAAGTTGTTACAGTTAAAACAACGTAAAGTACCAGCTCAAAATGCATTCTATTAATACAATAGTCTTAATTTCTATAACAGTTTGGTCTCCTTTTTAAAATTTTCATCTAGATTAGTTAATTAAGTTTTATGCTTATCACTCTTTTTTAAAATTAAAGTTTTATTGATTGTAGATTTTATGAATTGGAGGAAATTCATGGAAAATTAAAACCTCTTGCAGATATTGAATTATCCCCTGCTGACCTTTATTATCACATCAAGGTCAAATATGGAGATAAAGAAGAAATGATGGACATTTTAAAAGATCAAACAGTCAAAGATTTGAAGAAATTACTTCAAAACTTTTGTGGACTCCCAAGTAACAGAATTAAGATTTTTGAATTTAAAGGAGATTATCATCATGATAATTGTTTACATAGGTTGACGTCCAATATAAGGTCACTTCATTCTTATCGTTGGACAGAAAAGGATGAAATACACATTTACCATTTATAAATATATGAAAGTCCAGAGTGCAGTGTTCATATGTTTGAAGGGCATGCTAAAGAATAATAGTCCATTTAAGAGTTATTGCCTTTTAAGGTCAATTCTTCACATTTTTTTGTAAATTTTTGTGATTTTTTACAAAAATATTTTCCTCTAAAACTACTGGGCCAAATTTGAATGCAACCAAACTTGCCAAGGCTTGGCCTTAATCATCCGTAGGGTATGTAGTTTAAAAATGTTTTGGATGGCTCAGCTCATCAGCCATTTTTATTTCAGATGTTACAGATAATCAACATAAAGTACCAGCTCAAAATGCATTCTATTAATACAACTCTCTTTGTATTACATTTTCCTCTCCTTTGTAAAATTTTCATATAGATTAGATCATTAAAAGGAGTAAGTTCGGTAAGTGCCATATTTGGCCCCAATTATAAAGTTCATGGTTACAAGACAATAATTGTTTTAAGTTGCTTTAAAGGCATGTGAGAAAGTTAAACAGAGCTGTTTTTGTCAAAAGTTTAATACTTACACGTTGATTTTTACATCCAAAAAAGGTCAAAATAAGGGATTTTGGAGAAATTTGACAAAATCAGCTGGATTTCAACCAAATAAAGGACCAGGAAACATAGAGCGCAGACGTCGACAAGCTTAATATTCAGATAAGACATGTTAAATGTCTTCACAAACATTATTTTAAAAGAATTTTGTTGTCGACGTATGCGCTCTATGTTTCCTGTCAAATTATCTTTGGAAATTTACCCATTTTCAGTTATTTTTTCGTGAAAAATGAATATGAGTACAACTTGTGACGTCATAATGAAACGCAGAAACGTTAAATTTTCAACAAAATGGCTTATATCCTATCTAGTCAATATATAAGCTATAAGTTAACGTGATATTGGTAAATAAATCCGAATTTGAAATTTACGCTAAAAAAGGGGGCCATTCAAGCACCTTATCGAACATACTCCTTTATGCTAATAACTCTTTTTAAAATTAAAGTTTTATTGTTTGTAGATTTTATGAATTGGAGAAAATTCATGGGAAATTAAAACACCTTGTGGATATTGATTTGTCCCCTGACCTTTATTATCACATGAAGGTCAAATATGGAGATAAAGAAGACATGATGGACATTTTAAAAGATCAAACAGTCAAAGATTTGAAGAAATTACTTCAAAATTTCTGCGGACTCCCAAGTAACAGAATTAAAATTTTTGAGTATAAACCAGATTATAATCAGTTACATCAATTGAAGTCTAATATAAGGTCACTTCATTCTTATCGTTGGACAGAACTAGATGAAATACACATTTATCCTTCAGAAACATATGTAAGTCCAGATCTCAGTGTTCATATTTGTGAGGGGCATGCTAAAGACTAAATAATCCGTTACTGTACTGTAAATTTTGTGTGTAATTAATTTCAATCAAGAGATTACTTGATCAAAAGTAATGACATTACTTTTTAGGTATATATTGCATAAAATGCAATCAAAACCTTATGGGACTGACTTGATATCTAAATCTTTGAAGGCTGATCACTACCTTTTTTGATACACAAAATATAGTGCATTGATCATAACATTCTATACAATCCCATCCATGAACATTTCCAGAAATTTATCGATGTAATATATGCTCAGATATTCAAGGCACAAAATTTTCAAGAAAATAACATAACTTTTGCAAGGTGCAGGAATCTAATATCCAAATAAATGATGCCATTGTTAAATCATCTTAAAAAATTGGAGTTATCTTCCTTTGTCTAGAATTGCTGTTAAATCAACTACAACCTATGCAATATTTAATTTCACTTCCCACTGATCAATTGAAGCAACATTTACGCTCAGTGCTTACAAGCACTTTGATTTATTAATGTCATTCACATGGCGCCACAAAAACCATGTATCTTTAAATATAACAAGGGTTTGTCTGGTTTTCATGAAAATTAATTTTGTATAAGTTTATGCATCTCTATAAAATTTTACAATACAATTCTATTCCTTAAAAGCTAAGTTGATTATGATTTTTTGGGGTTATGGTCCAAACTCAAAAATAATTGTGGAATTAGGGGGCCAAAAGGGACAAAATAACTAGGATTTTCTGGTATCGGACAATAACTTGAATAGATGTACATGTATATGGATCTCAAAGAAACTAAACCGAAAGTGTCCATGTAAAAGAATAAGGGTTGGATTGATTTTGGAGGTTTTGGCCCTAACTGTTTAGGAAGAGGGGCCAAAAACAATACTTTTCCAATAATTGTTTCTTGTCCAATTTCACAGTTTAGAATTTTTGGGGTTCTTTATTATGCTTAATCTAATCGTATATTTGGATTTTTGACACTGTTATCAAAATTGTCAACATTGAGGTCCAGAGATCAAAAATTGAATTCTTGGGATTTTATAATATGGTGAAATTAACCATGTATTTAGATTATCGATATTAGACCATTATAGGTAAATATCCAATTTCAAATTTATAAGTTCTTAGACAACATTCATTTTGTGTCAGAAACCTATTTTATGTCAAATAATTAATCACAATCAAATTGCAGAGCTGTATTGCACATTTGATAGAAATCATATCTGTTTGTTCTATTAATAGAAATCATAGCTATTTGTACAATTGATAGAAATCATAGCTGCTTGCACAATTAATAGAACTCATAGCTGTTTGCACAATTTATAGAAATCCTAGCTCAATTGCACAGTTAATAGAAATCATAGCTCAATTGCACAGTTAACAGAAATTGTATAAATGATGAATGATATATTGTAAATTTTATTTTGTTATTTTGTATTTTTTTTGTAATTTTGTTTAAAAACTTTGTGATAGGTTTGTTTGTTATTCTGTAAATTAAGTAAACTTTAGAATGCTTTATATATGTATATATTTTTCTATTGTATTTCAATGCTATGAAATGTAATTGTGATAATTTTCCCTACCATCATATAATAATAGTAATGTTTGATTCATTAAAGATAGTGGTTGTGATCATTATTGTATTTTATTCACTCAACACAATATTTTTATTCACTCAATGGAAATACATTTATTAAAACATTGATTTGTTTTACTGTATATTGAGAGATGACTTTACCCCTATATTAATAATAGCAAGACAATTAGGCTTTCAATTTTCTAAAAGTGCCTATTCAGGAATTCCCATAGCCATATAGTCTGTTGTCTTCACTGGTTTTGGCTACCATCAGCTGTAGACTTGTCATACAAAGTCATATGTGTTCAATGTATGTCTGATGATCTGGCCTTGAAGGCATACAACTTTGCTCAGTGCTCTGAGCACAAAAATCATGCTCGAAACATGAAATCCAGCAATTTGATTGGTTGATTTTCGAGTCTGAGTACAAAAATCATGCTCGAAAGTTTTATGACCGTGAAGCCTGATCTTATACGATGTATAGTGCATATCAAGGAATACCAATATTTGTAAACTTAATACCCAATCAGATGTGTTCATTGGTTTGTCTGATTTTGTGTAAGGTATAGTGCATATCAGGAATACCAACATCCGTGAACTTAATACCCAATCTGATGTGTTCATTGGTTTGTCTGATTTTGTGAAAGGTATAGTGCATATCAAGGAATACCAACATCCGTGAACTTAATACCCTATCTGATGTGTTCATTGGTTTGTCTGATTTTGTGAAAGGTATAGTGCATATCAAGGAATAGCAACATCCGTGAACTTAATACCCAATCTGATGTGTTCATTGGTTTGTCTGATTTTGTGTAAGGTATAGTGCATATCAGGAATACCAACATCCGTGAACTTAATACCCAATCTGATGTGTTCATTGGTTTGTCTGATTTTGTGAAAGGTATAGTGCATATCAGGAATACCAACATCCGTGAACTTAATACCCAATCTGATGTGTTCATTGGTTTGTCTGATTTTGTGAAAGGTATAGTGCATATCAGGAATACCAACATCCGTGAACTTAATACCCAATCTGATGTGTTCATTGGTTTGTCTGATTTTGTGAAAGGTATAGTGCATATCAAGGAATACCAACATCCGTGAACTTAATACCCTATCTGATGTGTTCATTGGTTTGTCTGATTTGTGTAAGGTATAGTGCATATCAGGAATAGCAACATCCGTGAACTTAATACCCAATCTGATGTGTTCATTGGTTTGTCTGATTTTGTGAAAGGTATAGTGCATATCAGGAATACCAACATCCGTGAACTTAATACCCAATCAGATGTGTTCATTGGTTTGTCTGATTTGTGTAAGGTATAGTGCATATCAGGAATACCAACATCCGTGAACTTAATACCCAATCTGATGTGTTCATTGGTTTGTCTGATTTGTGTAAGGTATAGTGCATATCAGGAATACCAACATCCGTGAACTTAATACCCAATCTGATGTGTTCATTGGTTTGTCTGATTTGTGTAAGGTATAGTGCATAGCAAGGAATACCAACATCCGTGAACTTAATACCCAATCTGATGTGTTCATTGGTTTGTCTGATTTTGTGAAAGGTATGATAGTGCATATCAGGAATACCAACATCCGTGAACTTAATACCCAATCTGATGTGTTCATTGGTTTGTCTGATTTGTGTAAGGTATAGTGCATAGCAAGGAATACCAACATCCGTGAACTTAATACCCAATCTGATGTGTTCATTGGTTTGTCTGATTTTGTGAAAGGTATGATAGTGCATATCAGGAATACCAACATCCGTGAACTTAATACCCTATCTGATGTGTTCATTGGTTTGTCTGATTTTGTGTAAGATATAGTGCATATCAGGAATACCAACACCCATATACTTGTAATACGAAGTCAGATGTTTTGACCTGTTTTGCGATCCTGTGAAAAGTAAAATCACAAAAATACTGAACTTCAAGAAAAATTTAAAAAGGTCCCTGTTTATAGTGCAAATTAAGGTATTCTTACACCAACAAGGAGATTAATCAGGGATACATATTCACAATACTTTTGAATTTTTGAAATAGTATAAAGGCGTTTCTGCCTCAGGATTGATTATCTTAGCTGTATTTGGCAAAACTTTTTAATAGGAATGTTGGTTCTCAATACTGTTTTGTAGAATAAACACGCGTCTGGTATAAATACAAAATTTAACCCTGGTATCTATGATGAGTTTATATACTTGTTATACGAAGTCTGTTCCTGAGAGGTATGTACATATTCAGGTACATCAACACTCATATATACTTGTAATACTAAGTCAGATATTTTGATTGGTTTTTTTTTGAATTTAGGATCTTCAATGCTCTTCAACTTTGTACTTGCTTGTCTTTATAAATATTTGAGCATCACTGATGAGTCTTGTGTAGACAAAACAAGCATCTGGCGACTAAATTAGAATCCTGGTACCTTTGATAACTATTAACACCACTGGGTCGATGTCATTGCCGGTGGACGTTTCGTTCCCAATGGTATCACTAGCCCAGTAGTCAACTATCAATAATGTGGTCTTTTTTATGCCCCACCTACGATAGTAGAGGGGCATTATGTTTTCTGGTCTGTCCGTCCGTCCTTCCGTCCGTTCGTTCAGGTTAAAGTTTTTGGTGAAGTTGAAGTCCAATCAACTTCAAACTTAGTACACATGTTCCCTATGATATGATCTTTCTAATTTAATTGTCAAATTAGACTTTTGACCCCAATTTCACGGTCCACTGAACATAGAAAATAATAATGCGAGTGGGGCATCCGTGTACTATGGACACATTCTTGTTATTTATAAATTTCCTATTTACAAAACTTTGAGTTTTTCGAAAAACTAAAGATTTTCTTATCCCAGGCATAGATTACCTGAGCCGTATTTGGCACAATTTTTTTGAATTTTAGATCCTCAATGCTCTTCAACTTTGTACTTGTTTGGCTTTATAACTTTTTTGATATGAGCGTCACTGATGAGTCTTATGTAGACGAAACGCGCGTCTGGCGAACTAAATTGTAATCCTGGTACCTTTGATAACTAATTACACCACTGGGTCGATGCCACTGCTGGTGAACGTTTCGTCCCTTAGGGGTTCTACCAGCCCAGTAGTCAAAACTTCGGTGTTGACATGAATATCAATAATGTGGTCATTTTTTTTTTTTACAAAACTTAGATTTTAAAAACAAAGGGTTTTCTTATCCCAGGCATAGATTACCTAAGCCGTATTTGGCAAAACTTTTTGGAATTTTAGATCCTCAGTGCTCTTCATTTTTGTACTTGTTTGGCTTTATAACTATTTTGATATGAGCGTCACTTATGAGGCTTATGTAGACTAAACGCGCATCTGACGAACTAAATTATAATCCTGGTACCTTTAATAACTATTCTGATCCTGTGACGCATAGTGCATTTTCAGAGATGACAACATCCATATAATTGTAATACCGAGTCAGATGTGTTTATTGGTTTCTGGTGTTGTTAGGAATAGTACTAGTGCATATCCGAGGATACAAACACCCATATACATGTAATACCAAGTCTGATATATTCTTTGTTCTTTTTAAAGTTGTGATGCGTAGCGCATTTTCAAGGATAACAACACCTATATACTTCAATATGGCACCAAGTCAGGACATTTTATGTACATTTGTTTTCTGATATTGTGATGTATAGGGCATGTTCAGGGAAATCCACACCCATATACTTTTCTGAATATGTGTGTTTTATTGCATTTTTATGGATATATTTCAAATAAAAAATATAAGTGTGTTTTTTTTCTGATAGTTTGAGAATTTGTTTGAGTACATATTGATTGATTGATGATTAATGCCCATTTCAGCAATGTTGACTTTTTTGTTGTATCAGATGTTTTTGATGGTAGAAGCTGGAGAGAACCTTCTCCTTCGACAAGGAACTAACAGTCCTATACATATGAAAATAAAAAAATGTGGATTGATTAAATGTCAATGAGATAACTACTAACTACATGTCAAATGAATTAGATTTAAGCAAATAAAAGCAATCTTATGACCGTCTGCGATGTTAAAAAAACCGACATACACAATAACGTGTAACATTTCAAACGAGAAAAACCAGCAGTCTTAATTATAACAAAACATTTTATGAAAAATACAAACATAACAGACATGAACCAACGACAACCATTTATCTAATCATAACGGCTCCTGACTTCGTACATGCACAAACAAAATGAAGGCGGGGTTTTAGAAGTCTGTGAGCGCTTAACTATCACATAACCTGAGACAGCGTGGTATCCGCACAACAAAACAACGTTTACTGTAAAGAAAGTAGCATTTGGCTTAACTAAAAATGTCGTTATGAAGTACAATACAGCTAACATAAGAATAATGGATCAAAGCTCCGAAATACATGTACTCGCAGTTAATGGAAGCTAGTTCACAGCGAATTAGAACTGATCAATGAATAATCCTCTCCCAGCCCTAAGTACCAATCAGTACAACGGATTTAGTGTTAAGACATTATAAACAGTCTGCAAGAGCATGACCATGTGCATGTTAATTCAGATTGGAGTCGAATTCATTTATCACGTATGGGCTTCATACTCACAACCTCAGTGTTGGCATACTAGTGAATAAACTCATCACTGATACTAGGATTGAAATTTTGTATTTGCACAAAATGCGCGTTTCGTCTATATAAGACTCACCAGTGACACCAGAATAAAAAAAGTTAAAAAGGCCAAGTAAAGTACGAAGTTGAAGAGCATCGAAGACCAAATATTCCTTAAAGTTATGCCAAATTCAGCATAGGTGATCCCATTTCCGATGTAGAAAAGCCTTAATTAGTATTTCAAAAATCCAAAGTTTTGTTAACAGTTGATTTATAGTTATGACCATATCACTGAAAATTCATGTCAGCACATAAGTGCTGACTACCGGGCGGGTGATACGGAACTTGAATCATTAACACCACTTGGCTACCACACCCATATATTTGTGAAAGTAAAACAGTTGTGTCCATTGGTTTTCTGATTCTTTGAGTTAATTAGGTTTATATTCGGGGACATCCACACCAATATAATTGCAATTAAACTTAGTTTTGTTCTTTAGATTTCTGATCTTGTGCGTTATTTTGTATATTCAGGGATACTCATAGCCGTAGAAATAGACCTTAAAAAGTAAAGAAAAATAATAGTCATCGGATAGCCGTAACAAAGCGATAAACAAACTACATACCGTATTTACCAATAAATGTTTGAGTTATGCCGCTTTGTCAACAGAATATCACTTTAACTTGAAGACTAAAGCTGAAAAAAATGAAAATCACATATTTGATTTAATTTTCGTCGCATCAACCATCCTTGTTGTATTTTTACAAAATTATAATATAGAAATGTTAGAATATGATTTGGCATTTATCCTCGTGGGTTCTTTTTTGTTGCAAAGGAAATTTAAAAATTCAAACCAAACACACGCTCGTCGGTAAATGAAAATTGAATACCATTTTCTGTTAGAATCCCAAAGTATATATAATTGCTGTAACAATTCAGTTATAACGATTCCAATCGTTTGAGCTTTAGTAGAAGATATCGAGTTTTAGTAGATATCTAGTATATCCTGTCCACATACTTGTTTTAAATATTATGTTTATCCATTTCCTGACGCGGTGGGTTTTAGTTTCATGGATACCCACATTTTACATCATGATTAGATTAGATTTGCTGTGTTTGGCAACACTTATTTGCTTAGTCCTTAGTTTTCTATGTTGTGTCTTCTGTTCTATTATTTGTCTGTTTGGTTGTTTTTTTTTTTTTTTAGCCATGGCGTTGTCAGTTTATGTTCTATCTATGAGTTGACTCTCCCTCTGGAATCTTTCGTCCCTCTTTTATGGTAATGTTTGGTCATCAGTTCTCTCAAACTTCATTCTTAAATTTAAATTTGTTTGATTCGAGCGTCACTCGTGAGTCTTTTGAAGACGAGACGCGCGTCGTCTGGCTCATTTATACAAAATTGCAACCCTGATATCTATGAGGAGTTTAATCCTAAACCATAACACTTCATTCTTAATGCACCAACCTAACATAGTTGTATACCGTTCGGAAGCGTATTATCTGTGTTATATGTTAGCCCGGTCATCAAGTATTCGTACGTGGTAATATCAGTTAAATCAAGATCAATAGTCAAGGGCATACAATGACTTATTTAAAGATGTGAGCATGTTATACAACATGTCTTCTGTGTAATAAACCAATGGGTGCAAATTGGAAAGACTTTACGATTAGGAATTACAGTCTCTCATCATATGCTCATTTGAATTTTAATGACTTAATTTTAGTCAAAAGTGTTGTTCTTTCTCTCTCCGTAGATTCAAATAAAAAAAGTGGGGAAACCAAACCATGCATGTTTAAGAGTCAACTGCTATAAACCTGATGTTAAACTAGATAAAACCTTGATTACGAAATCATCAACCGACTTTAATCGAGATAATTGCTTATTCAAAGGGAAATCCGAAAAACAATTGCAGTCTCCCAAAATGACGTTAGATGTATAAATACAGCTTTATAGCGGTCCTATTTTAAAAAATTCAATGATGTCAAATTTGATATTGAAGAAACACCTTTCTTGTTACATAGATTAAACACCAGGGGTTCAAACTTAAGGTGGGTTACAGGGGTAAACAAAATTATTAGAAAAAATCACTATATTCTTACCATAAAAAAATATGTTTAATAAGTTTCTAATCGTATCAGCAAATATTCCGTGATATTCACTCCAAAAGACTTGCAATACCAACTGATCTTGTGGGTCATAGTGCATATTGAGAGAGTCTCCCATCCACGGACTTGTCATAAAAGGAAAGTTGGGTCAATATATGTTTGAGCGAAAGGGTTATAGTGCATCTAAACAGACACAAATAGACAAATACTTGAAATGAAATGTCAGTTGCCTTCGTTGGTTTCCTGGTCGTATTAGATATGGTGCACATTAAAAGAAATCGACATTCCTATATAGGTAGTGGCAAGTTATGTTGTTTTCGTGTTTTTTTTTATCTTGTGGGTTATAGTGTGCATTAAAGGATACCAATACCTATGAACCATTTTCTGGTCAAGATACTTTTAATACATATTCCGGGATACACATTGTTCTCTGCAACTGTTCTTGAACATCATTTACACGGAATGAAATTATACAAAACCCAAAAATTGTCCTTCTTTCTTTTGGTATTAACAACAAAGAAAGCGAAGAAAATCTACTGTCAATATACTGGATACAAAAACTTCCCAAGAGTCCGTATGAACGATCTGTATCTGACTAAACATCTTTCTAAAATGCTGATATGACTATTATTCCTTCTACAGTACAGTAAATAACATGGGACAATATGACGGATTTCAATCAGATGTGAAAAAAATCTAAATATCTACTGCAATTTCGCAGCAACATTTAACCTTTTGTTTTTTATGCTTTACACTAGTATACCTCATGCTCGGTCCTACCATTTTTTATAACAGAGCTTTTTTTTTGGGGGGGGGGGTAAATTGGGAATCGTAGATATAAATAAAGGCAACAGAAGTATACCGCTGTTCAGAATTCATAAATCGATAGAGATAAAAACAAATCCGGGTTACAAACTAAAACTGAGGGAAATGTATCAAACATAAGAGAACTACGACACAACAGAGACACAATACCGAAACTGACACACAGAGTAACCAACTTTAATGTAACAATGGCATTTTCCTGACTTGGTACTGGGCATTTTATGAAAGAATGGTGGGTTGAACCTGTTTTTGTGGCATACCAAACCTCCGGCTGTAATAGCAGTGTTGATTATAACATCAAAATTACAACATTAAACGACAGGGTTACAATAAATAAACAGATAAATGGGAGATAATATAGGACAGAGAAACATACGAATAATCATCCAAATGTAACAAGTTAAAAAATATTCTTATACACCTGACGCACGCTTCGTCCACACAAAACTATGCTCAGATGTAAAAAAAAGTTTGAAAGCCATAGCAACTACCAAGATGAAGGTCGCCGAGGACCAAAAGTTCCAAAAAGTTGTGAAGCCAGGGTTATCGCCTGGGACAAAACATCATTATTATCAAGAATAATACATAGTTTTGCAAACAGTAAATTTTATAAAATGGCTATATAATATATATACATGATTAAACTTAAGTTGTGAATAGCTATAGAATAAAAAACGACTAAATTACAAAATTACAGCCCTGTTAGCCATAGTGAATGCAAGGCCAAAAGTGACGTCACATATAAATTTCTAAAACGTGTTCCGAAAATTAAGAGAGTTTGGATGAAATTCACGATTATATTTGTATGACTCATCTAACTTATATTAATAACAGTGAAAATAATAATACTAGTTCATATTTAATTGAAGTAGTAATTAGATAATTAATTGTTTTATCTAGCTTTGTGGTTGTTTCTTCTGATCAAACTGCAAACCAAACCAATATTGTAAATTTCGTTGATCCAAAATTAAATCTACCAAATGAACAGAAAAAATACGATTTAAAACTACAAACGTTAAAACATTGGAAAAAAATCGATGACAACAACAAACATAACATCAAAACCAAACAAATTAGTTTGGGATGGATAAGTACCGTGTCACGTCTTAAAGCAATACGAATTCACACTCACATTCGGGAATAAGTCACGTGGTAAAAATGTCCATATTTAGTTTGGACAAAGATACATCGTATGGATCAACCAATTTGTGATGGTGTTCGTAAGTTTTTCGTAGTGTCATTTTTAATCAGTCCTCCTCATAACGTTGTTGGGGGAGTTTATGCGTTAGGATCACATTCCTGCATATGAAGTCCATATAGTGTAAACATGCACGAGAATAACGAATTAATTGAGATATGTAAACACCATACGGAGGCGCAGAGGGTATGTTACTGCTGAGAAATGGGAAATTGATAATTGGAAAATTGAAATCGTCCCGTTTATCATAGATTTTCGTGTGAAGTCGTCCATCTGTGTCAATATTGTGGAAAAGATCAAGGTATGAAGCAGTCCTTCTAGTATCAGTAGTATCCTTAATTTCAAGTTCGCTTGGATATATGAGATGCAAGTATTGGCTGAAATATGGGTTATTCAGTGATAGGACATCATCAATATATCGGAAAGTAAAATTACCCATTGAAATACCGATTGTCTGTTGAAATATGAATCCTCCAAACTCAACAAATATATTGTCGATAAAAAAGTCCAGCATTTTGATAATATCATCTTCAGTATATTTTCTGGTAGATTCAGTTTGATTCTTCACAAAATATGAATTATTGTAACCCAAAACAAGAAATTTGTATCTACGATTCCCATTTTTATAGAAAAAGCTCTGTTTAATGAGATGGTAGAGTCGATCTTTCAACTGAGCATGGGGAATAGTTGTGTTAAGGGTCGAAAAATCAAAAGTCTTTATGTTGCTGCAAAATTGCAAAGATGGTGATCGGAGATTAACCAGTAGATCTTTCGAATCTTTGAGAATCCACATCTGGTTAACACCACTCGTAGAATATATGTCATCACAATATTTTTGAAGCCCATCTTTAACTGTGGAAAGAAGAGTAGTCAGTATTTTAGAAAGATGTTTAGTCGAACATGTTGACGATCCAGCTATTTATCGTTCTTTATATGGAGTTTTGTGAAGTTTTGGTATCCAGTATAATGATGGTACATTTTCTTCGTTTTCTTTGATGTTGATACCAAAAGAAAGAAGGCCAGATTTGTGATTTTGTAAAATCTCGTCCTTGGTAAATGATGTTAAGGAATATATAGGATTATCAGTTTTTCTATTTATTCCAAGCTCCGTTGTGAGACATTGCAGGTGATGGTTTTCATACGACCGCAAAAATTGAAATCGTCTATTGGTATCACGTTGGCGTCGTCGTCGTCGTCGTCCGAAGACATATGGTTTTCGCACTATAACTTTAGTATAAGTGAGTAGAAATTTATGAAATTTTAACACAAGGTTTATGACCACAGAAGGAAGGTTGTGATTGTTTTTTCTGAGTTTTGGTCTTAACAGTTTAGGAATAAGGGGCCAAAAAAGGGCCCACATAAGCATTATTCTTGGTTTTCGTATAATAACTTTAGTATAAGTAAACAGAAATCAATGAAATTCAGACACAAGGTTTATGAACACAAAAGGAAGGTTGGGATTGAGGTCCTAACAGGTTAGGAATAAGCGGCCAAAAGGGGGCCCAAATGAGCATTTTTCTTGGTCCATTTACACCATAACTTTAGTATAAGTAAATGGACCTCTATGAAATTTAAACACAAGGTTTTTGGCCATAAAAGGAAGATTGGGATTGATTTTAGGAGTTTTGGTCCAAACAGTTTAGGAATAAGGGGCCAACGGGTCCAAATTAAACTTTGTTTTATTTCACGAAAAATTGAATAATTGGGGTTCTTTGATATGCCGAATCTAACTGTGAATGTAGATTCTTAATATTTGGTCCCATTTTCAAATTGGTCTACATTAAGGTCCAAAGGGTCCAAAATTAAACTAAGTTTTATTTTAACAAAAATTGAATCCTTGGGTTTCTTTGATATGCTGAATCTAAACATTTACTTAGATTTTTGATTATGGGCCAAGTTTTCAAGTTCGTCCAAATCGGGGGCCAAAATTAAACTCTTTTTTTTGTTTGATTTCAACAAAAATTGAATTCTTGGACTTCTTTGATATGCTGAATCCAACCATGTATTTAGGTTATGGATATTGGACCATAATAGGTAATGTCCAATTTAAAATTTAAAGATTTTAAGTTAAAGTTCTTAGAACAACATTCATTATGTGTACATGTCAGAAACCTGTGTTACTAGTATGTCAACTATTTAATCACATTCCAAATTCAGAGCTGTATCAAGCTTGAATGGTGTGTCCATACTTGTCCCAATGTTCAGGGTTCGATCTCTGCGGTAGTATAAAGCTGCGCTCTGTGGAGCATCTGGTTCCATATGAAGACAATATTATTAGAGGCTTTATCTGCTGGAACAACGACATATGTGACATTCCTTTATCTACAAAAAAATACACTGATGATGTTATTATCAAAAGGCTGGACTTTTTGATCGACAGTACATTTGTTGAGTTTGTAGGATTAATTTTTGAATAGACAGTCGGTACCATTTGTGTACCTCTATTGATCGTTTTTTTTTGTCGTATGAAGCAGAATTCATTCAGAACCTTTTCAAAGACAAAAAAAAGCACCTTGCAAAATTCTTTAATTTTACTTTCAGATATATTGATGATGTTCTATCACTGAATTAGCCATATTTCAGCCAGTACTTACATCTCAAATATCACAGTGTACTTGAAATTAAGGGTACAAATGATACTAGAAGGACTGCTTCATAAATTGCTATTTCCTCATTATAGACACAGATGGACAAATTCTCTTTAAAATGTATGACAAACAGGACGAGTTCAACTTCCCAATTATCAATTTTCCATTTCTCGGCAGTAACATACCCTCTGCACGTCGTATGGTGTTTACATATCTCAGCTGATACATTATGTTTGTGCATGTTCACACTATACGGACTTCTTATACAGGAGTGTGCTGCTTTCGCAGAAATTTCCCAAACAGAGTAATGAGGAGGGAAAATAAAAAATGACACTACGTGAATTTTCAAAACACCGTCACGAATTGTTTGATCTACGTCTCGTATTGTGGTTTACCATCTACATCTGATTGGATACTATTTAATATCTTATCGTTTATGGTTTGATTTTTTTTTTATTGTCTATATGTATGAAAAAGTATAGAAAATTAATCCTATAGTTCGTTTCTATGATTGCTACTTTAAAGCAACAGTATGCACGGGATTTATTTGTTTATACACAGTTTGATTTAGAAGAATAACCGACATGGTTAGAAAATACAATTAATAATACCATAACTAACACAATTCTACATTAATATTCTTGTAATTGTGAGAAAATTCATCAAGTAACACCATTACAAACTTTATCCTGATTTCATATTCAATTTTTTAAGATTTACCTGTGACTTTTTGTTGCGTTGATACATTTTTGTGACGCACATTTCATAATTCTGTTATGCTGTATTTATATACTGTCGTAAATTTATTTTAGGTGTTCGATATTATTCTGTGGTTAACATGTCGACATGTACTATTATATAATTTATTTATGTATTTTTCTTTCCTCAGTGTTTTTACATTTAATTGTACTGTATTCCTGTTAACTAATGTTGTCATTTTAGCTGCATTTTTAACATTGCCATAGAAGCGCGAGTTTTGGTTAGCCATAAAACCAGGTTTGCTGCCCCCTTTTTGTCATTAAAATGTCCTGTGCCAAGTCAAGAATATGTCAGTTGTTATTTAATAGTTCGCTTATATGTATGTTGCCGTTAGTTTTTGTTGCACTTCAGTGTTTCGGTTGTTCCGTTGTTTCCTTTGGTTTAAGTTTGTAACCCGGATTTGTATTTTATAAAACGAGTTATGACTTTGAACAGCGGTGTTTTACTGTTGCCTTTATTAAATTATCCTTGTGGACAGTAATGTCATTGGTTTTCTGGACGTGTCAGTGCAAATGCATATTTCAGGGATACCCATACATTGTTACTTGCAATGACATTTAAGTAATGCTGTGTTAGCTATTTTTTTTGTGCTGGTTTAAGTGCATTTGAAGGGATACCATACTAATGTACTTGCAGTTGCAAGTCAGTTTTGTTCAATTGATTTTCATTGTGTTAAATGTTGGTGCATATTCATATATAAAGTTGATATACCAAGTCAGATGTGTCCATTGGGTTTCTGATCTTGAGGGGCATATTTGATTATTGTTTTAACAAGTCAGATGTTTTCAATTTTTTGGGATCTTGTGAGGTATGGTAAATGTTCAGGTATACCAACAACATAGACTTGTAATTCCTAGTCAGATGTGTTTGATATCTTGTTGCTATAGTACATATCCAGGACACTAATACACTAATACTTGCAGAGGCATTCAGTTTTGTTCATTAGTTTTCATTATCGAGTGGGCTACATTGCATACTCAGAGATATCATGATCCATATCCTTGCCATAACAAGTCAGTTGCTTCAAATTGTTATCTGATCGAATGGGTTACAGTGTACATTCAAGAAAAGCAACACTCGTATACTTGTAATACCAAATAGTACCAGGTTAAATGTATCTATTTTCAGATAAAGTGCATAATCTGGGATACCTACATCAATCATACAAAGTCAGATTTGTTTATTGGTTTTCTGACTATGTAAATAAATACAACAGTATTATACCGCTGTTCGAAAGTCATAAATTTTGCATTAAAATTAGAAATATCATACCATAAAGGGAACATGTGTACTAAATTTCAAGTTGTTTGGTCTTCAACTTTATCAAAAACTACCTTGACCAAAAACTTTAATCTGAAACTCCCACTTTCATTTCTATGTTCAGTGGACCGTGAATTTATGACCAAAAGTCTTATTTGGCTTTAAAATTCGAAAGATCATATCATAAGCAACAACTGTACTAACTTTTAAGTTGATTGGACTTCAGCTTCATCTTAAACTACCTTGACCAAAAATTTTAGCCTGAAGTGGGTCGAACGGACGCACGGACGAACAAACCTACAAACGGACGAACGGAGGCACAGACCAGAAAACATAATGCCCCTCTACTGTCGTAGGTGGAGCATAAAAAAACAAATCCGTCTACAAACTATAACTGAGTGAAACCCATCAAATAACAGGAAAACAACGAAACAAAAGAAACACTAAAGTGCAACAAATAAAAAAACGAAAATGCAACCCACACATAAACGAACAATAAGAAAACTGTTCTCCTTTTCCTGACTCGGTACAGGACATTTTAAGAAACAAATGGTAGGTTGACCAGGTTTGTGGCTAGCCGTATCTCCTGATTTAATAGCAATGTTAAATATATACTTATAATACAAAGTCGCATGTGTATTGTTTTTCTGATCTAGTAAGGAAAAGTGCATATACAGAGCTAACAACACAAACATACTTTTTTTGCTTTGTGATCTAGAAAGACATAGTGCATATTCACGATACCAACACCCATATACATTGTAAAACCAACTTCCAATGTGTTCATTGGCTAACTGTACATCACAATGAATTACTAGAATCAAACATTAGTTTCATTATAGTTATCAATTCGGATTCAAGGGCTATTAACTCTTGCTATAACAACCTAGGATACCAATCTTGATCTTGCATGAGCAACACGACAGGTGCCTCGTGTGGGGCAAAATCTGCTTACCTTTCCAGTGCATCCGAAATATCTCTCTGCTTGTAGGTGCCTCGTGTGGGGCAAAATCTGCTTACCTTTCCAGTGCATCCGAAATATCTCTCTGCTTGCAGGTGCCTCGTGTGGAGCAAGATCTGCTTACCTTTCCAGTGCACCCGAGATCTCTCTTTCATTGCAGGTGCCTCGTGTGGAGCAAGATCTGCTTACCTGTCCAGTGCACCCGAGATCTCTCTCTCTCTGCTTTTGGTGAGCTTAGTATTGTTCAATCTTTAGTTAACTATTTTATACCATACATAAAGTTTGTGCTCCGGTTATTTTTTGTTTTTGTTTGTTCGTAGTGTTGACAGTTGCTCGGCCTTTGTTTTACCTTATTTTTAGTTTAGGATTAATGTTGCTCAATCAGGATGATGTGTTTTACCTTACCGGAGCACCCGAGATCCCCTCGAGTTTAGGTGGGGTTCATGTTGCGAAGTTTTTATTTTCTATGTTGTGTCTTGTGTACTATTGTTTGTCTGTTTGTCTTTTCTTTTTTAGCCATGGAATTGTTAGTTTATTTTTAATTCATGCGTTTGTATGTCACTCTGGTTACCAGATGCTGGTATCTTTGTCCTTCATTAACTGGTGTTAATCCTTATTTATGGTTTAATTTGGCTATGCCTATGATTCTGGATACTTATCCGTACCATTGCTCCCTTGGAAACTTCTTTATACCTTTTTACATATTTTAAGTAGATTTTTTGTTTATACCTCTTGATTCAATATGGTTTAAAATAGTATTTTACCTCTCATTCTGTACATACAGTAATCAAGGAAGCATGAGATAGCATTCTACATGGACTAAATTTGATTTGGCCAGGGCTATTCAGAAATATCCCCATAGATTTATACATTTGTGTTATATGTTGAGCACTGTTTTCTATTAGTGCAAGCATGTAATGAGGCTTGGAAAATATTACTTGAAGTTTGCAAGTTTCTCAAACATACTCTTCCAAAACAAGTTACAAAAATTTGATACCCAAGTATTATAGATTCACATACTGTCCTTTCTCACACAAACTAGATATCATTGAGATGGGAGCCATCTCTGTGGGCCCCGCTGTCAATAATGCGGGGTAAATAAGTTGTATGGATAATCTGATATGAAGCATTATTTGAAGTTATTACTTAAGTCTCATGTGTGATTTTAATCTAAGATTTTAAGTTAAAACTGATAAATATTCTCAACTTACTTTCATAGTATAATAGTGATATGACTGCATGATGTGAACTCATTGTTGACTACTCTAAGGTGACTTCTGGATATATGGATTGATGTTTGAACAATATGTTTAAAGGTGCTGCCCAATTGATATTTGTCACATATTTTTAGAATTATGCCTTCAATATATTATGACCCACCAAGTATAAAGTATGAAATATTAACGGTTCTCGAGAGGTAGAGTGGACACAATTTGTTAAGAACAACGAACGGATGGACAGACCGACGGACTGACCTTTGACTTAGGATGCATACATTATGACATTTTCTCTGGTGTTGGTTAATATATATGTTTAGTTGAAAATGTTTGTCAGGTATAAAGTATGAAATAATAACAGCTGTCCTCTCAAAATATAGTGTGGATCAAATTTGTTACAATGGACAGACCAACAGACAAACAGACCTTTGACCTAGTAAGTGGTACATACATCATGACACACCCTCTGGTGTTGGTTAAAATGGATGTCAAGTATAATATTTGAAATCATAACAGTTCTCAAGATAAAGAGCGGACACAATCTTCACCACAGGACATGGGGTTGTCAACTGAAACCAAATGTTTTTTTGACGTTGACCTTTGACCTTGGAAGTTGTACATACATCATGACACGCCCTCTGGTGGTGCTTAAAATGGATGTCAAGTATAAACTTTGAAATCATAACAGTTATCTAGATATGGAGCGGACACGATCTTCACCACAGGACACGGGGTTGTCAGCTGAAACCAAAGTTTTTGACCTTGACCTTTGACCTAGGAAGCTGTACATACATCATGACACACCCTCTGGTGTTGGTTAATTATCATGTTAAGTATTAAGTATAAAATCATAACGGTTATCTAGATATGGAGCGGACACTATCTTCACCAAAGGACAAGGGTTGTCAACTGAAACCAAAGTTTTTGACCTTGGCCTTTGACCTAGGAAGTTGTACATACATCATGACACACCCTCTGGTGTTGGTTAAAATGGATGTCAAGTATAAACTTTGAAATCATAACGGTTCTCAAGATATAGAGCGGACACGATCTTTACCACAGGACACAGGGTTGTCAACTGAAACCAAAGTTTTTTTACCTTGACCTTTGACCTAGGAAGTTGTACATACATCATGACACACCCTCTGGTGGTGGTTTATAAAAATGTAAAGTATAAAGTATGAAATCATAATGGTTCTCTAAATATGGAGCGGACACGACAGTGTTAAGGATGGACGGACAGACGGACGGATGGACAGACGGACAGACAGACTGATCACTATAGGGCGACCCTAATTACATTTATCTCGATGATGTTAATCTAAGAGGTATTTCTTTTCATCTGGAGTTGTTTCAATATTGCTAGTCTTCAATTTGATGGAGTTTGTATAATCATTTTGATAGGAGTGTAAGAGGGATTTTTTTCCATTTGAAGCTATCTAAACATGCTAAATGATCATAACAATATGAGAGTAAAAATCATCATGATAATGCCAGTGAAAAGGCGTTTTCTAACTTCACAAATCTTTCTTTATTGGATAGAACAGTTTGGAATATTTTGAAGTGCAAAAATTTCATTCCCCAGTGTGGTTCATTTGTCAAATTCGTTTATATTAGTAGGAATGAATACTTTTTTTCTGAGTGTCTCTCTGGTGATTAGGTCAAATGAGAGGTAACCAGGTGGTGTTGTGCTTTATGTCTCTCTGGTGTTTAGGTCAAATGAGAGGTAACCAGGTGGTGTTGTGCTTTATGTCTCTCTGGTGTTTAGGTCAAATTAGAGGTAACCAGGTGGTGATGTGCTATATGTCTCTCTGGTGTTTAGGTCAAATGAGAGGTAACCATGTGGTGTTGTGCTATATTTCAGTTGATGTATCATTTTCTACAAAACAACCTCGGGTACCAGGTCAGGAATCTCTTGAGTCAGGAATATGACATTTCTTTCCATCCATTTGATGTATTTGAGCTTTTGATTTTGCCATTTGAAAAGGGCAAACCAAATGAAATTCTCCTTGAAGGTCAGTATTTTTGTTAATTTACTTTTTAAGTTTACCGTAAACTCATTAACCACTAGTCCAAGATTGGTTTCTGAATAACATAACAATTTCTATTGTTTTTAACTTTGTATTAAATTTTATTGTAATATTATATACAATATTGACTTATAACAAAGACTGGCATTAACGTCACATGACAAAGGTTTGATTTTTCATTGGCTGACCCACACTTTAACATTCATACAACCAGTCTTAACAAAATATATCATTCATAGCATAATAAATACTGACATATTTGTCGTGAATTGTGAATACAAAAACTTCTCTGGTGATACTTATGAATTGGGTTGTTTTATATGGCATCAAATATTTTTAAACTATTATTTTACTTTTTAAAAAAATTTATTATCAAACAAAATATGGTTTTTTGTACTGAGGTTTTTGCACTTTTAAAAAATAAAAGATTAATAAAGGTTTTAAAAAAGTCACATCTACCGAAAAAAAAAAATCAATTAGAAACTGACTTCCAGTCACAATAGTTTTTACTAAATGATTAAGGTGTAATGATATTTCAAATCTCTGTAAGAACACATAATAAATAATTTTTGATTCTCACCCCCCTTTTTATATTTTTTTTATTTCTTTGAAAAAAAACCACAATTTTTTGTTAAAACATCTTAAAATAATATAAATCATCAAATAAGAAATCATATATGTTCTTGCAGAAGGAAGATGAGAATCAACAAATAATTCAGCTGGCCAAAGTTTATTAATTAGAAAGTCTCCAGGTATTCTAGTGTTAAACAAAATGATTGTAAATAAAAAAAAAAAAGGTGCAATGATAGACAATATAAACTAAAAAAAAGTTGTTTTACCCGTTTCATGAATACAATCCTCATTAATAATAAGGTGGCTCAAATTCCTCTGAAGTATCATCTGCACACACATACTCCAACATGTACGTACACTACACTTATACACACTCAACAACAGATGCCCTAAACATTCTATCAACAACAAACTTATATTCTTAACAACCTTATAAACATTTTGGTCTGCAAGTTTTCATGTAATTTAAAGATTTTTTTTCAACAATGATCATTTATCTGTTTGTTTTTTCCCCCAATTTATGACATATATTTATTAAAACAAAAGCGCATCAAAAGGAGCATGTTTGAGCAGAAACTATTTTCATTTGATAAGACTAAAAAAAATCCTTCTGATTATAAATATTCGACCTTATAAAAATATCTAAACAATTCTTCATATGAGACAATGAAACTTATATTTTTTTTCATTTCTAAGTTTAATTTCTTTTTCAAAAACAATTGGTATAATAAGTACCGGTACCAAAGTACATAATTTTGTTTTAAAATCTTGTTTTTCCCTGAAAAATTGACAACAAAAGTACATGGAAACTTGTAGATAAGGAATTGTATGCAACAATCAAATATCTTCTTCATTCGATATAGATAGCACCATCGACAGAAATAAATATAGACCCTGAAAGACTAACACTGACTGACAAAGGAAAATATTGTCAAAAAAATAGCTGATATTTAGGGACTTTTTTACCCTCCTGTTTTTTAAATTTGAATGATCATAAAATGTAAATAAAGATGTGGTATGATTGCCAATGAGACAACTCTCAACAAGAGACTGAATGACAAAAAATATTTACAACTATAGGTTACTGTGTAGCCTTCAACAATGAGCAAAGCCCATACCCAGTTTTACAAATTTTAGATAGAGCTTTTTAGAGATATGTGTCATGTCTTATGTGTAAATTATCTGTATCTTTCAATATAAGCAATTTTTTGAAGACAAGTCAAACTTCATATATAAAATATCTGCTTCTTTAAGAACTATATAAATGACTCTTCAATGTTCTATGAAATGAAAATTCATTGTTGTAACATTTACGGTCCAAATTTTCTGCATCAGATGTGCATTTCGACAATTAATGTCTTTTCAGTGATGCTAGAGGCCTAAATATTTGAAAAATCAAAAACTAATTAAAAAGAGGAAGAGCAAGAATCCAAAAGAAGGTACAAAAAGTAGAGCTCAAGCTGGTCAAGGAATCAAGAGCTTGGCATTGTAGGTTGATAAGATAATTACAAATGGTTTTATCCCAAGACGAGTGAATGCATAATTATTTCCCTACTGTCAATCAGTGCATTGATTGTTGCTAACATTTCTATAATATATTGCATAGGTGGGACATAACAATGACACCAATTTAATACTGAACAATGCTTATGTACAAAATGATATAATTTAGGGAAAATTCTCGTTATAATCATACACAACAGTGACACAATCTTCCTCCACTTCATTGAATTAAAAATGTTACTTTCCCCTCCCCAATGTAAATGTACAGTGAATGTTTAATGAATGAAGACTTCTTAAATTAAAATTAAATATTTAACGATTTCGACAAATGTCTTCTAAGTCTGATCTATGTTAAAAATAAAATATTTAATGATTTTGACCAACAAATGTCTTTTAAGTCTGATCTGTGTTAAAAATAACCTTTATTGAATAGTATTTCTCATTAGTGTTTATGTTTAAGCTATGCTACTTTTAAATAAAAGATGTATAAACATGAATGTCTTTTTCTAATCAAACATGACAATATTGAGAGCTATTATCTAAATGGAAAAGTTGTTCCCGAATATTCATAATTAGTTGAAAATGCTGCAGAGATTACAAATGGTTTCTCTCAGCGAAATATCTATTTATAGAATTAAAATCTCCTGCAAATTAGGTAGAATCTGAATGATATATGAAGTGAAGAAAGATTGTTCTGCTAACTTAAAACTTGTATAAATTTGAATTAAAGTACCCATTTGAGCACAAATAACAATCTGTAGATTTACCCTATAGGACTGGTTTACCCTTTAACAGGGTACCAGTATACAACGATACGACCTGGCAGGGGTCAACAATACTTCATTTTAGAAAATATTTTCATACTTCACAAAAATGAAAATATTTTCCATGGATTTCAATCAACAATGTCACATCACAAGTAACTTCCTGTTTAGGAATTTATATCACAGCCAATCAAATTATTGTTTACTTGTGATGTACAGTTTCCATGGTACTATAAATAACTTTGGTTATTTGTCACAGTTACTATATAAAGAACTGCAAAAATATGTCCAATCTTTGGCAGTAAAGTTATCCAATGGAATTATAGCATGATGCACTCCATACAAGTATTTAATCCTGAGTATTAATAACATGATGCACCATAGAAGAGATTCTCGTATTAAATGAAATGCCAGGTAGACTGTACATTATTCTCGTTTTGTTGAATAAAAGCTGTGTATATCAGTCTTTTATTTGAGGTTAGTTCCGTGTCATACGACCTGATCACAATCTTCACTGGAGCTAGTCCGTGTATAACACTGTTCAAATGCTTCTGGTGAATTTGTATCTCTATTTACATGTGAAGACTCAATTGTTCCTTCTGAAAATAAATTGAGATTATATAGATGAATATTTTGCAAAAACAGTGGCTGATTTACATTTGATGCATAATACCAGATTTCCCAATGAATCATATAAATATAGATATAAAAATTGTTGCTTAAAGGTGAGAGATGCACATGGTAGGATAATTTTATAATAATGCATTAAGAGTTTAAAAATTGCACAATAAAAAAAATATCAGTTAAATATGTTGCTCATCAGTCAAACATACATGTTCTAAAAAGAGTGTTATTATTTTCAAATAGTAAAATGGTTTAATTACTTTATGTACCCTAAAAAATCCATATTTCAGAAAGAAAACAAAATATGTTTACATGCTGCTGTATTTTTTCTATCCCTATATGAGGGTCTGGATGGGGGGGGGTCTGTTATTCTGTAAACATTTAATTTTCACCCCGTTTTCTCTAATTTTCAAAAAAATTAGACCACACATTTCTCTAATCTTGATTTTTTTGACCGTTATTCTCTTATCTTCTTTTTTTTATGAACATTATTCTTTAATCATTTAACCCCATCCAAACCCTCCTATATGGCTTGTAATTGTTTTCTCACATCAAAACAGTTCGATGGTTTACATTCTGTTACTATCATTATTTAATATACTTACCATTACTGCTTAAATCAGTATTCGTTGCTTGATCTCTTGTAGAATTTTCACTACTTGCTGCTTTCCTTTTTCGTCGTCGCTTATGTTTTCCTGAATGAACACTATTTTCACTGGCCACAGAACTGTCATTAGAACACTGCTTCACAAAATCTAAATTGTTTGTGTCATGTGACTCAGCCAGCTGATCACATGACTTATTAGAATATTGCTCCTGAGAGTCTGAAGTTGTAAATTGATCGTAACCAATTGGCACACTGTAAGAATTAGGTGAGGGCGGGATGGCGGGTGCCTCCCCACTACCCATAGAATCTGGAGTATTGAGACACTGACTGCCTTCCAATGAATTGTCCAGATTCTGTTTATTGTTATTATCACTATATTGACTAGGTAAGGTGCCATTTGGATCAAAAGTGGTGGACTGCTGAAAAAAACATAAACAAAGGTCAATATAACATGCATAGCGATAAAATACAGGTTGATAATGATTTGCAGAATGTCGATGTAATGTTTTTTTTTAAATGCATTTAAATTTTTAACAAGCAATACTAAAACAGCATTTCAATATACATGTACATATGACCTATAGTTGTTAATTTCTGTGTCATTTGGTCTCATTGGCATTCATACCACATCTTCCTCTATCTATATTTTACTGTGTTTGTCATATGTAACATATTGCATCATAAAGGTACATTCTTTGGTATTGAAAATTAAACAATAATAAAACAAATTAAGAAGTGGCAATCCTTAAAGTTTTAAGAATGAAGCTTACTTCAATATTGAATGACTGTCCTAATATTCAAACCATGATCTCTCATACCCTGAATAAATATCAGGTAGCATTGATGTCTAATTATTTACTGAGCAGATTGCATGTTATTTGACTCTGAGTAGCTCATTTGAATTGGTACTTTGAAAACATTCCATTACAAATATAACATGCATAGCGATTAAATACGTCGATAATGATTTGCAGTATGTCTTTTGCTCATTGAATGCATATGAACTCTGGCCCCTATCTAAATGACCGTTTGACCCTAATAATATATCTGGTGAAGTTGATTCCCAGTATGTTCATTGCTCATTAAATGTATATGAACTCTGATCCCTATCTACATGACCTTTTGACCCTTATAACATACCTGGGGAATTGGTTCCCAGAGTGTCCATTGCTCATTGAATGCATATGAACTTTGACCCCTATCATCATGACCTTTTGACCCTTATAACATACCTGGTGAAGTTGGTTCCCAGTGTGTCCATTGCTCATTGAATGCATATGAACTCTGATCACTATCTAAATGACCTTTTGACCCTTATAACATACCTGGTGAAGTTGGTTCCCAGTGTGTCCATTGCTCATTGAATGCATATCCATTTCTGACAATGGATTAACATTTACATTCATCTTTGTATAAGTATTTTGAACCTGTCCATTCTGAACAGGTGGCACTGTAGGAACAGCTGAATATCCACCATTTACATATTTCTTCCGCAGACTGTCAGCATAAATTCTTTGAGATGGATCTTGAAATTTGTTTCTCAGAACTGCATCATTCATAGCATCTGTAATTTAGACAGAGATATATGTTGAAGCAAGGATGTAATGGAAAAAAATATCCTTAAAAATATGCTATATATTCTCTGAAAATTATTATGTTTTTTCTTATGAAACTTTTATTGAAATTTCTCATCCTAGCATTCTTTAAAGCAAAAGTGTATAATGGAGTTTAATTATTCTCAAATTAGCACAAATGAAATTAGTTCCTTTTCTCCTATAATGGTAAAGGTTTCTAGAAATATTCTAAAATATTGAAAAAAAATATTTCTAATTAAAATTTACCCATCATTCTCCTTTGTTGTCTCTGTTTCCACCAACACATGAAGATAAAAACAATCAACAACAACATGAGAACACCAAAGACGATTCCCAGGATCATGTATAATAGTTCACTGTTAGCCTGATTGTCAGGTTTAGTTGGTGAACCCTCGTTGCTCTGTTCTGCTGGTGGTTTAGATGTGGATGGTGGGATGAATGGAAATTTTGGTTCCTTTCCTGAAAAATACAAATTAATATCTCATGTAAGGATTTTTTTTAAACATATTAACTTCAAACACAAATACGGCTATCTGCATATCAAGATAATGATTGAACAGTTTCACCAAAAAGAAAAATATGAATACAATATAAATATAATGAGATGTGGTATGATTGCCAATGAGACAACACTTCAATACACTCCATATAATGGTTAGTAGGTTAGTGTGATCTGCTTTCAAGATGCCAGTGGAATAAAGACATTGATAGAATGGGAATATAACTACATAGAAGTTGTACAATTATTTTTAAGAACAGCATACTTGAAAAAAACCTGTATGCGTTTTTATTTGGTTTATATTAGTTTTCAATATGTCTGAAGGAGCCTTTTAAAATTTAGCTTAGATATGGGTGATTGATGCAATGTTAAGTCACATAAAAATTCAATCCCCTAGTCACATAGGGTTACTCAAGTTACTCAGACAACGGAAGTTATCTTTATGCATTCACTGACATAAAATTTCCTGCCATTAAATTAAATAAAACTATTGCATAATATCTTTTGTCTAGCAATGGTATTCTCATCAAAAGTAACAACAATTCATCTATATAAAAAAAATAATAATGTGTTTTTTGTTAGATTTTTGAAAACAAAACAATTTGACCTTTTTGCCCCCTCTATCAAGTCTATCATCTGACAAATATTTGATGTATGTTTTAGCACCAAACTGTTTTACAGTTCTTATTTGTAATTCACTTTACATTTCTCTTATAATTACAGAAATAAAACATTAGATGATAAGATCATATCTATTTATTTGATTGAAGTAATAGATTCTGATTTTTTATTAATAATTGTGCAAAGGTCAATGCTATTGCTATTGATATTCCAGCTGATAAAGTCACTATCAAAAACAAATATACCATTATTATTCTCTCTCCTGTTGGTTAGCTCCATAAAATTAAGATGCATCATGGGTATATTTGAAGAAAAAAATCAGTGCTTATAAAAATTTTCACTGGTTATTCAAAACATTTAAAGTGAGGGGTGGTTTGATCTTTAATTATGAATGTAGAGATCGGGCCTTTATTTTTTTGAATACGGGATATGCACTTCTCCTTCTCCGAACTAATGATATATTGATAGGAATCTAGAAAAAAAATGCTTTAAGGTGGTACCCAACACTTTCACTAAAATTAATTTGGCTTGTTTAATTTTCTTTTAATTTTGTCAAAATATTTACTTTGACTTTGGTTATATAGCAGTTTGACAAACATCAATTTTGATCATTGAGAAGCCTAATATTCCTTTTACAACACATCATAATTAAAACGTTTAGCTGACTTTACAGAGTTGTCTCCCTGTAGTGTTAGGTACCACCTTAAAAAAATGGGTTTTTTTGCGGGTATTCAGGATGAGACATACTCCTACCAATAGAGTGATTCCATTGCTTTTATTCTTTTTCTAAGAATGTAAAAATGAGAAAATCTTTAAAAGATGAAATTGTTGTCTACAGCACATGCTATCAATGTGTGTGGTTTGTATGTGCAAGATTCAGAGAAATACAATCAAGTTTATCTACAATGTAATATTCAAACTTTCAAATCTAATGAGTTTACGACTTTACTATCTATTTAAAGGGATTTTATCAATTTATAAATAACATAAATGTACATATTACACAATAGGTATGTACTCTCAAAATACATTCATTCATGTTATACTTACATCAAACTGATTATAACCTATTTTTACCTTAACCAAAACTTCAGCAAATTGGATTGTAACGATGGAGGGAATTTGTAATTGAACTTCTATAATTTATACTGCAACTATTTTTGCAATCAAAATTATTTTTGCCAAGAATTCCTCTTAAGTCTGTGCTAGGAGCTGTCTTAAATTTGTATTGAGTTGAGATTTTTTTTTATCTCTCCTTGTTGAGGTACCACTGTGACTTTGAGATGAAGAACAGCAATAAATGCACTGTTCCTTTTAATTTCATGTTTCTTAATGTGCAGGTACTGATTTTGTGTCATAGATGAATACCCCATATTTTTTTGTTTTTCTTTTGTATTGGTTCTAATAACTGTTGTATGAGGGGGGATAGGACCTTTCTTGGGACTCCGGGATCGGGTGTTTTTAAGCTCGGGATTTCGGGATTAACCCTTTCGGGATCCGGGAATTCTTTTTTTCGAAAAATCGGGACCTCAGGATTTCGTATTTTTTTAGCCCGGGATTTCGTGTTTTTAAACCCGGGATTTCAGGATCAGGACCCACTCCTACCACCCCTCTTGTATAGTCACTGACAATATTTAGACAATCTATACTAACCTTCACCTTGAGTTTTCATGACTACTGTGTTACTAAAGTCACTCATCCCCTCTGAATTGAAGCACTGCATTTTAAGTGAGTATTCTGTCGCTGCTTTAAGTTCAGCCACCAGATAAGTTCGTATTGATGGTTGCATCAACATCTCCTTCTTGTAGTCTCCCTTAGAATTGAATGGTTTATAATACAAGAAGAATCCTTCTATAGGTGATGACTTCACTGGGATGTACTGAAACAGAAGGATTTAATAGTAAATAATTACAGATTTAAAACATGTACATGTCATGTGTGAAAATTCATAAACAATGACACCTATCAAAACTTGGTATATGATATAAGGAATTGTGAAGAATATGAGAATAGACTGCAACCCAACAACATGAATAATAGAAATCTAGGCAAACATCTATATAATACATCTGTCCAGATTGAACATAATCTTCAATCCTGAAAGACAACTATCAAACAAAGTTAAAATGAAGTGAATGTAAGCGTTTATAGGCAACTGTACAGCCTTCAACAATAAGAAACTCACACTATAAAGACTGCTTAAAAGGTCCCTACATGAAAAATGTGAAAAAATAAATTGAGAAAACTAACTACCTAGTTTATAACAAAACTTGCTAGACTTACATTCCACTTGATATTGAGAGCATAGTTGTCCATGTATGTAATTGGTTTAACTTCTACTATCGTTGGCGGATTCTTAGGAACCTGTGGCTGCTGGTATGTTGGAAGATGTAATGTGAACTTGTCCGAGTTAGGGCCAGCTTTATTGTCATTATTGGAATACACAGCTGCAATACGAAACTTAAAAGTTCCCTCAGCAACCAAGTTCTTGACTTCATACTGCCTACGATCTCCCTGAATCTCGTTATCATCTGTCTGCCATGGACTCTTCTTTGGTTTGATCACACGATACTGAACACGGAAAAATATAATATTCAGTCCATCATTGGCTGGTACAGTCCAATTCAACTTGACTGACGTGTCTGATAACTGGTACACATCAGGTGCTGATGGGGGTACCAGTTTTACATTGGCTACAAAAATAAAGACAAACGATTACAATGACTATCAATTAACATGGGAAAAATAGCTTTATTACCTATCTGCAATTTTATTATAAGTTGAGAAAATTATATTTTTTTTATTTCATATTACATATCAATCTTTTAAAATGATAAACAGCAAATACAGACAATATAATACTCTGTGCTTTTGAAACTGTTTTTTTATAAGTTGTTACCAGACATATATTTTTAAAAATAGTGTTCAGCTGTTGTCAGCTCTTTGGTCAGGATGTTGTCTCTGACATATTCCCCATTTCCATTCTCATTTTTTTCTGCTAGCCAGTCTATATTGGAGAATTAGTTCTTATTGCATGTCACATATTCAAATGTTGAAACTATCATAACTAGAACACATAAATACATTTTTTTCTTCTCTTATGAGATATATTTGAAAGTAGTGTTGGTAATTTTTTTCCGTTTTTCTACTAAAGAATGACTTACTATCAGGCCCATCATTAACAGGTTGAGGACCTTTTGTTTTCTTATTCTTTCTCTGTTTTCTGTTTCTCCTATTTTTCCTTCTACGTTTACCATTTTTCCTTTTGACATTTGGCCTCTGTCTGGGATTGTTATTGTTTTTGATAGATGTTGTAGGAGCCATTCGATCACCTGTGATGTCCACTCTAATAACGGCATAATCAACACCAATGTCATTACTGGACATACACTGGTAAAGTCCAGCATCATCGTGGATCACATTATTAAGGCTGTACGTTGTTCCCTGATTCTCGTCCACATTGAGAATGTTAGAGATTGGGACAGCATTATGATACCATATCACCTCTGGTTTAGGAGAACCTCTCACCTGACAACGTAACTTGACAGAATTTGATGGAGTCAAGGTAACTGAGGTAGTTTCTGCAGTAACTGTTGGAGGTTCTGTAAATAAATTGTAAAGAACACTTAAGATCATCCATTTATATTACCCACTGGTTTAAGATATTACATATTTAATAACTGGGCAAAAAGTTAATCTTGGGATATGGTTTTTTCACATTCCTTTTTCCAAAATATTTGTCCCTTTTTTTCGTGAAACATGAAGAGAAAACATTTTTTTATCTTAGTAACCTTGAACAATATTTGCTACTTTAAAAATTTTACCACAATTTTAGTATCCACTAAAATATAGATACATTTTATTGGTTACAACTGATGTATTCAAATAATCTATAGTGTTTGGATCAATTTGCTACAATAGGATTATAAATAAAATATTTTCAAAACAAAATTTTTGGTGCCGTGGCCAGGTAATTAGTACTTACCAATTAGTTTGAGATAAACATCCTTTACAGTCTGTTCTTCATTGCCACTGTTCACTTTACACAGGTATGTACCTGTATCTTCCTGAGTCACATTTCTAATTATTAAATTTCCTGCAAAAAAGAACCAAATGATTATCATGACTACTGTTGATTTATCATTATTCCTGGGGTACTTATTTTAGTTCACTTTGAGGTTTATGTAACTACAAATTTAAATATTCAACAATATATGGCGAGTGAAAGATGAAAGTACAATAACATACCCTCCATGAACTACAAACTTTTATAATGTAAAACTTAACTAGGTCTTTCTGTAAAAAAAAGCCTTTTTATAAATATTACCAGGCAAACAATGTTTTATAGTTTTTTATTTCAAAATCTAGACTAAATTCCATTAGTTGTTGTCATGGTTGTTAACTGATTGTAAATTTGGTTTTAAAGCTGCAAGTTGGTCACATATCTGAACAGATTTTGGTCACATAAAAGAAGCAATGGAATTTAGAACAGCCAGTTTAGACATAACAAGGTTAAATTTGATGGATTGCAGGGGCGGATCCAGCCATTTTGAAAAGGGGGGGTTCCTAACCAAGGACAAAGGGGGGGTTCCAATTAAATGTCCCCATTCAAATACATTGATCGTCCAAAAAAAAGGGGGTTTCAACCCCCGGAACCCCCCCCCCCCCTTCTGGATCTGCGCCTGGATCGTAGGAAATACCTACCCTGAATAGTTTCTGTTCGTTCCTTTGGTAAACTGCCGCCATATTTGTCCCATGATACAACAGGTTGAGGTAGACCTATAGCAACACATTCTATTGTAACGTCCTCTCCTTCGTGGGCTTCAACTTCTGTTGGTCTGTAAACATTTACATTGCCAGTAGTTGAACCTAAAAAAAATAAAATTGAGAATGAAAATGGGGAATGTATCAAAGAGACAACAACCCGACCATAGAAAAAACAACAGCAGAAGGTCACCAACAGGTCTTCAATGCAACGAGAAATTCCTGCACCCAAAGGCGTCCTTCAGCTGGCCCCTAAACAAATATATACTAGTTCAGTGATAATAAACGCCATACTAATTTCCAAATTGTACACAAGAAACTAAAATTAAAGTAATACAAGACTAACAAAGACCAGAGGCTCCTGACTTGGGACAGGCGCAAAAATGCGGCGGGGTTAAACATGTTTATGAGATCTCAACCCTCCCCTATACCTCTAGTCAATGTAGAAAAATAAAAATTCAAAAATAATTTTTCATATTTTGTCACCATTAGTTGTTGTGGTTGTACCTTCTAGTAAAAAGGATGGTTATGTTGCTTTATTTATCTGCATACAGAATGAAAATCATTAAAGGATGATTTAATGTCTTCTAAAGAACTTTTTTGTTTGCAGATAACTAAACTTAGACTCCCATCAAAGGTATATAATGTATTGTTCCTAAGGTTTAATAATATTCTTTCAAATTAATTGGTGGTTCATTTAAAATCATATATCATACATAATTCTACTCAAATTTTAGTTATATTTACTAACCAAACAAAAATCAAGGTTTTAATGGCAAAATGATATTTAAAGTAGCCGATTTTAATAGATGATTTCACAACATTTAATACCTCATTAAAACATGCAATTTGCAAAATTACAAAGAATTCATTATCCTATCAAAATATGTAATTTGCAAAAAATAAAGACTTTATTATCTATTAAAAATATTTAATTTGTAAAACAAACTTTGTAAGATAAGTTCATATCTAACAAATTATCTACAACAAGATTTTTAGCTTGTGGATTAATAGCCTATTACTCTGATATGTAAGTGAAAAATACAGGGGAGGTAATTACAGCACATTCATGTCGGAATTAATATTTCTTCGAAAACTCAAGAACAACTTATTTTGATCACGTTATATATTATTAACTGTAACATTAGGTAAATAATAAGGCTTCAACCTCTCGTTCAAAATGGCAGTTTTGTTGGTACACATCTGTTTTTATAGTACTGTTGTTAAAAAGTCATTAGCGATTGGTAATGAGTACCCCATTTATTTAATGATCATCTAACTAACAGTGAGTAATTATACTGTAATGAAAAACATGTGATAAATGGACATTTTTCTCCAAAATAGTGAATTCAAAAGTCATTTATTTTTTGTTTGAAGTTGCTACAATAATGTTTTCTGGGTAAGAACATAGATTAACCATCCGGAAAGCTGGCAACGCTTCCTTAACATGCAGATTAATGGGAAAAAGTAACAAAAATAGAAGGATATATTTGGCAATATTGTGTTTCAAACTTATCGATAATTAGGAATAAGATATATGAATCTGACAAATCTATAAAATAGATGTTTTACATGCACCTTTCTAATACATTTTATTTTACAATCTCAGAAGTCTTGATTTCACCAAATTTAAATATAAGTTTTAGCTCTGAAATCAAATCCAGATGGAACCATCAGATTATTTTCACGAAAAAATAAGTTAAACCTTTTTTCTGTCATTGTTTATGTTTGGAAATGGTAGTGAAAAGATTATCAGACAAATACAAGCTTCTTTGTTTAAGGGAAGAATAAGACTTTTGACACAACTGTAATTTAAAAAATATTTTGTTAATTTTAAGGATTTAAATATTATAAACCAGATGAAGCAAACTTAGCAACATGTCAAGTTTCACTAAAATATGACATATGAAAACTGAAGTAACCATATAGCTTTATCTTGGATCTAGTGCAAAGTTGAACAAAGATCAAATCAAATATCTCCCCTCCCTGGACCCTCACTAACATTATCATTTTTCATCATCAGATAGCAGGCGAACTCATCAATCACCCAGTAGATACCAAAACCACATCAACAGGGGCCAGCCATGGGGTGCAATCATTATTCTCACTTTCTAATATATAAAGGTATCAGATAACATTTCAGATTAATCGTCTTCAGTATTTTTCTAATGAAATTAAATTTTATTAAAAAACAAGGGTCAGATTTCACTATGAATGGTAGGCCTATTAAATCATGGCTGACATGCCCTACACCTGAATTTAACACCTGTCATTATACTAAGCATACAATTCTTGTCACTATCTGGTCATCTCAGTGGTCACTTAATGGTCAACACTTATCAATGTCAATTCTAATCACAAAGATACATTTCACATCATCAAGGATGAAAACATGATACAAATGAGAGGCTGGTTTTTGTCCCCTTTCAATTTCTTTTCTCTTTCAGTTTTTGGCATTTGAAATTAATGACATAATGTTTATATCTCTAGTGACTTGCACAGGTGACAACACCCCTCTAAAGAAAACATAAACACAAATGTTACCCTTACTGGTACCCTTATTAATCAGAATGCCATTAATAATGACCTGGTATCCATTTCCAGGTCATATCAAATCCAATGATATAATTCTATGACTTTAAAATCTCATTTGTCAAACTGTCCCCCCTGACTGTTATCTGTTGAGAGGGAGTGACAGTACTGTGCAGCTGACAGGAACCAACAGGCTGTACCTGACTGGTATCAGAACCAGGATACTCATTCACATAGTCACCATAGTATTGAAAATGTCGAATTTCTGAAGATGAATAATGATAAAGTAGGGAAACTTCTTTCATCAGAGTATGTCTAAGAAGTATGTCTACCAACAAAATGAAGGCTTTGCTAACAGGTAAAATAAATGCATCTCTCCACAGTTATCCCTCAAGTTGTCATTTTTTTCAGGTCAGGAGGTGAGGGAGTTTAATTACTAGCAAACAAGAAACCAAATATGTAAGACCTGGAATTTAAAAAAATAAATCTAGGATATAATTTCATGGCAAGGAAATTCCTTTGATCTCTTATCCATATATAGTTTTATTGAATGAAAAATGTCTGTGAATAAAATTGTTTACAGTTTGTATACGACCTTGAGTAAAAATGTCAAAACTGGACAATAGCATTCATATTAAAAGCATATACTTATTATATATCACAATCTGTCAAAACAAACCCTGACTAAAGTTAACATCAAAACACATTCTTTCAAAAATTTAATTATTATATTCAGTGAATCAAAAAGTGTACCGGATTGCTAAATTACACACTCATGTTTCTTTCCTCTCCATAATTTAAAGGATAAATTTGGCCTATTAATACCATGGTCGTCTGTTTTGGTAGATTGTTCACCCATGACAACTTATAATTACTGTATCCTTATTTTCAGTAGCTTTGTCAGTCTAGAACTGTAGTTAAGTAATAAACCCAATCATAAATTTAGCCAACCATTATAAGTACTGGGTTATTTCTGTTCTTAGTCATCCTGAAACATCAGTGCAAATATCCTACCTCAAAACACTGAATAAGGGATATCATTATTAATCATAAGTGGTTAAAAATTATAGCAAATTTGCAAAATACAACTTCATTTTTTCTTTGTACTTTTATTAGAAGTCTTAGATTCTAGGAGTTACTCCCCTTTGTTTTTATTTTTTTCAAATTGCATGACATTCAATAATAAAACATTAAAATCTTGTAATTAATACACTAATTTGTTGTTAAATCTAAATTTGAGGTAATTAAATATTGCACACAGATGTCAAATAATCCCTAATAAAGAAGTTGTACAAGTAAAAGACGTAATACACAAAACTTTTTTGTAAAGTTATCTTAAGAAATTTTACATTGCTAATAAATCATAGGAAGGAACCTTTTTTTTAACTGTATAATTAAATGAACAATGAAGAGATACAAAAAACTTAAGGATTTCCTGACAAGTATGTCTTTTTTATTTTGATGTCACATTTTAACAAATAATTTCATAAACCAAAAAAAACCACCACATAATTCATGGTCATAAAAATGGACAAAATAAATTTGGTTTTATCCTTCATAAATTCCTGAACAATTTGTCCATTATGAATGTTCAAAATCTTAGGATATCTTTCTAGCCCAATGAACACAGTCGACAATTTGGCCAAATTATTTTTGAAAGTTTAATTACCCTGAAATAATTAGAACCATTAATGGTATAGGCCTATTGATGCTTTATTAGTTGGTGTATGTCAAAGTTTCACTACATTAGGTTCTTGTCAATCAACTTTAATATAAGGTTTATAGAAAATGAATTTAGGGTTGAATGAAATGTTATGGTATGAGCAAATGTTGGGGAAACATAATATCTCAGATTTATTTGTCAGATGTAAAATATATTGCTTTTTTTTGGTTTTAGATAACACAATTTTACTACATTCACAAATTACACTTTCAGAAAAATAACTGAATGTAAAAAAAACTTAGAGATATACTGCTGTCATGATGACCCTTGTCTTGGAATAATCAAAGCGCTGAAAGTACTTTCTAAAGCTTACTTCTCAACTAGAGGACATTTCTAAAATATTTTGTAAACTGAGTAATGTCTATTTCTTATAAATAAAAGGTAGCATGTCACAATAAATTAAAATATTAATATTGTGTCTCTTAAATATCATTATTCTTTGCTAAAAGTAATTTTATTTTTAGTACTTTTAAATATTTCCATATTTTTTTCTTTCTTGAAGAATTTATTATATTACAACTGGATATTCACCAATCCCCTGACAATTATATAACCTTGTTCATGTGTCATAAACCCAATGAGGAACATTAAATAGGATGAATTACTTTTAGACCCAATGTTTTAAACACTTTTTATGTTATGTCACATAAATTCCTACATGTAAATTCCATTATACAAGTTAATTCTGTTATCTAACCACCATACTTGACTTCATAATAATTTCTTCAGTAAAGTCAGAACATTACTTTCAAGGACTTTTAACAATTATTATAATAATTCATATTTGATTTATTTTGGCAAATCTTAACTGACAATTTGGTAAATAGAGATCCATAATTATAAAATATTTTCATTGGCACGTACCTAACTTCCATTATAAACGTCTATAATAGCACTTCTATAAAATATGACATAGGAATTTGGTGATATCGGTGTATAATATTAAAAGGCATTGTAATGGCTGTCTTATCAAAGTAAAAAATCATGCCTTAATATTGTAAACTGTAGTTCATATGAATGTATTACTTCTGCATGGTAGAACTATATCATGCCATTCTATTGAGAAGAAATCGTATCAGTTACCTTAAAAACAAGTCAGCGCAGAAATCAGGTTGAACTTTGACATAACAAAGTTGTTATCAACCATTTTCTATACCATTTATTTCATTGAAATCAGTATTATTTTTCGTGTAATCATGTGACTCCATTGAACAGGTGAACAGTCTAAATCATCACTCCATACATTTTCAAATATTTTTTTTAATAAATGCCATAATTATTTCTATTTATAACCCATGTCAAACAATCAAACTTTCTCCTAAATTAAGTTTTAAGTTTTTATTACCTTAAGTTTAATACAATATGCCTTCTCTTATTACAATATCTCTTTTCAAATTACATAACTATATTCAACACAAATTAAAAATATTTTTGCTAGTATGACAAACCTTAAGGTCATTGCAAATTATCTAGAGATGCAAACAGTTGAAACACTTATTTACAAAATGTAAAATTAACAGGCTATTATTTAAACTTGGAATTATTTTTAATTATGGAATTTGCGTTATTTCTTGTGCTTGAAATTTTTGATAAATTCCATGTCAATTCTGTACTTAAATGTTCTGTGCTGCGCACAACTTTCTATTACAAAGAAAATAGTATATTTTCAATAGAATGTTCTGTGCCAGCACAACACTATCTAACCAAAATACATTGTATGGAAAATGTTATTAACCGCCCAAAAGATTATAATACCAAATAAACATGGAATTTATTAAAAAAATTAAACACAAGAAATTACACAAATTCCATAACTAAAAATAATTCCAAGTTCAAATAATAGCCTGTTAAATGTAAAATTATAGAATATAGGTATAGTGGTCATTAAATAGATGTTTTACAATTTTCGTAATTTGAAATTTTTGTTTTAATGTACTTAACTAGATCAATTTGACCTTTTTTCCATGTTTTATGTTGCATACAAGAAAGTTTACCATGATAATTACTCTGGAAATATTTAGGTTGATGGGACCTACTTTTATCTATGCCCATAAAATACAATATTAACTTACCAAAGTTATTTTTCAAAAGCCTTAGTCAAGTAGATGTGGCCTTTACTTGTGTGCAGTTTATTGTAGCAGATACATAGTTGCTTTTTAATTACAGAGTACTTTAAATAAATGGCTATGGTTAGAATTTCTATAAAAGTAAAAATTCTTTAGCCATAATTTGGTAGATGTGACCTACTTTACAGATGTAGACAGTGTATAGTATAACTTGACAATGTATGTTTACTATTAACAGATAAATAGTTACTATTTAATTACAATAGTACTTTAATAAATGGCTACGGTTAGATTAATTTACCAGTTAATACTCTTTATTCATAATTTGGTAGATGTGACCTACTTTACAGATGTAGACAGTGTATAGTATAACTTGACAATGTTTGTTTACTATTAGCAGATAAATAGTTACTATTTAATTACAGTAGTACTTTAAATAAATGGCTTTGGTGAGAATGTTGATACACAGAGATAATGGAATCTATTTCAGATTTCGTTACCTTTGGCAGTCTTTTTATCAACATACAGATAATAGGTAGAAAATATAAGTATAAATCAAAGAAATCGTCTTTGATCTTTTTCAGTAAGCGCCAGGTGCCTGCCCCGTAAATTAATGCTTCCCAAAAGATAAAAGTTTTTAACTGGGCAACGTGTGAACTATTATGAGCTCATTTCACTTTTGAACAAAGCACCACGCTTTGGAACCAAGCAAATAATTAAGATTAATAAATAATTTGGAAATATTCAAGACCACCTCCGATGATCAAAAACAGTACTTGTTTTTAACCAAGCTTAAATTTTATATTAATACAGACTATTGTTGAAATGTCTCATTCATGAGTTTTATGGCTCTTAATATACCCTCATGAATAGTTAAATGTCAAATTTATATTCGTTCACACATATATGATAGGGAAAAGATTTCAAAGGTCCTCTGTTCATACACATATATAATCTTGTAGATTAAAATAGACAGGTGAGTACAAGTGCAAATATCATTAGACATAGAATATATAATGTACTGTCTGTTCCCTTCCTTGATTGTCAACTCTTGGAGGACACTATCAACAACTACAATGATCTGCAGTTTGTGAAAAATCGGTCACTTTCTGTTTACGAGTTTTTATTAAGTGGTGATAGAACAAAAGTTTAAAAACCTTATAATTTCAAGATAAAAATATCAATTATCCATAATTGTAAAGGTGTTTAATACAATTTTTTAAAAACCATGAAAGTTTGAATTCTGTAAAATTTTGCAACTTTTTTCTAGTATGTCCTATGGTGATGAGTTGAAATGCTGCTAAATCTCTTTTAACACATTCTGATGGCAAAAATTCAGACTATACATATAAATGGCAATGTTGTTTTTTTCAAAATTAAATAGGATAAGGATTGCATTTATGGAATTTGCATTTTTTTTTTAACTCTGGGACCATTGTTTCTATGATGTATTTTCAGAAATTGCTCTTATATAACAATTTCAATAAAAAAATATGTAATTATTTCTGAATATGTTACTTTACCTTGGGTATAATTTCTAACACTGAGAGAGATAATGTGGCTTGATGTTCTATTTTGATTGGATACTGGGTTCACAGCAATGCACCGGTATGTCCCTTGGTCCTTTAATGTAAGGTTTCTGATGAGTAAATAGCCAGATGATAAAATTCGGTAATGATCTGAAATAAATAAGTAACACTCAATATCAATCACAATTTATAGAAATACATTGAAATTCAAAATCGTACAACCGGCTTAAATGGTTTCAGAACAGAGTAAATGCATGATAGATACTTGGATGATAAATAATAATTAACTGCAATTGCTCACTATACAATTTACTCAGGAGTATTTCAAAAAGATGCTCAACAATAGCACACCTCTGTGGCAGATATAAGGAGGTTTCTGGGGATGATCGATGCATTTGAATGGGGACATATGGTTGGCATCTCCTTATGAAAAAGGCTGAATCCACTCCTGCACCTGATTTGATCATATAACCACCTTGTTTTACATTACAGTGGTCATCTGAATAACTTTTAAATCAGTACATGTGAATTCTATTTTATTTTTTTTATTGATTATTTTAAAAGCCAATTTAATGACTATTAATTAATCCTATTAAGGACCTGACAATCTGCACATTCTGTTGATTAATCCTATAAAGGACCTGACAGTCTGCACATTCTGTTGATTAATCCTATAAAGGACCTTTCAGTCTTCACATTCTTGTACTTTCATCATCAGAGATATAAAATCAAAATAATTAACCGTAATTTACAGTTTACACAGAACACAGTATAAGTTAATCTTCAGTAAAATTAATATCCATCAGAATGAATCAAAGAAGATACAGAAGCAGAGATAAAACAAACAAGAAAACACATTAAACAGATTGCAGCTAATTACCCAATATTTAATACATCTAATTGATAAAGTGTGCAAACATCAAAAGTGAGGCCCCAGATTGTTAGAATAACTAACATCAAACTACAAAGGAGTCCTGTTTACGATGACATACATCTGTGCAGGATCAATCTCACCGTGCTTCATCTGAGCTTACTAAGACTTATGTACATGGGTCCAAATGTAAACAATAAGCAAATGGAAAAAGAAACAAGGATGGTTCATAAATGTCTTGGAAAAAGAAACAAGGATGGTTCATTAATGTCTTTTAAATACCTTACTACATATTTAACTAACTACAAAAAATGAAGGAAACAAATTGACACTTTTTAATTCAAATTAGGGAAAAACTGGTTTGTCACAGCACTCCCCTTGTTTAAAAATTATATCCCCAACCTCCCATGATGTAATGAGCCGATTAACCTTTGACCTGGGTGAAGCATCAGAGAGTCAGAAACTTTTGAACTGATGGCTGACATCAGACAGAGGTTTCATTAGAAGCAATGAACCCCAGAAAAAATTCACTTCAAAGAATCTCATTCTCAAACATAAAAAAACTTGACAAAATCCAGAACACAATATCATACAAAAAAGTAACAAGGATTTTAATAAATAATTAATTAATAACATTTCATAAATTGCAGACAAGTTTCAAGATAAGACATTTCCTGCCAGGTTTAGGTTTCTATGGTAACAAATTATACTTTATCATATTTTATGTCGATACATTGCAAAAATATATGTAACCTAATGATGGTTGGTAAATGAAACTGTTGGCAGTTGCCATATTGCTTAAATATGCAGCTATACAAAGCACAGCTGTGAGAGGAACAGAAATTTATCATTTATCATTCTTAGCTTCTGTACAAGGCCACTGACTTCTGTAGTCTAGTTTTACATTGTCAAATTTACTTCATCAACAAAGAAAAAAATTCAAATTATAATCGCAAGCAGCAGTTCATCATGGTAGATAAAATATATTCTCTTAATGATCCGTTACTACATAATCTCTATTGAGTCTCATACTCGGAGAGTTAGGTGATTTAAATGAGATATATGAATGGATTTCTATTATTTCTTTCACAATTTCAAGGGGGAATACAAAAAAACAGCCTACAAATGGATATTTATTTTAACTTTTTAACAACATCATAGAAGAAAATGTGAATATTTAAACTAAATCAACGCCAAATTATACTATTCATTTGTATATATTTCTTAAAGATTTGAACATCATCCCTGTCATTTAAAAATAAATCAAAATATCCTTCTGGAGCCTTACCAAAAGTATGAAATAGTTTGAGGCATATTTTTATTGTCAATAAAAAGAAAATGATCAAGAATAAAACTTGTGAAATTATAAATTTATGTGTAGTATGATTATAACAATTACATTAACATGTAAGGTGATATAATTTATTACCGTTACAGGTTTAAGATGAGATCCAAGGCTAAAAATAATACTGGAGAAGAACAATAAAAAGTTTATAAGGTAACACATCCGCTGTACGTTGACATTTAACGAAAATAACATTGCTGTATATTTCAATTAATGCCTGTTTAGTTTCAATTGCTGCAAATGGTTAGCTCAGTATAATATGAGGTCCTATATAACCTTTCCAACTGAAAAATTCATGTTGTTTATATACTTATAAATATTCAGGTTAATGGTTTCATGCAAATTTAAAATAGTTTTGATGCATTTAGTGTTCTAGTATGTCAAAGTCATTTATAACTGGTAACTAAAAAGAGGGTAGTTAAGGTTGTTTTTTTTAAATTCAAAGTTGTGTCCATTTTTATTTCAGCGTATTACCACCATAAACTATAGAACTAAATCAAAGAAGAATGTGTCCCCCACTCAAGCTTGCTTTTCAAATGAAAATGGGATGGACAAAAGTTGGATGGAAGGAAGGTCAAATTTCAAAGTTTTGTCTGATGATTAATTAATGCTTCGAAATTATGCTGCAACAAAAATGATGATGATAAAAAGTCTGAATCCTTATAATTTACATTTTTGGAATGTTCTCATGAAATTTGTTACCCTTGCATTTAGATATATTTTTGACAATCTTGAATAATGCCTTTTAAGATATACCATTGCATAGTATTATAGATAAAATATCAGCAAGGGGTGATGTTGGAAGGTTTTAAATTCACAATAAATATGTATAAAATACATATATCATTCTCTACATGAGGTTAAAATTACAAACGGAAAAAAATAAATAAGATAATACAGGTAATTAATTACGTGAAAACCAATTACGCCATAATAAGGAGTACTCCTATCTGATATGAATTCACATTTATCTTGCAAAATTACTGACCTAACCATATTAAATTTTCTAAATTGACTTTGAAAATGCATTAAAAAATACCCATTAGCTTACAGAACTCATCTATTCTAAAATAAAGGTCTAGTAAACGAGTTGTGTCCTGCAATCTGACTAATACAATCTAAATGCAGATTTCATACAAAATACATTAGTTAACTTAATATATGTAACTTAAATCTTTGATATTGTTTCAGAAATACATTAACATGTCAAAGAGTTGTTCTCACATTGTTACTTGCATGTACAAATCACATTAACATTCAGTTTTAAATCAACACCCAGATTTCCCAATCTTACTGATTTCAAAGGACTCTATTACTAAAATGAAACTGACCGTGGAAAACATATTAACATTTGATACCTGTAGCCTTGGAAGTTTGACATACTTTATTATTCGCAAACATAAATGACTTTTAACATGATGGACTTATAACATTTGAAAACATAGAGTTATTTCCCCTGGATTACAGTTTTTATCAATATCTATACATATTGTAAATTCAGAAAATTATTTTTTATTATTGGGAAAAAGGCTACAGAGTTGTAAAGGCAATAATTTAAACTCACATTTTGAAATATTTTATATATCAATTAAACAGGATTTTTCTCAAAATCGTAAAAATTAAAAGCGCATTTTTAAAGTTGAAAATTACAAAACCGCAAGAATAAATGCACTGAATTTACAGTATTTCAAATTTATTCTTATTACAAGTTTAAAAGCCACTAGATATTAAATTTTTCTAATACATAAATCATTCTAAATGATTTTTCACATTCTTAGTTTTCCAGACTTAAAATTTAACAAATTTAAAATAAAACAATACGGTTAAAAAGCAAAAACATTTTTTCTTTGAAGTCATTCAATATACCATACAGATTATATTTCTTACAGCAGATCGCATGTTTCAGATTTAAACAGAGTTTAAAACAATATAAGACTATAAATTTTCAACAAATATTGCCTAAAGACTTGAAGTGCAGGAACTTAGGAGAATTTATCTGATTGAACATGTTATCGTTTATAAACAATCTCCACTAATTTGTCCACGGAGTTTTAAACACTTGACTAATTTGTCTTACAAGAAAAGGATGATTTACTCCTAAAGTTACTGATTATTCTAATTAGCAGAGCCATTTAATTTTCTCCTTGGTATGATAGACATCTGAATAAAGACAATAGCATGGACGGGGTCAATGTGGTTGTCGTCCCTTTAAACTTTAGGAACAATATAATATCCAATCACACTTCACATACCTTAGGCCATTGATATACTCTGTATTACACCTAATTGGAATTTTGTTTTGTTCCGATTCAGAATTACATCTGATTACGATTGAGCACATTTTAAATCTCTGCTGTGGTCAAGAATTTTGATCTTTTTTTTTTAAATACAAAAAGTTTAGATAACAAATGGATTTTTCTGATGGTTGGGAAAAAATTAAAATTTCTTTGTTCCAACTTGATTTATTCTTCTTTGTTCATTGCATATTTTAAATGATTTTTTCTTTAATGTTTTCTTTTTCCTATTTGTTTTCAAAAAGAGATATAAAATTAAGTTAGCGTCAAATATGAAAACATCTGATACTGATAGGAAAAACATGCTCTTAGAATTACCAATATTAAGTTATAAATTTCCAGAATATTACATAATTTGATTTTTGCCAGTGAAACTAAAGCACTACTCCATACCCTCATTACTTCAGCACTGATTGTACCAAAATATATCAAAATGATTAATATATGTTTGTTGTAAAACTGCAGCTGTTAAAAAGTCACTACCATGGAAACATGATACATTTTAAACATCAGGGGGCGATACTAATTAAAGGGAGAATCTCAAAGTTAATTTTTGTACAGTATATTTAAACACATTTCCACCTATTACTGAAATCTTATGTTGTTAAAGACTCAAAACAGTGGCCATTAAAAATCAAATATATGGAACTGATTAATTCATTTACTAATTACTAAAAAAAACCTTTACTGCACCCCTTAAGTTATTAGAGCACCTGCAAAGTTTGTAAAGAATTTTGTAACAATTTCTATATACAACCCCAGCAGAAGATTATTAAAATTAAGATATATTAGATGGGGCTTTCCACTTGGCACTTTGAAGTAATCTATCCATCCTAGTCCTATCATACTAATGTGTTCGTCTGCAGCGGGGAGCTTTACACGCCAAAAAAATTCTCATTTGTATCTGTCAGAGTCACCTGAACGTTTTTTTGAAAGAAAGCATTTGTAATCATTTTTACATTCTTTTATCATACATTATAGAAATTCTCTTTTTCTTCCATTTATTACAAGGACATAGCTCATTTATATATTTCAAACACCAGCAAGATGTGTTAATGGGAAAATAGAAGTTCCAGAATCATTCAAAAACAATCCGTTCTCATTTTTCTTATTTATCACTAACAAATGTTTTGAAAACATTAGGGGTGCTGTTTGGGAAATTTTTTCTGCAGATTTGTTTTTCATCAAAAAAAAATAAGGTTGATTTTCTTCGTCTCGTTTAGGTTAAGTGTGTTATGATGCCAAGTTTCTACGTAACTTAGATAGCAGGATATCATAGGTAATCCAGTTTAACCCCCGTTTATCTCTTAATGACATTGGTACCACTTCAAATGGGTGTGTATTTCTCCTAAATTTTATCAAGAATCGTTTAACACTTTGGTCAAAGTCTCATAAAGAACTCTAAAAACATAAATCTAAATTCATCTTTTTGCTACCTTAAGCTATCAGTTTAAAAATATTGCTTAGGTTTCAGTATCATTAACCATATAAATGTCATAGTAAACAGATTATACTGTTTCTGTGGAAAATTTGATACAAGGAGTGTAGAAATGACATAAGCCTACTTTACACTCATATATCTTTCAAATATTTCAACCTCATATTAAAATATTTATCATGATGATATTTGAAAATTTCTAACAGATGTTTTAAGTTTTTCAAGTAATTTAAATGAACTATGCAGAGAGGCAAACATTTTTTGTAAAAGGATAAAAAAAAGTGGAGAAATATCTAGATGAAAAAATTAGAAAGATATGGTACAAAAATTGTAAATGAAAGTTGGTATACAAAACTCTCTAACTCCAAAGGATTCTATTATTTTAGGGGATACCAATTTTACAAATTGGATTTTTTTTTACTTTAAATGAAAGTTGAATTTCATGGTTTTCCCAAAGTCTGCATACCAGTGGCTGATCCAGGGGGGGGGGGGGGGGTTTGGGGGTTGGAACCCCCCCCTTTTTAGGACGATCAATGCATTTGAATGGGGACATATAGTTGGAACCCCCCCCCCCTTTTTAAAATGGCTGGATCTGCCCCTGGCTTACATTCCTATAAAAAATCTTTAATTTGTTAAACATTTAAATTTGTGGTTCCCATGTACCCAAGATATCCATGAAAAAGGGTATCATAACAAATAATAATAAAACTACAGTAAAAAATCTTGTACAAATTTCATATTTATGAGGTCAATCTTAACATATAACTATCTCCCTTTTACTTAGCAAATTCAAGGGAGACAACCCCAGATTCTAACTTAGCAAATTCAAGGTAGACAACCCTAAATTGCGACTTACCAGATGAAGTTGATATAATTGTTCCATTCAGTTCAAATAAAATATTTGCTTCCGGACTGCTGATAGGAGGTTGGCATGGCAATACTATACTATAGCCTATAGTTCCATTCAATCGTAAATCTTCTCGACTTTGGAATCTTTTTAATACTGAAATTGATAATAATTAAATTAGGAAACAAAAGATTCAGTATTCAAGGCTATGGTATCACTTTTTATTTCTCATAGATATCATGAGGGTTGAATATATATAAAAACTTTGAACATTGATTATACTTTTTTCACTGCTATATCAAATGTGGAGTAGTCAAGGATGAAAACTTTGGCTGCCTTAACTTATTCCAACCTTGTTGAGGGGTTGTCCATTTTTAGTGATGTGGATAATTTATTTTTAATATATGATTCTTTTGGTATAGTTGAAGCAAGGCATATGATGTTAAAGTACTTATAACTAATACATGTATACGTCTATTTTTATCTTGGATTGGTATGAATTATTATAACTAGGTCTTCACATAATTTTATTTTGTATTAAATGCATTTCACAATAACTTTCATGACTTTTCGTCTGTTAGGTGTCTTATATGGTGACATTGTTAACTGTTTTAGGTAACTTTAAGAATAGGTGATTTGTCAACATAAATACCTGTTTTAGAAAGTCTGGCTGGCCGGCTAGCCACTTGTCCAACAGATGTCTGTGCTATACATTGATATATCCCTTCGTTACTATCCTGCTTCCGCTTATGTTTAAAATTTGCTATATGAAGATTTGTTCCTTCAATGCTAAACCCCCTTGATCCCCCCTCTTTCACAAAGTCTCCATTGAATTTCCACCGTACAACAGCACTAGAAGGCAGCACCTTGCACGGTAACGTCACTGATGCATGATGGGATATTACAGCTGATTCTGGTTCTTCTAAGAAGATAGGCAAAGAATCTGAAATGTAAAAAAACTTTTTATCAATCTGAAACAATATCAATATGTTTATACATAGTACTAATAATGAAATAGCAAGGTTTTTTAATATCATCATAACATTTATATTTTCTGGGAGACTTTTAAGGAATTTTAAGTCACCAGATATTCAATGTTCGCTGTTTAATTCCTGACAAATTGCCTAATTTCTAGGTTGTTTAAAGCTTGTCCTATGAGGTTCCAGCCACATCCTCCTTGAAGAACTTGTTTAGGTTACAGGTTGTTTGTTAATACACAGTTCTTAAAATGTTCCATTTATTAAATTTATTCATTTTAAAATTAAGTTAGCATGCAACATCTTAACCTAATACATGAGTAATCATAAATATGAAATTAGACACCATCATGAGACTTTCAATATCTGCCTGTCTGGACAGTGAAAAATCTTGTCTTTACCATGATACAAACCTACATTAATTTAAAGGTCAAATTTCTGGATACTCTTGATCTTATTGTATTTTGCAGATAAAATTTTAACCAGTCTAAAGCAAGAACAGGAAACCAGAACAATACAAAAAAATTAGGTTTTTTTTCTCTTTTGAAGCAGACGACACAATGGAGATTTTCTAACAATGATATATTTTTTTTCTAATAGAAAAATAATCAGAGTGTGTAAAAATTTACATTTAAACTCTATAAATATTTCATTTAGATTAGACGTGAATATTTTATACATCAATCTTGTATCAAAGTTTCACACCGATATGTGTAGACTCTTCAGTTTACTTTGACAATTGTTATATTGTGGTTCTAATCCAGATACACAGAATAGACATTGTTGTACACTCTGGGGTTCCATAAAAATTATCAACAATGAGAAGCATGCTTTAAGAAGACTATAATCAAATAAAGATTACAAACTTTTAAACTTTGTTTGAAAGTTATATTTTGAAATGCAAATTTTAAAATACTTATAATATGTATTGAGGCAGCAAACAAACAAAACATTTTTTCTTAAAAAAAACCAACCTTGTATATGGCACAATTACTGCCCTTACCGAAAAATAAATGAAACTACATTGAACAGTGTAGATAAAATCAGGATACTTTACATAAAATTTTAATTCTCTCCATATGAGATCCTTAATGGTTTGAAAATAACTTAATAATTTGGGAAGCAGCATTATAATTAGGTTAACTTGAAACTAGTACACATTTATGTTTAGGGACCTGAAGGCCACCTTCATGGTGCGGGATTTTCTCTCTGTGTTGAAAACTAATTTGTGGCCTTTGGTTGTTTTCTGCTGTTTGGTCCGGTTGTTGTTTTAAAAACAGTTCAGTTTTAGGGTAATGATTTATAGGTTTCCTCCGGTTTCATAATGGATTACGGCCTTCTCCTGTTTATAAAAGAGGCTTGGTCCTGTTTCTGATGAAAGGTTCCCTACTGTTCATAAGAAATGCTCCCTCCTGTTCTTATAGGAACACTCCAACCATGACTATTATTAGGTACAGACTATTTTAAGGTGTTACCTACTGGATATTATCTAAAGTCATTTACTAAACGTCTAACTTCTTTCCTCATTAGTTTTATCATGTTCAAAAGAAAATAAATTATCTTCTCCTGCTTCTACAACTTAGTGAAATATCAGATGATTGTAGAACTATAGAAAATAATGGTTTAACAGCCTCACACACTTGAAAAACGCTTTATGGATTCACATTTAGATATAAAAACATATTTGTTGTAAGAGTTAGATAAATGTTAGAGATATCTGCACTCTGTAAATGAGCAGGCAAAGAAGAAAGATTTGTTTCTTCAACCATTATTATATAGTATCACATCTGTCTAATATTCCTAATGGCCGTGTAGTGCCAAGTACAAAGAATGTTATACACCACTCTACAATCAGTTTATAAACATATTAACTTAATGTGTATTGCTTATGTCTTTTTCAAAAACATTTTTGTCATTTTCTTTTGCCTATCGACCATCTGTAGTAGATTTAAAACATATTTACTCTAATTTATCAAGTTTGCTCAATTTTCAAATAAGCAATTACTCTGTAACAACTAACTGCTCTCCTGAATGCCAAAAAATTCTTTAGGAAATCAAGAAATAAAACAAATTAGAAAATGTTAAAATTTGTTTACTCATACTTGTCATACCAGAATTATATGTAATGAATACCAAAAGTCATTTATTTTACACCTAGAAACAGGCTTATATGATGATTAAAAATCTTTTCCATTTTTTGTTTTGTGTCTTGTATTCGTATTAGAACTGTTACCATAGATGTCTTTTTATGCATGTTAAGAGTGGGGATAGGAGGGGTCCTGATCCCCAAATCCCGGGTTTAAAAACAAAAAATTCCAAGGTCCAGAAATCCAAAATAAAGAATTCCCGGATCCAGAAATCCCAACCTTAAAAACACCTGATCCCGGAGTCCTGATAAAAGTCCTATCCCCCTTCATGTAAGCAAACCAAGAAAACTGGACTTTTGACTATAACATCAATCAAATCAATAATTTCATATTTAAATGCAACAGATTGTTTGTTCAAGTACATTAAAGGGTGGAACTAGCTGTCACGTCAGAAGATCACAAATGTCCCTGCCTGCAGTCAACTCATATGGTGTACAAAAGTATATACGGTGGAATCTTCAATTTTTGTGGGTATCAGTTAAGTGGATTGCAGAAAACTTGCATTTTTGTTGATATTTGATTTCATGGTTTTGCCAATCTCTGTATACACAGCCTATTGAAAATATCTGAATTGTTGAACATTTGAATTCGTGGTTCACATGTTACCACCAGACCCAAGAAAATTGTTATCCAACAAATAATAATGAATCCACAATAACTGATACAAATGAATCCACAATAGCTGATACATTTGAATCTACAACCTTGATCTTAAACTCTGAGTGTCAAAGAGAACGCATTAGTGGAACTATTTTTTGTCCATTATGTTAATAAACAATGTATAAAAACTGATACAGTCCAAACGCAAAGCACATGGCAAACATATTCCAATAAAATGTATTTTTCCTTTTTATCATGTGTACTGTATTTTTAATGTATCATTTGAGGCCACAGTGTACAGTTACAGTAAACCAAAGCAATGATGTAGGTATTACATTATTACAGCTCTTTAAGTGCCTGACATCTCAAATCACAGCCAAGATATTTCTTAAACAATATCCATAAAATGTTAAAGTTATAGTTTTATGACGTCTTTCTGAAGAGTAATGCAGGGTATCACTAGTGTGGTCTGATTTAACTTTATAGTTTCTCTTCTCACTATGATAACAATAACTTGTCTATATTAACACTCATAAAACAACTATCAAATACCCCATAAAAACACACACTTACGATACATATACCCTGTTTGTCAAACAAATGTTAAACCATCAAGGTCAAGGTTAAATGATGCAGAAGATAATTTAGGATTTTTGTAAGTTTTATGACGGGAATAAGAATTAATATTTTGACGATTTGAATCATACACCATATCAATAGAAGATATAAAATTCACAAAACCCGTGAAATTTTAAATACAGATATTTTGTTGATGTTACGATATGTAAAACATGCCCCTGTTTCCTTTTTATACAGTCTAGAGGTGTATGGTTGATTTCAAGTTTTCATTGATAAAACATTATAGAATGCAGAAATGATAAAGATAGTAGCTAATTCATCACTCTATCCAAACGATCTGTTGAAAGTTTGTATAAAGTAGAAATAAAAACAACTTTAAATTTATTGCTTTAGAAAAGCTTCATGTTTTTTCTACTTCTGGTTTGATATGAACACAAGAATGCTGGAGCTGTTATTCATAAGACAGCAACCCAATAAACAATAAGACCAAATAAAGAATAGATTGAATTTCTTATTTAATGGGAAATTTATTAATTTGGTTTTTTTTATACTACACATTCTAGTCCAAATTGACATGCCACCAAACAATCACATTTAGCAAAATTCTGCATATCTCCACTTTTCTTCTACTGCATGTTTGGTGAGGATGCTTGAATCCCCCAACCCTCTGGCTTTGAGTGTGATTAGATAATATGCTAACCTCCATCTCGAAGCTCTGTTCTCTGTACAATCTGGTACCTTATAGTTCCTTAGTAGTGTTGGCCATTTTATCCTAATGTTGTATAAATTTATGAGCACCATTTTTAAATATGAGATCAAAGTCATCAATTCTAAAGATTAATGAGGAAAATATCAAAATTAAAGTGAAAATCTAGTTTGGACTTCTGCTATACCCTGAAGGTTAATGTCCCTACTTTGCATTAAATAACCATTTAACAAGATCAGGATCTGAACATTTCTATAGGTGTGGATAGAATGTTATGCAAATGGACCCATAAGGTATTGTACAAGTGTTTGGCTGAATGCATCTAGAAATTTTACTTAAAAACATAAATCATGAAATAATAGGGGATTTGAATTAAAGGAGGTGTGTTTTGGAAATGTTTATAAATGTTCGTTATACATGGGTTTTGTGTCCTACGAGATGATTTTGTACCGGGTTATACTGCGTAGTAATAGACATAAGCAAGTCAAGGGTACACAGGTAGAATGATTGATCTTCTGCTCAGAAAATCTTGTTCACTTCAATGTTTTGTTTTATGGATGTTTGACCATGGTTGACCAGGTTCATTTTGATACTGAACTTAGAATTCAAACATAAATTTTCCGATTAAAATGTCATTTAACATCTAGTGCTGGTTGATTCAGCAACTTTTTTTCTTAGGTCAAGTACTGTAGAATGAAATTACACAATAGTGTTACAATGGAATTGAGTATTGACATTTGAACTTTGTGGGCTATATTTAAAGTAGAATTTGAAAAAATTACTAATAAAACTTATACATAGACTGAAAACCTTACTGGTGATTTTTTCTCTCACTCTCTATTTTACACTGACATGACTTCCTTTTCAATCTCTTCATGCATTCTTTCATCAAAGGAGGTTAAAGAGGAAGTCTTTAGCACCTTTGTTGGTGTTATCCTTTAACTTGAGGTCTAATTACTTTATATCATTTGATTACTTATCTATCATTATATAATTTATTTGGTATGATTTTCCAGAACTAATGTTAAAATTAGAGACAAATCAAGAAAGTTTACTCTAGTCAGGGACTTTCTATACTAACTTAGCTCTAGTTTGATCCTTTTGTAAAAATAGGCCATTGTTGTTTATTGTTGTCAATGTGTTTGAGAATTTTGAGTTGGTAATTAGATCAGTCAGATCTACACTGTTAACATCCTAATGTTGGCAGTATGGACATGTGAATATGCTGTAATGTGTAATGTCTAAGACATACCATTGACAGTTTCTACAATAAATTTTGCATGCATCGTAGTTCCACATTTTTGTCATATTTTTTTTCACAGGAAAACAATTCTCATTTTTTGTAGCTTTTGCCTACCTTTTGCAGCTGTTGATAACAAACTTCTCAGTTTGAGAGGAAAATTGTACCTTAGTCTTAGGACTGCTCTTGCATCTTTAGTTGAATGTTTGAATTAAGACTGAAGGTTTAAATACCATAGTGTGTGTGTGCTTTGTTTTGTAAAGACTTGAAAAACAAGTCATCTCCTTTTATTTAGATACATCTCTTACAGACATTCAGCTGTTTGGTTTGAGCCAAGGCTCCTGCTGAAGACCATATCTTGACCTATTTTACTTTGGTTTACTTTTATCAATTGTTACTTAGATGGAGAGTTGTATCATTGGCACTCGTACCACATCTTCCTATATCTATTGACGGTTTAAAAAAGTGGACACTAGTTGATGAGACTTTTAAAATCAAAAGTTATTTAATTCATGGTATATCAATACAGATTGGCCAAAGGGTTATAGGGAAAGAGGAATCATTTTAAAATCTTTTTTAATCTGCCTCATAAATCATTTGCTGTCACAAGTCACCACAAATGACAAATCAGACATATAATTTCTGTTTTCAATATATGTGTTAATTTCAGTTAACTTGTCATTTATACCTGCTAAACTTATCACTAGTGCAATAAGGACAAAAATTCTAATCAATCAATCATATTGCATATTTTTCAATTTTATTACAAAACAGCTCCATATTAACACGCAGTAAATCATATCTTTTATGTGATTGGTCAGTCTATAAATGTAAAAAATGTCGGAGATCATAAGATATCAATTGTATATATTAATGTTTTCTGTCACCATGTATGAAAAAAACAACTATAATTCATGTCTAGTATGATTTAAGGCCATCAAATTTGAAAGAAGTAATTAGAATGAGTTTTGTATTCAAACCTGTAACCAACCAATTAAGACATTACCATATTAATGTTCGTTGCAGGAAGACATTATGACTAATTTTACATTTTCTAGAATACAAAAGTATGACAATGTTCCATATTTTGAGAATAATTATAAATCTTCGTTCATGTCAAAGATTTCCCACATTCTCAAATGGGTCCATATATAGCTGTCTCTCTTTCTCAACTGTAGTCTTTTTCATAGAACCCCTTGTATTCTCTAACTTTTCTAAGGGACATCTCTATTTCAAGATACATTGTATCAAAGATTTCATTAAAATGTAAGGAGCAATACAACAATTATGTACAAGGAATTTTTCCCAAACTGTGACCTCAATACTACAAATCCAACTTCATGCCGTTATGATTAATGAGAGAATTCTTGAAAGCTACTGAGCAACAAATAAATAGATTTGGATATCAGGTAATTTGATATTGAGTTATCTCCCTTATCAATCATGTTGAAGATGTGACTGGTATACCTTCAAGGGAGATAATCAATCGTGTTGGAATGACCAATGATAATCTATAAATATCAAATAAATATTTACCTATTGATTAGCCCTCCCTCCCCCCTTTTTTTTACTTTTAAACCAAGCGTAACATGAATAGTCATTAGTTTCATTACTGAATAAAATTCTCATAAATAACTCTCCATATCTACATTTTTCATCAGTTGTCCACACTAAAAAGGCATGCTTTAAATTACTACCTATTGACATTTTTTTTTATTATATAAAAAGACTTAAACATTTCCTTTTAGAAATATTTTCTTATTTCTATCAATGACAAATTCCAATAGATCTAGGAAGATGTGGTGTGAGTGCCAATGAGACAACTCTCCATCCAAATAACAATTTATAAAAGTAAACCATTTTATATGTCAATGTATGGCCTTCAACACAGAGCCTTGGCTCACACCAAACACAAGCTATAATGAATGTATTTTATTGGTAATATAATGTATTTCTAGCTAGACTCGTCCTGAATATGCATGAAATATTTGACACTGGACGTTAAGCAACCAACAATTAATCAATGTATTTCTAATTAATAATAAATTAAAACATTTGTGGGAAGACATATATTCTAAAATGTACTATAGTGAGGTAGAGTGCACATCAATAAAACAAGCAACCAAATTACAGATTGAGTTAAAGAATCAAAACTAGGAGAAAATTGGGGTTCCAAAATTATTATTTTAAAGATAAAGCCTTATCCTTGATCTGAATTTAAAATCTGGACTTACAACTTTAGCATTTTTACTTAAAAAGTTCTTAGTATTCAATCTTGAGTTATAATTTTCCGACTATTGCTAAATCTTGCTTCCTTATTCAGTGGCAGATCCAGATGGGGGTTCCTGGGAACCCAACTGAATTTGACTGGAGATATAAAGTTGGAACTCCCCTTTATCCTGGGTTGGGAATCCCCTTTTGAAAATGAATGTTTTTTGTCTGTAGAATAACAACTTCAATTGCCCTCCGTATATTTATATATCCCTCTTTTTTAATTAATGTCTCTAATTGTTGTCATGGAAAACTGCATTCCTATCTCAGATCTGATTATCATATTAATAAATTACCCAAAACCAAATGTTCATTTCTGTGAAATCAACAACCCACAGAACATTAACCACCATTTCTAAATTTCTAAATAGTCAGATTCGAACTGATGATAAAATTTCTTAAACCTTCAAAGATTAAATTCAGAGGACCTGTTCTATTTTTATACCATGCCACTAAACCTCTGTGAAAAAAACGCATTAAGATTTCCTTTAATAACCCAGTGTAACCAGACACCAATCAGATAGCACTAATATATAGCCAATATTACCATACATAAATCATATAGTTTTTACAGGCAAAATGAATTTTTACGTTAATGGTTTTAACTGAAAACTGATCAAAGGTTTTCTGTAATTCTAGATGTCCCTATTGATTTATTTATATGTTTTTGAGGGGTTCTCCATAAGGAAATAGGGTAAATCCTTCACATTTTTCTGAAATCCTCAAATAAACAGACAATCTGTGTGTTGTTAGGTTGCAGTCTCATTTACAACATCCTAATTTTTTTTGCCCATTTGTAAGAAATCTATTGTAAAGGAGTGGATGATAAGTTCACATTTTTCGAGTTCCTCTTCAGGGATTGTTCATTCAACTCCCTATGGTTTCTAGCATGTGACAAGAGTGAACCTGGATGAACTTCGTTTGATTTTTTTCTAACAATTTAAGGAAATGTTTAAAATATTGAAGGTCATGAATAAAGTATCTCTGCACTACCTGGTACATGTACGGATTGTTGTTAAGAGAAAAAATAATTGTCCTTTCAATGGCACAATAGTCTTTGATGCCCTGTAATTTGTGCAGTCTCTTATTTTTAATAGTTTGAAAAGAATAATGCTATGAACAATTTTTGTGTGGTCTCAAAAATAAATTTGCAAACTTAAATTGAAAATAACTCAATGGCATAAAAGTGAGAAAGATTTAAAAACTATTATAAAAGGGAGAGAGAACTCTTGCCATTTCAAGAAATGAGAAAATACTATTGGAAAAGCTGTTATACACTAAACCATCCAACAAATATTGTGTTCAATCTGCTTAAAGCTAGAGTCAACATATAAGTGACCTTCTGAAATGTTACGCTTATTGGAATAGATATTTATCAGTTGTTGTTAATATCTAAACAAATCAGTTTTAGGATATAATATGGTAAAATATATCAACAAAATTCTAAATATTCCCAACAGTAAAATCACTGTTCCATCTATGTAATATTTCTTTACCTTCAGAAGTTGTTGCTTTCACCATGACGACCAGGATCCATAGTAACAGACCCTCTACTAGCATCCTGTTGATGCCAGGCCTCTTCATACTCTGTCATAAAGACACATAGACAAATAGAATCCACTCATTGAATCACCCGTTTATAATCCACGCAACAATCCTGAAATATACAAAAATATATATGATTAAACCAGATGCTCCGCAGGGCGTAGCTTTATACGACCGCACAGGTTGAACCCTGAACAGTTGGAGCAAGTATGGACACAACATTCAAGCTGGATTCCGCTCTAAATTTGGATTGTGATTAAATAGTTGACACAGCATAGGTTTCTGACACAGAATGAATGTATTCAAATGAACTTAAAATTTTTGTTTTCTCTTAGAGCAATTCACTATGCTGTTGAATATTAATCCTCTCAAAAAAATGTTAGAAGAAATTTTCTTTTTATTTATGAAATTTCAAATGAGAAAAATTGAACCCAATTTTTAATCACATCCCCCTTTCCCTTATTCCAAAACTAATTTCAATTAAAATATTCTAATGGAGTTTGCAACAATTACTACTCATTTAAATACATCATAAAATATTAAGATGTAAAAAAACTGCTTGTTATCACTGAATGGTAAAGATTATTTAAATTTATCAGTTGGTAGTAAAAAGTGAATATACATTGTATATTGAATATAACAAAGATTTAAGTTGATTCTGGACAAAGAAAGATAACTCCAATTAAAAAAAAATCTTGCAGATATTTCTTGCTTACTTTACTGGACAAAGAAAGATAACTCTTAATTAAAAAAAAAATTGCTATTTCACAATATTGTGCAATTAGATATTTCTTGCCATTGCACAAAACTGTGCAATTGAAAAGACTTGCTATTGCACAATACTTAATATAATAATTTTAGATCCTGATTTAGACCAACTTGAAAACTGGGCCCATAATCAAAAATCTAAGTACATGTTTAGATTCAGCATATCAAAGAGGCCCAAGAATTTGATTTTTGTTAAAATCAAACTAAAATCAAACTAAGTTTAATTTTGGACCCTTTACACTTTAATTTAGACCAATTTTAAAACTGGACCAAAAATTAAGAATCTACATACACAGTTAGATTTGGCATATCAAAGAACCCCAATTATTCAATTTTTGATGAAATCAAACAATGTTTAATTTTGGACCTCGATTTTGGCCAACTTGAAAACTGGGCCAATAATCAAAAATCTAAGTACATTTTTAGATTCAGCATATCAAAGAACCCCAAGGTTTCAATTTTTGTTAAAATCAAACTAAGTTTAATTTTGGACCCTTTGGACCTTAATGTAGACCAATTTGAAAACGGGACCAAAAATTAAGAATCTACATACACAGTTAGATTCGGCATATTAAAGAACCCCAATTATTCAATTTTGATGAAATCAAACAAAGTTTAATTTTGGACCCTTTGGGCCCCTTTTTCCTTAACTGTTGGGACCAAAACTCCCAAAATCAATACCAACCTTCCTTTTATAGTCATAAACCTTGTGTTTAAATTTCATAGATTTCTATTAACTTATACTAACGCTATGGTGGGAAAACCAAGAAAAATGCTTATTTGGGTCCCTTTTTGGCCCCTAATTCCTAAACTGTTAGGACCGAAACTCCCAAAATCAATACCAACCTTCCTTTTGTGGTCATAAACATTGTGTTTAAATTTCATTGATTTCTATTTACTTTAACTAAAGTTATTGTGCGAAAACCAAGAATAATGCTTATTTGGGCCCTTTTTTGGCCCCTAATTCCTAAACTGTTGAAACCAAAACTCCCAAAATCAATCCCAACCTTTCTTTTGTGGTCATAAACCTTGTGTCAAAATTTCATAGATTTCTATTAACTTAAACTAAAGTTATAGTGCGAAAAACAAGAAAATGCTTATTTGGGCCCTTTTTGGCCCCTAATTCCTAAAATATTGGGACCAAAACTCCCAAAATCAATACCAGCCTTCCTTTTATGGTCATAAACCTTGTGTTAAAATTTCATAGATTTCTATTCACTTTTACTAAAGTTAGAGTGCGAAAACTAAAAGTATTCGGACGACGACGACGACGACGACGCCAACGTGATAGCAATATACGACGAAAATTTTTTCAAAATTTGCGGTCGTATAAAAATGGTCAGTAACAAAATTATTGAAAAGTTTGCTAGTGTTATTCAAAATAAAGGCAGTATTTTCTTTTAATATTATTATTCAACATACTGTCAGTAATTACTTTTTGACAGTATTATTCAACATACTGGCAGTACATATATGTACTATTTGACAGTACAATGTACTATTCAACATACTGACTACTTATTTTTTGACAGTAATATTCAACACTGTCAGTATTTACTTTTTGACAGTATTATTGAACATACTGGCAGTACATGTATGTATTTACTTTTTGACAGTACTATTCAACATACTGAAAGTAATTGTTTTTAAAAATACTATTCAACATGGTGACAGAAATTGCTTTTTGACAGAATTAATCAATTTTCTGACTATTTTTGTTTATGAAAGTTTACTGAGTTTTTGAATCAACCCAGAAATAAATTAAAAGGAAACATATTTTGCACAGATTCAGTAATCTTTATTTAAAAAATAACCAATTAAAACTTGAAAAATAAGACCATTTTTGTTTATTAAATTTGGCAAATGCTGTAAATTCACTCATTACTCAAGTATTATGACGAACCATACATAATTTTATTACCCAGAAAAACTAAAAATTGTATAGCTTATCAAAATATCTTTTCATGACAATAACTGTCAAACACATATGTAAGTTAACAGGGTATGCTTTCTAAACCCTATATATTTAATTCAACCACAACTAAGTAATGTTTTGGGATAACATGTTTCCCTGTTTTTGTTAAGAGACATAAAAATCCCTTAAAAAAACAGTAAAATTAGTCTATTTATAAAAAGTCTGCTAGCATTCCATAACCTGCGATAACAGACCATAAAATCAGCAACAGAAGTGAAGTTGTATACTGGTAGCAAAGTCGTAAATCAAGGGATGTAAGTAAATCTAAACAACTTTTACGACCTTTTTCAAACAGAACTCGATAACAGTCTACACTTCTCAAATAAATTCAACCATCAAAATTGGCAACTTTTTATAAAGATGTATTTTTTTCTCTGTAAAAACTATGTCATTATTTTGATATAATTTGTTATGTATTAACTAAAACACATTAAAGAACTGAAATCGTTTTAAATGTGAAAGATAACCGGCGATTTTTGTTCATGTTGAAAAAAAATGTTATGCTATTCATAATAATAAGAATTGCAATTTCTCATTCAAGATTTTGATGATAATTGGGGTTACATCCTTCTAAAAGTTCCTCATTAATTTACAGGAATGCAGCAATTCATATATACAATGTATATAACACGTAAAACAGAAATATGAAACTGTATCAGTGATTTCATAATATTATAAACTCATTATAAATTCTTTAAATCAAAAAACTACTGAACTCTTGAGGAAAATTCAAAATAGAAAGTCCCTGAATCAAATGGCAAAATCAAAGGATGAACAAATGGACAACAACTGTCATATTCCTGACTTGGTACAGGCATTTTTAAATGTAGAAAATGGTGGATTCAACCTGGTTTTATGGCGCTAACCCTCTCACTTGTACCACAGTCCCATCAAATTTAATAATATTGATAATAATGCGTCAACAAAACAGTCTGTATTGTCAAGAAACCATGTCAAATGTCACTATGGCAAGGTCATAGAAAAGAGAAAATTAGTTTAAGCTGGTTTAAGCCAACTATATTATGTTTTATATTGTTATCAAAATTATGTTTACAAATCCTTTATTATAGCTGCAACAGGTTTTCTTGTTTATTTCATGTGTTTGCAAATTTGGACAAAATTTGGTTTGTACCTGAGCCTTCTGCATTGACAAACTGCAGTTCAGGTGTGTAAACATTGTTTAAAATTCAACAATAAATAGTTTGATAAATCCATTTAAAATTCAAAAGTACTTTCTGTCTGGTTTTCAGTAATAGCACCAATATTTAAGTCATTAAGAACAAACTTTTGTGCACTTGAAGATTTGTTGAATTTGCTGATCAAATTCATAATAAAACAAATCAAGCTGAATTTTTTTTTATCTTCTAATTTAAAATTTATGAAAAAATTGTTAAAATTAAAATGAAGTGACAACTTGATTGTCAATATTGTTTTAGTCCTTTGTTGTGCTTTTCATCATTGCCCTGATGACCATTTGAAATACAAGATTTATTTATGCGATCAATAACTGTATCATAAACTATGTTAACATACGGAAAAATAAACTTTTTATTTATGTGATGAATTCCATGTAATATTTTTGGCAATAATGGTATCACCACAAGACATTTATCTTCATTATAATTCAGGTGTACAAAATGACCATACCTCAATACAAGAATGTTAATCCAAACTCCCGCTGTTCCAAACTTTCTAAAGTATTATCCCGATTATTATATACACCCCCTATTGACCATTGTGATATAATCTCAGCCTAATGATTGGTCATTTCAATGATAATCAATGACCACTTATCATTTGAAGATTGGCCAACTTAAACAGGTGAATCGTTTTATCTTGAAGAAGAATGTATATAATCTATCAACAAAGACTGTGGGGGAACTTTCTGCTTACTGATACTTACTCCTGTCAAGGTACAGAAAGTGCCTCCAGGGTACAGCTGAATACAAAGCTGTTTCCATCTGTCGGCACAACAAAATACACAACTAAATCACCATCTCTAATCACTTATTTTATGATTCTGTCGATTCATAACCATTTATTTCTGATACCATGATTTCATTATAATTCCTTGGATACCGATTTTTGTGGATTCTGGGGGTCTAGGTTTAAATACATGAATTTAAATATTCAACAAAGTACAAATTTTCTTTTGGCATATTATGCAGACTTCGGCAAAACCAAATGGGAACGACCAAACAACCATTCAGGCCCTTTTGGATATACATAAACTGTCAAAATATTTCAATCGAAATTTATCCAAAATTCACAAGTGTCCAGTCTTTTGCTTTTCTCTGGGATAAGAACATTTTGATTTAGCAAGACAAATTTAGCAAATAATAACTGATTGGGCATTCCAAATTTTGCACCATTTAATAACAGGATTCCTTTAATCACTAGATAGTCCCTGGACAATAAAATGTGCTGATAAACAGGTTTGCCTTTATGTGATGGTATTTGAAGATGATTGATTGGTCAGTTATTTGGTCAGTTAAATTGCCACCTGTGGTCATTTGTATCATAAAGCTGCTAAGTGACCGATTGATTCTATAATCAGACCAGATAAACACTGATTGTAAACATGATAAAGCAGGAACTAGGTGACATTCATCTGACCTTCTTGTTATTTTAGTAGAAAAACTAATTTATCTGGATTCTTGGGGAAAGAGAAAATTCAATGTAAAGATATGGTTTTTGATTAGTTCCATGGATGGAAATGGGCTACTTTGATTGGACAACAAACATGAAGAAATTTAATGATTTAAAAAACTTCATTGGTGAATGCTTATGTCCTAAAAAAAATTAAAACCATTAGGCAACGCAGCATTTCATATCATAGTAGGCCAATTTCAAATTCAGTTCACAATTCATGAAGAAGAGACATATTACGAACATTTCAAATTCATTTGGTCTCTGTTGAATAATACAAAGATATTGCACTTCATTTGATGTGGTCTTGTACAAAATACTGTGCTACAAATGACGCCAATATTAATTATATTTACACAGATTTGTCTAATTAACAAAAACTATCACCTCTCTAGACATATATTACTAGAATAATTATCCTTCATTTTGACAAATTTATACAAAACATCTTGGTATTTGGTTTGAATAGCCCACAGCTACTTAATCTTAACTTGGAAATATAAAGATTGATTGTTTTTCACACATGAAATGACAATATTAAGATATTCATTGAAAGCTGTTTATGACATATGATATGTATATCACCAATAAAAGCATATTACATTTGTTGACCCTTATGCCATGTTACGTTTGTTACGATATTTTCATCATCAATCAAGACAATACCGCAAACTATAAATATCGAAAAAAAAGAACAGCGCAGTTAAAAGTGATCTAGAAAAAACAGGTTGAATATTTTGAACAACATGGTTTAATTCCAGCTGTAGGACAAAATAAGCAATGAATTAGATGTATGGTGATTTCAGTATACAACTAATTTGAGATGATCCCTAATGATGTGGTAAATGTGAAAGAATTTAATTATTTTTGCACATATTAACCACTTCATTGAAAGGTCATTTTATTAAAACGTTAAAATAGAGTTAATTACAGATTTATTCTTCTGAGGTACCCTCTTCATTTCAATCTGACTTGAACAACTTATAAATTGACTTCTGACCCCAATAGCTTGCTTTCTTTACAATTATAACAAACATAATTGTTTTCTTAATGCCATTGGTATACTTCTGCACAAAGATCTCTGCAAGAGTGCTCCTGCTGTGTTATGTAATACTTTACAAAAGATAAGAAAACTTCTGTCAAAACAATATTCTTTTCATTTCAGTGATGTGATACTGAAAATTACTATTTTATTTATTGTGTCAATAAGTTGATAACTCTTTGGCCGAAAACACTACCAATCTCAAGAGGGAGGTATGTTGTGTTATATCTTAATTCATTTCAATGCTGTTTTATTTCATAATTATTTCCAATTGGAACTACTGGATTGTCTTTATTTAAACCAAGCTGAGCCCTTTTTCAAATAATAAGATTTTGATAAACAACAACATGTCAAATGAGCTGATATCAGTACAAAGAACAACTTTTAGAATGCATTCAATGTGCACTGTACTTGCCTTAATCTTGAAAGAGGGGCGAAAGGTTACCCAGAGGGACAGTCAAATTAAAGTTACCTCTCAAAATCTTTCACTCAAAGGTGCACTTTATTTACCTAAATTGTCCTCCTAAACTGCAGTCAACTTGACTAAATCATCCTCTCAAGGGTGCATTCTACTTGCCTAAATTGTAATCTCAAAAGAGGCACAGTAATTAATCTTGCATCAATTTTCAAAAAACCTTTCATTAAAGGTGCATTCTACTTGCCATAATTTCCATAGCAAAAGTTCCACATCACACTTGCCTAAATCCTCTTAAAATGTGCTCAATTTGCCTTAAATCAGTATCAACCCTCTTACTGAGACTCTCAAACCAACATGATAGCTAGTTTGACACACACCACTTATTTATTATTTTTTATTAATTTCAAACGTTATGAGGGCTGTAAAACTGGTTAAAGAAGTGTCAAGAAAATATAAATATACTTAAGGTAATCAATAGGCTACTGATCTAAACCAAAGTACCCCCAAAACAATATATTATGGAAAATTACAAATTTACAATCATTTAAAGTTATCTAAGGTTTACACTTCTGCCATCGGAACAGTTCCTTGTAAACACTCCAGTAGATTAATGTCCCCTTGTTTAAATTTAATTTGTGATAATATAATCTATTTATTTGTTTAAATATTTACAAACTTATTAAATCAATAAAAAGCACTTTATTATACCGATATGCTATCATTGGGAACAGTTAATATTGTCTTTTGTTTAGTTATTTTCCTTGTACTCTTCACATGATGCATTTTGTAAATAAATGGGGAAAATCACTTTTTTTTTACCCATTTCTTAATTGACGAGTGATCACTGCTTGAGTGTACTAAAGTTGAATACACATTTCAGAGCTCAAAAGGCCTTTTTATCATGTACATGTTGTAAAAAATGTTCAATGTGTGAAGGCAATACATGAAATGTTTTCCGAGCAATGAAAGCATACAGTCCAGACTTAACCAACACATCCAAGTCCATCAAATGGTCCATCATTAAACTATTATGGTTGATAAATATCACCACTGGTAAATCATGAAGAAGGACTGCAATGGATAAGACTTGGTTTTAAAGCTATCAGCCTAGAATTTTAAATTACAAACAAGATAACTATGAGTTTCAAACTAAATGCAGAGGTGGATTTAGAGGGTTTTTCAGGGGTTGATTATATAGGGAATCACTGAAGCATGACGGGAGTGGGCCCCCTCTTATGCAGTCAATGGGCCCTTACTTTTGAAAATTTCTGGATCCACCACTGAAATGGATTACAATTTTACCAAAAGTCTAATAAGATAAAAGAATTGAGATAAACATCAATGTGGCCAACAACACATATACAATGTATACACCTAAATATCATGTTATTTGTCATGTTTATAGCAGAACCCATTTAGAACTATCACCTCAAGACAGAATTCTCCCTTTAGTCTGATCCATACACTTTTTTCCTCAGACAGATCTTTACTTTCTAGTACTGCATTGTACTACAATGGCTACAAGTAGAGGATGGACCTCAAGTCAGCGTACCGTACCTATTCATTATTGCAGTGGATTTGTTGATTTAACAATCCCTAAAATGCAGTGCAGCATGTATGATACAAAATGATTAAATATAGCAATTTGTATGTCAAAATAAAGAAAAATGGTTGATTTAACTTATAAGCTACATTACACCCCTTTCTCAAAGTCAAGGGGTACAAATAGTCTAGTGACATTATTTTGATACGGTAGATTGGATTTAGTTATGCAATCTTTACAATGTATCTAATGTATGAATTTTATCTAAAATTAGGACTGCTCTGTTATATTTTACATGGAAAATGAATGAATAATTATGGATGAATTACTCCTCTAACCAACCAGGTGTTACCTTATCTAAACACACGATTTTCTAGAGAGGGTCAATTTCATAGGAAATTCTTCATTCAATGAAAAATCTCAAACTGATGATACACTTTAAAGATCAAGATTTCAGCTTCAGTAGTAATGCTTTACCAACCAAATCTTTCTAATTAAAAAATGACATTATTATTACTTAATCCTAACCCCCTCTCCTCTGGAGAGGAATAGGTTATTCGTCAACAGTAGACCTCAAGATTAATGCTACTGTGATCTAGACAAAACCTGCCTGGCCCTTTTGATTTCATAGTAAGAAGTGGACAGATTTTGAAAAGTGTTTTAAATAAATGTTAAAATATAAAAAGAAAAAAAAATTGAGAGGAGATTTAATCGCAAAAAAGGTATAAATCTTTTTTAGCAATTTACTTTAATTACTATTTACTGCTAATTTTGAAACAACAATGGTGAGTAGTGACCTCCTACGATGCAAACATTACCCCATTCATTTGTAAGAGTGGCTACACAATTGTCAACACTTCTTCAAGTTAACAAAAGCAACGGAAGAAATTAAGAGTCACAGACCTTTGAACTCAAAATACTTTTTAAATATACCTAATTTTGGTAATTATACCTTTCAAGGACACCGTACCTTGTGGCTCACTGGTCAATTTATTCAGGTATAGAATCAAAACCTTTAATTACCAGTTGTTAGCATGCAATAGTAGGTTTATAGGGCTGTAATTATTCCGTACATAGTGACTCATCTGAAAATAGTTTTTTTGTAGTATTTTTATATGGACTAAAGCAATTGATAAACAGGTGTTTAGAATGGACACTACCTGTGATTTACGCTCTCTATTCATGTATGGATTTTCTAAATCTGGACACAAGAATTTTCTGCATGCCCTCTTAGGAATTTCTTCAAAAATCTGGATGGAAATGTTAATACTATTTCAGATGGTACTAAGAAAGGTTAACTGATGAAAATGGCTGTCTCTTGGTTAAACTGCAAACTGACACAGATAAAAATAACTTCAGAACAGTAAAAGTAACTAGACCAAATTTCAAAACTTGAACTGTTTTATGTGGTCAAAAGCATTGTGTACAAGTTTCATAGCATTTGGTTGAGGCAAAATTAAGAAACAGAAGGGAAACCAATTTTGGGATGTATGGAGGGACAAGGGGAAACTTAATGTCTACTCTGTAACAGCCGGGGCATAAAGATCAGTACAAGTCTTCCTGAACTTCACACCTGTATGACCTTCTGTGCCTGTTACAACAATGATCTGACTGAACACCAAACACAATGAAAGATTTACTTCCTGGATATCTTCCATACAAATTTTGTTGTTATGTTGTAACAATAATTACTGTTTATCATCATGAACCTTCACCAAATAAACAATCCTTCCTCAATACACAGCTGGAATACAACTTGACCCCTTGTGCTGCTTTTTCTTCTTCACACAACGAACATTTCAAACATTATACACTTGAAACAGATAAAAGATTCCACAGATTCTGTACATCCTATAAACTGCCTAGAAAAATTTCACACTAGAAAAATTAATGATATTTTATTTCTGGCAGTATAACACTGATTACCAGAGTCTTTGCTGGAATTTCATTTAGGATAAAGTAGAAAATGTTGGCTTTATATATAATTATTTATGCCTGCATACACTTAGTTACAAACAAAAAAATATGTCAATGAACGCAATCTTTTATTAATGAAATGAAATTATCGACCATAAAACAGAGTAATAGCCTACCACTAATGAAGAAGGAAAGATACATTGAGTGCAAAGGTAGCCTAAACCTGAAGGTATGCAAACAAGAATATGTGAACAAGAACTAGAAAAAAAGTAAACTGTAGGTCATGTAAACCTTTCTTAACATGAGCACAAAACTAGCTGAAGGTCATCTCAACAGTAAAGCATGAGCACATAACCAACTGACACACATCATCTCATCAAGAACACATGGGCACAAACTAAATGTTTGTCATCTCAACAAGAACACACGAGCACATGCTAGTTGTAGGTCATCTCAACAAGAACACACGGGCACAAAACTAAATGTAGGTCACCTAAACCAGAATACATGAGCACAAAACAAGTTGCAGGTCATCTCAACAAGAACACATAAACACAAACTAGTTGTAGGTCATCTCAAAAAGAACATATTAGCACAATACTAACTGTTGGTCATCAAAAAAAGAACACATCAGCACACACTAGTTGTAGGTCATATCAGCAAGCACATAGGAGCACAAACTAGTTGTAGGTCATCTCATTAAGAACACATGGGCACAAACTAAATGTATGTCATCTCAACAAGAACACAAGAGCACATGCTAGTTGTAGGTCATCTCAACAAGAACACACGGGCACAAAACTAAATGTAGGTCATCTAAACCAGAATACATGAGCACAAAACGAGTTGCAGGTCATCTCAACAAGAACACATAAGCACAAACTAGTCGTAGGTCATCTCAAAAAGAACATATTAGCACAATACGAACTGTAGGTCATCAAAAAAAAGAACACATCAGCACACACTAGTTGTAGGTCATCTCAACAAGAACACATGAGCACAAAACTAAATGTTGGTCATCTCAACAAGAACATATGATCACACAAGTTTGTTGTAGGTCATCTTAACAAGAACACATGAGCACAAAACTTTAATGTATGTCTTCTCAACAAGTACACATGAGTTTAAGCATAAGAACAAATGTATCTGTAGATCATGTTAAACAAGAACATGAAAATCATACCATAAACTGAAGAGAAGCTATAAATGAGTTACTAGTTCAACTCACGTAAGGACTATAAGTCACCTGAGTATGCAAAAAGGTCATAGAAAATTGGACCACTCTATTTTTAGACAATGTTAGAGGGCCATCTTAATTCCTCAACAAAATAGTAAATAGATTTGATTTTTATGTTAGTAAAATTGTCCCATATCATATCCTTTCCTATTTTATTCACATTTTACTTCATCCTAATTACATATCTGAGATATTTGGCCATCTTGTATTACTAGTTAATAGTCCAGATATAAGACACCTGTTTGGTCCGATGTAAACAAAGCCTTAAGGTAGGTACAGGTGTTATAACAAATCTGTTAAGGTCTACAGGTCCACAGGAAACTTGTGATAGCTCATAACATAATTGTTTTTCTTCAAATATTTATGAAATTTTTTAAACTACAGTAAAGATATTTTCAAATATTAACTTTAAAATTTTCAGATTAAAATAGATACTTAACAGGGGTTGAAAGGAGATAGGCATATGTCAAAGCAGTGGTGCTTACATTGACGTTCTTCATCACGAGAGTCACTAACAATCTTCAATGACACATTAACTGACAAGAACCTTACTATACAAAACAAAAGTCTGTTTTTTTTTCAAATATCAAATCATCTTTGTTTAATCAGAATCCTGAGAATATACAGGAATGTGGAAATTTATTGGCAGAACCAGGATTTTGAAAATTGGAGCCCAAAGAATGCAACATATGACATACATATTTTAAAACATCTAGGCATTAATCTTACATGTGGCTTTATAACAGTGACCAGGGTCAGTTCTCACATGTCCAATGGGTAGGCTATATTTTCATTATTGATAAAGACTTCTTGATAGAAAGAGAATAATACCAGAAAAGAATCCCTGTTATATTGCACGATGCAATGAAATATATGCAATGAACTAAACAATATTCACCATCAAAAAGATAACATGGACAAAAGCCCCATACTTGAATAGTCATTTTTCAAAATATCCTTTTTTATGATAATATATATATATATAGAGTTAACGTCCAACATGTTAGCCTGAAGCTTTTTTCAAAGCCAGACATATCTTTTTGTTCACATTTGATAATTTTATCATTCTGAAGGGAGAAAACATAAAACAGAAGTAAGTACAAATAAAGAATATACATTACAGGTCAAAACATCTAAAAATACATTTTAACTAATATAAATCATGTTAATAAAATAAAACAAAAATTCTTCATTCTAGAGAAAGACTTTGTAAAAACAATTAAATGTTTCTGTTAGCGGTTTAGGTTTAATACCGTTCAAAAAAGAAAGAATGATCTAATATTTCTTCTGGGGTAAAACAAATGTGCTGCACATTTTAAATTCCACATATCGTAAAACGTGTAAATATGAGGCGGGAGCATGAAAACATGCAACTAACACTGATATTCTATTATCTAATTCAAACGGAAACAAAATAGATTGGTTTGTAACCAAAGGTGTTACACAAACATACACATAGCACACAGTTCATTAATACTTACATTCATATAGAATTAAATTGTGTGAATTAAATAATCCAAAATACACAAAAAAACATATCCAACAATCTCAAAACAGTTTTGAACTATAAATATTGTGATTTATAGATTTGTTTCCATTGTTTTGCAATATGTACAACACAACTTTCAACACAACTAGTGTCTATTTTTAGCTCATGGTTTCCTCATAAAAACTACTCTAACAAAACTTTCAAATGAAGCAGAAGAATAATTCCCTTTAGAAACATAATGTAACAATTACTCCTCCTGCACATCAACAAAGTAAACCATTTTATAAACTCTCTTTTTATCCACCATCTTGTGTACAAGCAGAGCTAGGGGTGAATTAACTGTATCATAGTATCATGTTACCAGGGCAAGATTTCTATGTTTTTCTTGTCAAAATATAAATTTCTCCACATGTTCGTACACTTGATACTTCATCAGAGAGCAGAGGAATGCTGATAAAGGAAAGCTTTCTGATTATATACCAGGTTTCTGGTGGTAATAGTTTTTGTAATTGTGTTCTTTTAACACTGGGTGAAAACTGGGAATTTTATGAAATATTTCTTCATAGATCTTATCAGAATATTCTTTAAACAAATAATTCATAATTGTGAATGGTTAAAAGAAATGTGGGGTATATGTGAATGAGGCAGCAACCCACTAACACAAATAACCAATAAACGTCTAGTAGATAACATACATCTTTCACAATAGGTGCACAGGTGGTTATACAATATGTAAAACTGGAGTAGAGGACATATTTTGTTTGTTCCTTTGAATATATATTTTTAAATTGCACTACTTAAATTTTTCAAGTTTTCTAAAGCATAATACATAATGTCTTTATCTTCTTATTTTTTAGTTTTCAGCTAAACTAAAAGATTTGAATAAGAAATTAATGGAGTCAAAGCTTGATCTTAGTATCTATAATCCATACTGTACGGTTACCTTTAATTGTTAATGTTTGTGTCATTTCGGTCTTTTGTGGATAGTTGTCTCATTGGCAATCATACCACATCTTCTTTTTTATATTAGTACCCCAATCCCCCCACCCAAAAAAAAAATACAAATCTCATAAAAGTAATTTTTGGTGTGTAAAAATAATGTCCCCAAATTAGGTTTATTCCTAATTTTCAAAAGCCGTGAAACTTTATAGTAAAAATGTATTTTCATTTTTTTTTTAAATATTTTTAATCAACATTTTAAAACTGCATGCATATCCATTAAATCTTAGCAAAAGAGTCCAAATAATGGCACCTGTCAAATAAACTAATTTACACCTTCCAAAGATATTTATATAAGTTTTTCATCCAAACTGCACTCAAAAAGCAATCTTAATTAAGTTCACACCCACTGGGCATCTTCCCTAATGATTAAAATCAACATTGTGGTGTCAATCAAAATAAAGGGAAATAACTCTATAAGAGATTAATCAAACTGCAGCGAATATAAAAACACTAATGTTTTTCTACAAACTGCCTGAGTACTATACATAAACATGCCTTTGGACAAGTCCATCTCACCAAAAAGGTGTCACTTATATCTTGTGGTAAAAGCTTGTATAATCTATTTCATTTAGATTACTATAAATAGCAAGACAACAAATAAAATTTAGAGTTTAATGTTGATGGGTTCGCAAATTGTTGTGAAAAATCAAGTTTCTTAGCTGTCAATTTATCAAAAAATATCCAATATCTACCTAATGATAAAATAGAATTTTCCACAAGAACTAATTCACCTTCTGTCTGTTAAAGTCATTATATCATTTTTCACAATGTGTAAGATTACTTTCCTTCCCCGCTGACATTTTGAACAATTTCTGCACATATTTTGGAATGGTTTTCAAATTCTACTTCTAACATTTCATGGACAATTCATCATTCTCCCTCTCACCTGACTGTAATTTGTTAGGAAATCATTTTTCAAACTTGCTACATACTGCCAAAAAACAAAATTCTCAGACTTATCGCCTCTCTGGTAACTTGTTAATGATAGATATGAGCTCCTTTTGATGGTAATATCTGGAACAATTGTTTGCTGTATTTCTATCAAATTTGAGTGAAGCGACCAGGAAATGTTTGTAAAAACACAGATGTCATTTGTATCTACCTTTATTGAACTGCCACCAAATCAAAGTTCAACAGATACAATAGATTAGAGTAAGAGCGCATTGCCAATAATCTTAACTCCTACTGAAATGACACCAAAACATACCAAAAACATACAGAAAATATACCCAATAGAAACGATAGTTCAGAGCACAAGCTTATTGCCAATACAGTAATTCATACAGAATTGGCATCAAAACATACTACAAAAGATACCATAACAGGCTGCACGTTTAGCCACTAGTCCGATGCCCCAGACTAGTAAAATTTCATTCGGACTAGCAAGTTTTTGCAAAAATTTGTTTGGACCAATAAGAAAAATGTCTGAATATTGGTCTTTGGACTAGTAGTTGAAAAAGTTTTTGGTGCAGACTGCCATAATTCAGAGCATGAGTTTGACAAATAACTTTAATCATTGATACAAACAGTACCGTATTTACAATCACAACAGAATTTTTTTCAAATTTCAGTTATATTATTGACCTCTAGTTTTCGTGCCTAATAGGTTGTAGCTTTTTTTTGTATATGTATACCCACATCTCCTTTTATTCTCAAGTATGACAAAAAAAAGTGTCTATGATATCAATATTACATTGCATTGATATAATGATAAAGTACTGAAAAGGAATTTATTTTTTCAGAAACTCACAACTTTATATGAAGTTTTTTTGGTTTTTTTATATAGCAAATTTCAAAGAGACATTAACCTATCTAAATGACAAAAAAATCTCATTATATTATAATGATTATGTTCCATAAGAATTCTTGCATACATGGTAATATTTAGACTACTAGTATGTTGAACACATTAAGGCAATCTATATTTTAGGATACTTAGTGCAACATATATAATACTTCTTTTAAAATTTACTACATTCTTTAATCAAATATGTCAAAGGTTGAACTTCAAAATTGTAAAATTTAATACCGAAACCCATTTTCCCACAAATATGAAAGCTACATTTATCATTGAAACCAAACTTCTAATGACATTAAGGTTTATAAGTCATTTTCTAAGGATACAAAATTATTCAATTAAAAAATGTAAATTAGTATAACACATCACGTTCTTATATTTTAATAGATTCATATTTTTACATCTGGAGCATTTATAGTAAAATTAACTTAGACCATTTGAAGGTGCTGAATTCAACAAATGAACAAGCCAAAATTATATTGCATAAAAGAACGATAATTTAAGTTGTTGAATGGCCTATAGGTTGGTTTAAAGTCGAGAACAATATCAATCATGGTTTCACCAAGTGCAAAATAAAATAGCTTTCCCAAAACATACAAAGGATCCTGTGTCAATCGCCTAGCTATTTATTTCTGTGTCGCCATATTCATCATTTGAAAATTACATTAAATTATATGTTAAATATACCCTTACACTGTCGGGTGTAATATAATGTTGTTTTCTCTGACGACTTCAATAATCGCTGTTTTGTGTGTCACAAGATCTATAGCAGAATGAACCTATTACATTAGAATAAACACTTAACACAATACCACTACAGAAATACGCTTTTAGATATTTTCGACTCAATCTACTTTTTTCTCTCGGCCAGAATTGAATGTAACGGTGACAAGACAATACAAATCTTTGTTACAGTCAAATGTTTAAAAACTTTATGTCAATACTTAATGGCTAATCGTTTGAACACATCTGAATTATTGAGAAGTTTTTTCTATAATGGGGACAAAATGTTACCAAACATTCCCTCCTTACCTTCACCTGTTTCCATAACGACCAATTCAAATTTATAAAGACCAAGCTCTTCTCTTTTGTTGTTGGCATTGATCAGCCTCTCTTTTTCATATTAAAGGTATTCATCAATCTAAATATGACAAAAGTCCCCTTGAGTCGGGTCTTTGTTGTATATTTATAGAAAAGCTACAATACGCTTAATAGTTTGTACACTGTTTAGGAAAATGCTAAGGTGTCTTACAACTTTATTTGAATAGCAGATGAACCAGGCAGGGTTCCTTTTATTTTTAATAAAAGCACTATTTTTTTTCAAAATAAATATTTTTTTTAAGAATTCAGAACTATCCATTTTTACTAATTTTAGATCTATCGTCTTCGGTTAAAACTGTGACCAAACTGATTAATTGTGACATGTCCAGTGGTAAATATAACCATCAACCAACCAAATAGGTAGCATGATAAACTCACTTATAAAAAAATCTTCCGGAATACATTAAACACTTGTGAGCTATGTTTGATAGAAGATTGCCGAGTATGAAGATATTAACTTCAATGTTCCTAGTACAAGATAAATTACTTAACCCAAGAGTCCATTATACAAGTGAGCATAACTGTTCTGGGCTATTACAAACTCAAGTCTACTATGAAACCAAAATATCAGCCTAACACTTAATCTAGTCCCTTAAAATGTTCTCTGGTGTCATATATCACGTTCCTATGAAGTTATAGAGGTATTATAGAATAATAAATTGACTCCTGTGATCAAGTCTGTGGTCTGTTAGGTGATAGATAGAAGTTTTAATGTTGACACAAATGTGTGAATTAAGTAATAGACAAACACTGATAAAGTCATTAGTCTTCATAATCCTAAAAAAACACTCAGTCTGTGCAAATAATGAATAATTAAAGGGTGCTCTCAAGGAGGTTGGAAATAAAAAGCGATAGGATTACTGCAGATCAGTTACCATATAAACGTATTTACTTTCATAAACATTTTCCTCCAAACGATATTTTTAAATCAACACCTTGTACTTTTTACAAGTAAATATAGGTTAATAAAATGTTTTTATTACACTTGCATAAAGTTGAACTGGATTTTATATGAATAAATTATTGTTGCTCTGATCAAGGCTGTCCTTCCAGTTTACCTTCTGAAGAATAAAGTAAAACACCATCTTACATTTTTTAAAAGGTATTGAGAAGGAAAAAACTCCATGACCTTGGACAAACCTTCGTGGTAATAATTTTTTTATTTAAAATCCTGAACTTAATCTTTTTAACCTCCTGATTTCTAACCCCTAATTGGCCTCTACCAACTAATCCTTAACAATTAGACAATGTATATATCTTAACTAAATACAATGATTACTTTCTGTAGATAAACAATTTATTTATATGCTTGACCTAAAATTGGAGAGGTGGTATTTTTTATGTTCTCACATACCATTCAAAATCAAATTAAAAAACTAGTAAATCAATAGGGTGGTAACATTTCACTCCGATGCTTTCAAATTAAAACATTTAAACTTTCTGCATATCATATTGATTAGGTATCTTGATATTCTATATTTTAAAGATTTAAAGAAACCATAAAAAATATATCCTAATTTTCATGAGTGTTTTCAGATTTGATTACTAGTAACAATGCCACTTTACATTCAAATTTAAAAGAAACTGACATACAAACCTCAAATGAATTACAGTAACACACAAATATAATATCCAAAAGAGATGAATAACGAGGAATTTTGGGAATTACAGTAACACACAAATATAATATCCAAAAGAGATGAATGACAAGTAATTTTTGTAACTCTCTGCCAAATTTAACCATACCCCTATTTTTAAATCCCTTACACAAAGTTTTAATAAGAAATTATTAATGGTTACTTCACCTATAGAGAAATAACAAAACTAAGATTAGACGCTTGTTCTTATGACTTAGCATGAAAAATGTTTACTGGACAATGGACGATAGAAAATCGGAAAAGAAAATATTTCATAATTCAATAGATGGGGAATATTTGGGCGATAAGACCGTGTGTTTCAAGTTACATCAACAAAAAGATCCACAGCCTCTGGCCAGGTTTATAAGTCTCTTGTCAGATATCCTTCATAGGGTTGATACCTTTTATATCAGCTGTGTCACATGGTGACTAATTCTAACAGTGCATCTCAACTAAAGGATATTTTGACAACTATTTTGTCATGTCGGACATGTTTTATTCTTTATTATAGTTTTATTTTAAGTGTATCTAATCATTCATGAAGGTATTACCAACAGTTATAGGTACGCTTACTGTAATTTCAATTCGCTTCAAACTCCGCCATTATATCATTGTACCTTGGATGTCATCAATAGGAATAAAAGGTGATGGGGTGTATGTGTAAATAAGACAGCAACCTAACAATACCATAAACCAAAAGACAAAAGAAGGACAACATGCAGTCATGAGAGTATTTCCAATTTGATGAATAAATAAAAATTCTCGACTAAAAAAACAGTAGGATGCAGCAAAACATTACAATACAGACTTTAAAGCAAATACCTTTTCTTGAAAGCGTAATGCCATATTTTTAACAGGTTGAAAAAGTGCCTCATCATCAAAATGTGAGAATGCAGGTTTTTAATATTAATAAAACTGAACATTATGATTTTTCAACTTCTTTTTAATTCTTAGCTCAAAACATGTTCAACAATTAAGAATAGAACCTAACAAATCTGTACAAAGTCACGTACTCATATCGATTAATAAACGTTTATGTAATATACCCTTTACAGGGAAAAAAGAGAGAAAAAGAAAATGACTTGATCGCAAAAAATTACATTAAACTGCTACACACTAGGGTTAACAATGGCAGAAATTAATGAGTTTAAAGCCCTGAATAATACAATAATTGAAGTTTGGAGATCTCCACCATGTGAAGAAATATAAAACCCTTTCAAAAGTTAGGTGAAATTTTTCATTTTGGCATGACAACAAAAGAAAGATGTATGGTTTTGGTAAAAGTGGAGAATAATGTCTAGTCACACAGAAAATGGTGATTTGTATCAAAGCAACAAATACATCAATTCATATACAGCTTTGGAAAATTGCTGGATATTAAATTAACAAATTTTACATTAACATTTATCACTTTTAAGGAATTTTATATAAGAAATGAGTTAAGTATTAATTATTCAGGCCAGGTATCCTCCTTTCCCTGACAAGAAATGTGTATGAATAAATATGCTGTGTGAAAACTGATTAATTATACCTGAACCATGCTGACCCAGGTTAATCTCTGAACTTTGACATCTAAAGCCCATAGGCTGATTTTAAAAAAAAGGTTAAAAAAGGAAACAGGCTTATAAATAGATGTAAAGGTACAAACTAAAACATAACTGACAAAATTGTATATTGTTGAAATTTAGAATATACGTTTGCAACAAACTTCTGATCAATAAAAACACTTTTTGTGATAACTTACATGTAGTTAAAAGTGGACAATTCATTCTATTTATTACACTTCATTAACCAAAAAAAAATTCCCTAAACTGTCATAACTGACCAAAAAATCCCTATTTAATGGAAAGAAATATTATTGTGGTAAAGCAGATGATATTTTTTTGTTATTTTGATCATCTGCTTGACCACAATAATTGTAGTGTAAAATTTGGAAAACAAATATTTGATAGAAAGGGTGGAAAAACTAAAATAAATGGTTTGTGCTTTGTAGAATTATTTTTTTCTAAATCTGACAAAAATTATGAAGTTAAATGGTTGCTCTCTTGACTTACATTTAGCTTCAGTAGTTTGGGGAAAATTAGAATTATTGAAATTGGCATTGATGACAAGAGAATCTTTTAAATAAATATATGTTTTCAGATTACTTCGCTGTTCAGTATGCAGCAAGCCAAAAATGACTTTCAAATCGGTTTGCAAATAAACATTTTAAGAATGCAATGAACGTAAAATGTGTTTTTATACTTTCAATAAATTAAAATCATAGTACAATGAACATATAAAAATAAAATGCAATTAAGTCTTTCTTAACTAAGAATTTAACATACTTTCTGTCAAGTCCACAAATGTACTACACTTGTTTTAAGGTTTAACCTATGACCTAAAAGAACTATGACAGGTTGTAATGGCCCACGGATAATTTATGACATTATTTTATAGGACACAATTCTTTACTTAAGATAACACTTAATACAAGACCAGATATGATGATCTCATCTTTAAGTTAGTGTTTTCTTAAAAAAAATTGGTCAGTGTTCAAAACCGAAGTAGATATTTATTAGCAATTTTTTCTTCGAATAAGGTCACATTCAAATTTATTGTATGAAAAAAGAAGATGCAACTTAATTCAATTCAACAAACTCGAGAAAACGGTGAAAAAATCTACATTTGTTTAGTTTTTCTAGAAATGATCTTTCAATTTTAAAAAAAAGTTCTTACTCAATTTCAAGGCTTTAAAACAGTAGATGCAAATTCTTTAACAAGCTCCAGAAACAGAAAAAAACCCAAGCCATTTGTTTCTGTTAAATCTGACAACTTAATGTTTTTAGAACCATGTCAGCTTTAATGTTAAGAAAAAATTTCACTGAATCTGTTAATTCAATTTTGATGCTTAAAACGTTTATTACAGAGCCGTATGTTAATACAGCTTACATTGAACTTAGATATAATGCTACAAAAACTTGCACTAAAAGTGTAAATTTTAAATATTTATTTTGGAAGTTAGTGCTCTTTTTTTTATTTTAATCAAATACAATTTTACGCTTTTGTTGTGATAACCCTCACATTTGTCATGAAAAAATCATTGAAATCTTCCACTTAATGTCAACAAAGTTTAATCTTCTTACTGCCAGATTGAGGTTCATGTTTCAATGAATAACAAATATTTTTGTGGCATAATTTGATACAAATTTCCGATAGGTAGATAAACATAGTTGTATGAATAGTACAAACAGGAAAAATATATACAAATCGTTCCAATATATCTCCTGAACAAAGAGTAACATCAACATTACCGTAAAATGTAACAATGCTATACACAAACTCACCTTTCATGATCAGGTGAAAAAAACAGGTAAAATTGTCCACCATTTAATATCCGATAAACAAATTAAATCTCAAGTATAATTCCCTACATAGTGTAATAAAATGTTTTAACCTCCTATTATAAGAAAATGCATTTTTGCAACAGAAATGTACACAATTTATTCTCTACATAGGTTTTAATCCTTGTCCATCGTCTGTATTTTATGAAAACATTTACACACAACCAACACACAAAGTTTTCACGCTTGGTTTGCTACATAAAGAATACAACCCATTCATTGCCTGTAAGAAGGACCACGTGTTCTATTCCCTAAACCATTACCTTCAATTTGATGACTGACAACTAAGAGGCCATCAAATAGGGTAAATCTTCATGGTAATATAATTATTATACATAAAGATCATACAAGATAAGAAACCTACTTTAAAAACCCTGTGGTGCTCTTGTGTGGATTTTATTTCTTCCCTTCTCTGTTTTTCTTGGATACAGCAATTCTGGAAAAGATAAGATGCATAAAAATATATGTATAGAAGAAGATTTACATATCTTTACTAAAAAAAGTTTTTATTATTACAAAAAACAATCATTGCTTCTAAAGACTCATTTTAAAAAGTTTGGTGTAATAAACTCTGATATGATGTAAAGATGAAGTTTTTTTTATTCTGTTTTACTCTAAAATGAGTTTTAATTTACATTTAAAAAAAAAAACACAACCAAATGAAAACAATTTGCATGATTTTATGACCAACAAAAAAAATAAAAAAAAAAAATTGTGCTTCAGCAGTATTTGCATTTCCACATAATTTTTTTTGTGGAATGTTTTTTTTAAAGGAAAACAGAGCTCACTTAAAACTTTTAATTCCTTCCTATCACCCCCTCTCCCAAAAAATCCCAAACCCTAATCAAATAAGATTGAGAGAGTAGGCCCTCAAAAATGAATGCATTTAATTCTAAAGGCCTGCTTGATTAAAGCACACATAAAGGGAGGTAATCACTCAAAATAATATTTCAAGAGCAAAACTAAGAATTTCTGACAGTAGGAATAGAGAACTTTTATGCAAGTTATCTCCCTTTTACAAGAATAATGGCACACTAAGCAAACATAAAAGACAAAATATAGTGAGTTTATATAATGTCTCTTTATTTTTAATTCAAACGTACACACTTAAAAAATATAATTTTGGAGTGTTATTTTCTAAGAAAATAATCAAAATGTTTTGTTTCTTCGGACCCACTGATGAATAAGTTTAGAAGTAAATACATGAAAATTAAAAGCATCACTTCTAAATACAGACCTAAGCAGAAAAGCCCAAAGTGTCTTGTGTCAAGTTTGCATGAGGGAGTGGCATCTTTAACCTTACAAGTACAAGACTCAGAATATAACCAGACTAAGAATATCTAAATATGTATCATTTTAATCATGTCAGTACTAAAGAGCACTCTCTACTGCAAGTATACAAGCATCAGCATCAAATCTGAACCAGTAATCTCTTTGTATGGAATTAAGATATTTGATCTGGTGTTTATTAGATAACATAAATGACCACAATATTGAAACCCTACGAGAAAATCAGGAATTGAAATTTTATTTTCTGTTGAGACTAAAAGATTGGAAAACTTAATGCATAAACATTTAAGAGCATCAAAAGAATTCAATTTTGAAAAAAAAGAAAGCTGGCTTGATATAGTTGAATAGCCCTTGTACAGAATTGAGAATGGAAAATGGGAAAGTGTTAAAGAGACAAAAACTTGACAAAAGACCAGAAAATAGCCCAAGGCCATCAATGGGTATTCAACACAGCCACCAAAAAAGACCAATATTTCACCCTGTTCCTACTGCACAGTGTTTCCTTTTACTTTTAAAAGGCTCTGTTCATTAGGAGTAGGATTAAGTTTTAGTTTAGGTTTAAAGAAATATATAAGAGCTATGGTAGATGTTAAGGTAGGATTAGGGATAATAAGAATATATATCCCTTTATGGTAAATATATCCTAAAACAAAATGGCCTAAAATGCCCCCCCCCCCCCCCCAAAAAAAAAGAAGATTTTCCAGTACAAGAATAGACTCCTGTCTAGGACCTCTTTAAATAATGTTTTGGGTATTGTTCACAAGTTTTTGTCAACTTGAACAGGTCAAATTTCCAACAAGAGAAGGGTATTGGTAGCTTATTTAAAGGTGCAAATATTTCTACACGGTTGACGTCCACAGTATTCAAAATCATCCAAGTATGCAACAATAAAGAATTTTAGACCTGTACTTAATTACATGTTCTATTTGTTATTGAATTTTACAACATAATGATACAATGTGCAAGATCTATATCATAAAAATGTTTATAAATGAACTAAAAATCTAGCCGTCAATTTCGTTATTAAAATGCAATGTGCATATTTTTCATTGATTTTCACTTTTACTTTGGACAATATGTGAAATGAGAGAATAGATTACAATAATTACATTTACCGATAAGTGGTAATGACAAGCAGAGAGTTATGTAAGGTTTTATCATAGCTTACAGGTATTTTGTTTCTTTTCTTGCAACATATTTCTGATTTTTCAATCATAAGAAAATTAATATCTTTATTATTTGCATAGCTCTGCAGATATGGGTTAAAGACGGAATGACTTATGAAATTAGCACAAGAAATGTTGTTTTGATAGAGATGGAACAAGACACCATCATTTGATTTTTAAAAAAAAGATAGGACCAAAGTTAGATAATGATAGGGACATCATTATATTTATTCATAAAAAAACTCTTTAGAAGAAATGATATATATATACTGATGAGAAAAAATAAATATTATCATTCCGAAATATAGATCACACAAATTATAATCTTTTGAATTAATTGAAAAAAAATGCAATAATTTTTTTCATTTCATGTGAAGGACTGTCATATCTTCATAGTTCCATAAGTTAAAACTATATAATGGCTCATTGGCTAAAAAATAGTGACACATAAGGAAAATTATCATGAGTTTTTGAGTGTCTTTTATTTGCCAAATAATTGAAATAAAGCCAAAAATATATATTTGCATATCATTTGTTTTCTCCTCTTTTATTTTTCAGTTCACAATTTTTCAAATTTCATTTGCAACTGTTAAAATTTCCTTTTCATCCTTTGTTTAGTATATATTTGAATGGAAACAGTTTATTGCATTAGAGTTGCTTCCCTTTAACCAGTGATAATATTAGTTGCCTTGGGGTTACAGATAAAAATGTGACAGGATGATGTATCAGGTGAGATATTTACCTGCAGAACATACCAAAATCTATCTCATTATAACACCATATAGATGTTAATCAACAAATGTAATGATTGAGGGAACTGGGGGCAACGCAAATTCTAGGATGGAAAATGTTTGGCAACTTTAATTCAATCTACAATGGAAAAGGTCTTAGTGTAAAGAATCAGAAACATTCAGGGATAAAAAAATCATTATAAGTAAAATGTATCAACAAGAAATTTTTCAAAATAAACCATCCTTGAAGAAATATTTTTCAAAAATAAGAGTATTTGTCAAAATCTGAGAACCATAGATATGCTGTTTTAAAATTTATTTTGTTTTTTTGTATGGAAATAAATATTGTAAATTTTAGCAAGAGTCTTTTTTGGAAAGGTTTCATCCCTTACAATGTGTTTGTCATCTATGGCATTTAAAGGTACATACTTGACATAACTATCAAAAAATTATAACTTTCATGCCTTTTTTTTTTTAATTTTTAAAGATTGACTCAATATTCCTATCTTCAGATTTAGTATAGTTACACATTATACCTTATATGTGTTATCTTGAATGGTAAAAAGTATGCAATATATATGTTCAGGGAGAGTTATCCCATATTTTAAGATAAAAAAATACCAAAGACAAATAATGTCAATAATTAATGATAAATGGAGTTAGTTGCTACCATATATGTTGAAAAAGAGACCTCCATAATTATCATTAACACCTTTCTAATATTTTTTTGTATGAGTTATTGACAACTTTTCAAGTGAAAACAACCAATATGTCAACTTATCTTCAATTCAAGCTATAAACTTGAGGTGAGGCTAAAAGAATGTTATTTGAATCAATTGAATATGTGTCGATCATAGACCAGTAAATTGTGCTCCAAATCAGGATGCACACATCATTCCTAGAATTATTTTTGGAAATAAATAGATCTATTAACGAGAAACATGACATGTATTATCACAGAATGTTACAAAAAGACCACAGCTATTTCCACTTACGGGTTTATTGTTCCTTATTAAGAAGATGTTACAATGTTCAAGCATTTTGTTTTTCTTTGCTAAATCAATGTAGTATTTACAGAGCTACTAATAAGTTAGCTTTAAAAGTATAATGGTAAACTCATGGATATGTATTAAGCCAGGCCAGGTTTCACAATCAAAGGTGTAAAACTGGGTTTGAAAATCCATCCGCTTGGAATAATTATTCATGTCTTAAATTGATGGCAAAGCAGAACAATTAGTTTTTTAGGTATGAATAAAGAAAAAATTTACTTTTGAAAGATAATGGGAAACATTTTTAATAAAGTTCCTGTTTCAATGTGTACAATGAATTTTTTAAAACCTCAATAATGAGTAAAAATATATAGAGCCCAATGCTATTTTTCTCCCCATGATATATCTCTTTAGCATGAAACAATGTAAAATGAGCTTTCACTGTGAATGAAAAATGATTGTATAATAAACTACAATTCTATCTAAACAGATGGTATAGTAATTAAAGACTAATATTCTGTTTTTTCCTTTCTCCAGAAAAAATAAATTAAAGACAAAACAAGGATGCATAATGCCAAATTCTTGACAAAAAATGAATGATATTAAAACAAATATATATTGTTGCACAACTGTATAGATGATGATTGTTACTGGTAGATGATACAAATGTTTGTATTTATAGCTGGAGAACATGATGGATAGCAAGCAGAGGCAATCTGACAGTTTAAATAAACCAACAGATACACCGAATAAATAATCACATTTTGATTTGAACATTTTTTTCGACAAACAGAATTTTTTGACATGAGATTTATGACCACAGCGTCTCTCGTCTATAATCATTTTTTCTGATAAATTTGATTTTTTTTTGGCAAAAACGTTTTGGTATTTGTAAAGATTCTAAATTAAGACAAGTCAACCCACATTAATTGAAGGTATCATTTGTTTCATTAATTTTTCTTTATAAAGTTGGGCAGATTTACAAAAAGATTTTACATTTATTTTAGTAGGAAAATCAGGTATTTGATTACAGTATGGAATTTGTATGTTATTCTATTGCCTGCTAACATTGCCATATTAAGTCTTTTAATTTTCTTCATAACAGATTTTTTTTCAAATTCTGACTTTAGACTCTGAAGTAAAAAAAAAATCAACATCTTACCTTCTCTGTTGCAGAATATTGTTATTTTTGGGGTAAAAAATAAAGGTGGTTATGGTTTCGATACACAACAATGATTTCCCCCAAAATTTCACCAAAAGATAGTTTTATTTTCCTTCTTTTAGTTGCTCTTAAATGACCAAGAACCAGAATCTCCTACCATAGAGTAGGTATAACCTGTCAAAATATTATATATTCTGGGATCAAAAGTTGGTAATGCCAGGTCTATATTACAATTCCCAAAACTTCTTCTTTCATATTCAAACATCCTAATAAAATCATCTAAAACTGTTCTTTTAATTATATACAACATTCTTTCTAAAATCCAAAGAAATGGTCTACTGTATATTCATTATTATTTGTTGGATACACATTTTCTTGGGTTTCATGGGTACAGCTGACCATGAAATCAAATATCCATGAATTATAATGCAAGTTTTCAGCAATTCATAAAAATTGATACCCATGAAAAATAAATGAATCCCCAGTAATCTATTATATCCATTCATCTTACTAAAATCACTAGAATTGTATCTATTATCACATAAACTGAGCTGTTTGTTGATTAGCTTTGTGACCCTGTACATGACAGATAGACGAAGTACCCATGAGATATCCAGCATTCTTAACTGACATAGCCATGAATCAGTTACACACTCAATTTCTTCAAATCTTTCATCAAATTCACTTTAATTGTAAATTTTGATGGATATAGAATCATGTTGCTTTGATGAAAATTATCAGTTTGAACTTGCAAATAACTTACTGACACAGTTTAGGACCATCTCAATGATAAAAATAGATTATAGTCATCTAAGATAGCCATCAAAGAGACTGATGTGATTAATTCTAATATTTTTGATGGAGACTTATGAATTTTTAGGAATACTATTCTATTTTTTTTAAATGGAAGATTTTAAATTTCAAAGGAAAAGGTACATAAAATTCAGATATTTTGACACCAGTCTAAAAAAACATAGGTTTGTAAAAATGCAATAAATCTAATCCATGAAAAGTTTGGAAAATTCACTTAATGCTGTTCCCAGAAACTGACCCTGTTTTGACTAGACTAACACAGTTTCTATTGTTCAATAATAAAAAAAGCTTGAAATTATAAAAATAGATTGAGATGAATGTTCAAGTTCAATGAAAAAGCATTAAAGAACCAAAATCGAACGAAAAGGGCAATCCCAACATCTAGAGGTTTACATATGTATATAAACTACAAGTGAAAGGTTTAGCTAGCTAAAAAACCAGGTCTAATCCACCTTTTTCCAGGAAAAAACAAACCAGGAATCAGCCTTAGTAAGACATATTTTGAAAATATAATTTACATCATTGACCAATCACATTGCTAAAAATTATTTGACCTTCACCTTAGTTAAAAAAGTTTGCTTGTTTTGTCCAATATCAAGTTGTTGCAACATAAATGAATCTAAGAGAATGTTCTGACAGTTTTCATTATTTATAATGTATTTAGACACAGTAGGGAGTATACTAGGATTTCTAACCTTACATCATAAACAGCAATAATTTCACAGAACATTGAAAACACATCAGTTTTCTGTCATCTGATATTTTTTTAAACTTATTAATGATTTTTCAATATTATCCTCCTGCATGGAAACTTTTGAGAAAAATTAATGGGAAACCATCAACCACAGTTTTATACTTTTACAGACACAAATTTTGCATGTTACAGATAACAATTTGGGAAGGTAATTGATTTTATAATTTGATTAGGGACCTTCCCCTTTTGAGTTTTCCTTGTCGATGGGTATATTTCTTATTTTACTTTTTAGGTTTTTCAGGAGAATGTTGCCATAGAAAAGCTTATAGATCCATCTTCCATATAAATTACAGTAATTTCCGAGAATACCTTTAGACTAAATGTAAAGGAACAAAAATCAATAGAAATCTCTATAAATTGAACAAAAGTGCAGGGGTTGAAGTCATGAAATACTTGAAACATGAAATCCAGCATTTTGATTGGTTGATTTTGGAGAGTGAGTAGAAAAAACTTACTTAAAATTTTGAAGACTTGAAGGCCAGGACCTAAATCATATGTCAGAACTACTCCCTTTCCCATCACTATAAAGAGGCTTCAAAAAGGTTAAAAGTCTCAAAAAGAATTTCAATAACAATACATTTATCAAATTTGATGTAAGTGATTAACCAGGTGTGAGACAACATTAGTACAATTTCTCCAGGTACTTCTCAGCATAAAACTATTAAGTAACAGTGGAAAACTAGGAGCTATAGGTTTTATGTAATAAACTTCAATTGATAAAATTACCACCTGTCCCTCATAATTTATGTTTCCAGGGTAACAAAAATACATTAAGAATTTATCTTTATAAATGTTGTTTCCTCAGAAAAAAAATTCAACATCTTTTACTTTTTCAATCAATTTTTAACATCTTGAGAAAATATGACTAGCCATTTGCAAAATGGACCAGTCTACTGCAGAGATGAAATTCCAAATGAACACCACATAGTCAGGGGAGATTACTCCTGCTGTTAAAGGGGCACTAGCTGTCAAATTCATGTTCACCTTTTCTAATCAAATTCTCATATTTAATTTTATAACAATGTAAAACATTTATCCAAACTATTAAAAGTCTAAATAAAACAATAAAAAAGGCACAGGCATGAAAATATGTAGCTTCGTTTCATATGTATTTGAGTCTAGATGCCATCTAATTATTTGTGGAGTTGACCTCTATAGTCATCCGATGACCATATAAGTGATGTAAACATAAATATAGATATAAATAGATTAAGCTAACACGCGCTGTTGAATTATTCTATGTCTATGTCTATTTAATTTCATATCACAAATAAAAAATAAATGTTTTTCCTTGTTTTTCCCTGTATTATAATGTGTATTTGTGGATCGAATCAGTCAATCAAATGATTTACCTTTGTTTCACTTTCAATGTTGACATTCTCATCCTTTAAATAAGTTTACACATACAATTCACGTGTTATCCATCTCAAGCTAAGGGGTTAAATTAAAGTTCACATAAATACAGATTCAAGGAGGTCTAATTATTCACTTGCAAGTGAATAATTCATAATCAATTTTTTTTTGGTCAAAATTGAACCTTATTTGCTTCTAAAAGGGACTTCTTATTTCACTATTTGTATTTCATTACTGATTGAGCCAAAAAAAATAATATATTAGGTTTTTCATATATCTCCTAGCTTATTAGTGCCCCTTTAAGGGTCATTTCAGCAAAAAAACTAAAAACAAATGTGTTTCCATTCCTATTCTTAATTGTTCCTATAAACAAAAGATATGAAAAGCTTAATTTTTAGATTACTTTAAAAATAATAAAAAAACAAGTTTGAATCAGACTTTCCTCCCCCTTTTATAAATAGCTTTCATTGTTATTAACTACCTTCCACATCAGAAAACATTTTTATTGTAAGCACTAGCGACACATTTATAAAATGTAAAGAATCTGCCTGACAACTGACATACATATATGAAGTACATGATTTTAACATAATGTCATATCATCATGTTTTCTTGTCTTATTTGGAGTGTTAGTTTAAAATCAAAGAAGTTTTTATGTTTTCTCCAGGAAACTGTCGATGTCAAACCAGTGCAAACACGACAGCTCAGTCCGTAACTAATGTCCTCACTGAACAAACATCTCTGGTCACTTGTTTTACAGTTTTCTGAGACAATTTTCCCATAGTTTTATCACAAAAATGTCTGTAAATTTTCTTTTTACTATAAAGTGTGCTTGCTTCAAGTTTTACGTGAAACTTGAAATTGTTTCACCTTAGACTGAAATAACTCAATTTTTAACAAAGATTTATAACATGAGGTTTCTTTTGTCCATAATTTTATTTCAAAATAAAGAACACATCTTCTACTACTTTCACATTTTTCCATATATGTTACAAGAGACTGTTTATTTGTAAATTATTCACTAGATTTCCAAAGTTTCAAGATTTTAAGCAAATTTTTTATTTCTTTTTTGCAATATGAATAACATTTGATAGTCAAATTTACTTTACATAAAAAAAAATATGTTAGGTTACCTGTTTTTAAGCCACAAACAATTCAAATTTTATGATTTAAGACATTATGCAGGGTTATTATAATTAGAATTAATTATATACAAATAAATATAGAGAATTAAATTACAGAAAACAAGAACTAGTAGAAACCCATGAGACAGCAAGTCAACCCCAAGAGCAAAACAAAAATTACCATATGTGAATACCCACAGTTCAATCATTTATGATTTCTTTTTTTTTAAATTCAGTTTGAAATCAGGTTAAATTCTGAATTCAAATAACAGAAGGTCATAAAATAGCACTCAACAACATTAGTTTGGAAAAAAACCAACATAAATGCCAATAGCAATAAAGCAAGGGAGATAATTCAATGAAAAGAAAAGAATATTCAAGTAGAAAGAAAATGGTGTTATACGATATTTGCTGATGGCAATATTTGTTGAATCAAAATTGACAAATTAATTTTCATGTGATTAGAAAACTATGTAATTGTTTGTTTACTCACTATCTGAAATCAAAACTCGTCACTTTCAACTCAAACCTGAAATAGAAGAAGAAAATACTTAGCATTTTACACCAAATGTATTACTGCAATAACAACTAAATATGTGTGACTAATTCTAGAAAGCAACACTTCCAATAGGAGCTTCCAATGCCTTATACTAGACAAATTGAGCACCATGGATAGTGTGTGTTGTGTTACATGCTAGATAAGGATTTTTCATTGGCTTTTTTTTCTATTCTAGTTGTTTTCAAATAGATTTATGCTTGACAGATATTGGTTTGTGGCAAGCTTTATCCTTAAAATATATATACTGGGTTTTATACTTCAAATCATCATTTAATAGGCTTCATTCAAAAAGACACTTTAAATTAGAAATAATTAGTTTTCTTTCTAATTCTTGAAACAGACAGGAAGTACTAATCAGACATCAGTTAGAATTTGGAGATGGGGATTATTTATTTGCCCAATTCTGCTAAATTTAACAGGCCTTGCACTTAATAGCCTAACTGAAAGCATGCTTTCTAAATCAAAAACACAAACACTTCTATCATAAGCTTTGTCATATCACTGAATATGATTCATTGACATACTGAAAATATAATAAAGAAGATATGGTATGATTGCCAATGAGACAACTCTCCACAAAAGACCAAATGACACAGAAATAAACAAATATATGTCACCGTACAACAATTAGCAAAGCCCATACTGCATAGTCAGCTGTAAAATGCCCCAAGATGACAAATGTAAAACAACTTTTAAGTTATGTCCCCTTAATACAAAAGTACTTCCCCCATAAAGTGGTATTAATACAGTTCAAACTATCCATTATGTAATATTTCCAAATAAATAAATCACAACTATAAAAACATCAAAGAAAAGTATGTACTCCCTCCTCCTGGTTCTAAATTTATACATCGAGTTCACTCTGGCAGAAAAAGGATTTTCTTCTTCAATTGAGTTAGCAAATTTAAAGGTAATTTTGCACCCTGGTGACTCTCCCTGAGAAAAATATGGACAAAGTATATTTTAGAATTGATTTTGGCGATCGGTTCATTTATTTCTGTATCTCAAGCTGGTGCAACAGGTCATGACAAACAGTTGGACGTTATTTTAACACCAATGAATACACAAGATTTTAAAAGGTGTATGTAAGCTTGGTAAAATGATTGATGTATGCATGAAGTGACAGTACTGACGATTCGTAACAGGTGAAGAAAGTTAGGTAATGTTGACAAAATCTTACAAACTTTTGTTCCGTGTGGACGTCTAACACAATGATATGGGACAATCATCTACGGCAAGATGAATAAAGTCAAGTGTACTCAAAAACATTACCGTCAAATAATTGCTTTCTAAACGGAAAATAAAGGCAAAATATAGGCGACAGATATTGACAAATTTTCTATTTGCTTCACGACAAGGTAAAGATATAAATGGCGAGTAAATCCTTTTTCTAACGAAATCCAACACCTGGAATAAAAGATTTTATTGATTCAATAGTTCGTATATTTGTAAGGATATGGATGCAAATGAATCTTGGACCTAGAACTGTACTTGGCTATCCAGTTTAATTCTCCATCCATCATTTTTAACATCTTTTCTAAACCAATTTCAAATCACAAAATAGCTCATATAAATTATCAATGGAAGTTTTGTGAAAGAAGTATCTTATACGTCACCCTTTTGTGAATATTCTTTTTTTTAAACTATGCATTTATATGGTCAATTTCTTCAAAATTGGTTTTTATGAAAGAAATAGATTGATGGCCCTTAAATTTTAGGTGAGAAATTTAAACACTAAATATCAAACAGAAGCAAGTTCAAATTTACAAATAAATTGTCTATCTACCATGAAAAACTCACTTGTGAACATTAAATAAAAATTAATATGGTCATTTGAACCATAAAAGCAGATGGCCATATGTTAATCAATTTCAATGTTAATATTTCAAAAATACATTTAATCAACAGGGAAAAGAATAAAGTGGAAAAATAAAACCTAATAAATTTGTAAAATACAATCCTTTGATCTCAAAACAGAGGAAATCTCCACTTTACTACCCATATTATTAAAGCAATGATTCAATATTACCCTGTTTTAAATAATTAAAGAATATCTTGTATTACTAATCTTTCGTTAAAAAAAACAAACTTAGAAGAGTATATGTATAGAGTATTGACCCCCTAAATATAACACCTTTCTGAATATGCAATTTAAAGCAATCTAATAAAGACAATCTTAAAGATTTGTAAAGATTTCCATTCAAACTTAGACACCGTGGGTTATTTAGCATGACTAATTACTTTGAAAACACACCCGTCTTATTCAAACTGATACATTTTTTCCGTAAAGACCCATTGTATGTGACTGGGATAGAATTTCAGTCATCATAAAAAACGTCACTTCAATTTTACTTAGCGTCTTCGGTTTTGAAAAAAATATCTAAACTAGTCCATAGAAATCCTCTATGCATATCGTGCTAAACTATTTCAAGTCGGGTGTCGATACGGCAATAAAAACAGACTAAATGCTCATTTATGGACTCGGAATGTAATTGAGACACCAGGTTACACAATGGTTTATAGATCTCCTAACTGATATAACATTGTTAACAATCTGGTATCAATACCAGACCGGTAACCATGACAAACAAATTTGGCCACAAAGGAAATTTGTCAAACTTACTGGTCAGCAGAAAATAAAAGTAAAAGATCAAGTAATAATACTTGCATAACTTTTTTCCATGACATTTTCTTATAAAAGTTAAACACAATTTGATTTTCTTAGGGTGTAGCTATCATTTAGTCACTTGTTATAAATCATCCTTATAAAAAGAAAGAAACAGAATAAACCATACCTGTAGCCAGGGTGGGTTCAAGGGAATTAGTACAAAACAGAATAAACCACACCTGTAGCCAGGGTCAAGGGAATTAGTACAAAACAGAATAAACCACACCTGTAGCCAAGGTGGGTTCAAGGGAATTTATAAGTACAACCCCCCCCCCCCCCCCTTTTTGCAAACAAATAAGTACTGTTAAAGTCGACATTCTGTTTGAATTGTAACTATTAAAGTTGAGTTAGCTAGTCCATGTAACCCCCCCCCTTTGGATATTCCTGGCTTCAGGCCTGTAAACACCATGGATATCAAACTGAAAATTTACTACATAGGGGGAATTTGTCATATCCTAAACACGTGTCATATCTACTTGTGTTTCTAAAACAGTTTCAGAATGACACATAATTGTTGGAGTCGTCTTCAAATTGTCTAATGATACAATAATTTAGCAGTTTTAAATTACAAATAATATTTGCAGTAATTTCTCTCCTCCAAGGTTGTATTACTATAAAATATATAATTGCACTTTTAAAGATTGCATATAATTATATTTTTGTCAATAGATAATTTAATATTTTGTGTATTATTTCAATTTTGTGACACAACATAGTTTGTAATAGAAATCAGGTGAAATTTAGACAGCATGAACTTTAAAGTCTATTATGGTTATTTTGTGAATAATTTGAAGATTCTATGGCTGGTATTTTAATGACCAATCAAAAGGCCATCATTTTTTTCTTAGATCAAGGTGAAATACTGACATAACAAAATTGAGAACGCCAAATTAAATAGGTTTTTTTTAAACATTAACCTCCCCTTTAAAAGACCAAAAATAAACAATAAGTATAAGATGTGGTATGGTTGCTAATGAGACTGTCAATGTATATCTGTTCTGTCTAACAGAAGTTCCAATGGAAACTTTGTTATAAACATTGTCATAATATCTATTCCTGCTGGATCAAATATTCTATTCTATTCTATACCATTTATGTAGGAACATATACTATAACATTTATTCCTGTGGAAATAATATTCCTGAATATTTTTTCCTTTTGGAACTTATTATATAAAGGAACTTCTATTCTATCAGAGACCAAATGATTCAGATGTTTGCAACTAAAGAATGTTGCAATTCAATAAACATGTAAACTAATGATGCCCTTGTTAACATCAAGGCCAAGTTATAAATTATAAGTACTGAAGATAAGGTCAGAGTTTAAATTTAGAGTTAACACAGGTCAGATAACAAATTTAGAGTTAACACAGGTCAGAGATCAAATTCAGAGTTGCACAGGTCAAAGATCAAGTTTAGAGTTAACAAGGGTCAGAGATCAAATTCAGAGTTTCACAGGTCAAAGATCAAGTTAGAGTTAACACGGGTCAGAGATCAAATTCAGAGTTTCACAGGTCAGAGATCAAGTTTAGAGTTAACACAGGTCAAAGATCAAGTTTAGAGTTTACACAGGTCAGAGATCAAGTTTAGAGTTAACACAGGTCAGAGATCAAGTTTAGAGTTAACACAGGTCAGAGATCAAGTTAAGAGTTAACACAGGTCAAAGATCAAGTTTAAACTTAGCACAGGTCACAAATCAAGTTTAGAGTAACACAGGTCAAAGATCAAGTTTAGAGTTAACACAGGTCAAAGATCAAGTTTAGAGTTAACACAGGTCAAAGATCAAGTTTAGAGTTAACACAGGTCAGAGATAAAGTTCATTGTTAACACAGGTCAAAGATCAAATTTAGAGTAACACAGGTCAGAGGTTACTGTTTATAGTTTTTTCTACTGGTACCCTTACTTTTGTCAACATATATGTGTTCCTCCTAACAGAAGTCGCTGTGGAAACTGTTATAAACAATGTCATAAAATCTGTTCCTGTTGGAAAGATATTCTTTAATCTTAATTCCGTAAGATAAAAATAGTGTAATATTTGTTCCAGCTGAAACAATATTACAGAAAATCTCATCCACTTGGAACTTATATTATGAAGGAAATTTTATTCTGCGACCTTTCCCACATTGAGGTCCCATGCTCTCGATTTTCTTGCCTGGTTTTATAAACCTTGTATGACAGGAACTTTATATAAAACAAATCCTAGAGCTGGTTAAGGTATGGATAAACTATTCATAAGGGGGTTACAATAATGTTTATCTTTCCACTCTGGCTATATTTTAACATACTTATAATTTTACAAGCTCGATATCTATCAATGTTTACATAAATTAAATGTTATATTAAATTTCCTAAGTACTCATTCACACAATGTTTATTATGTAAATGTTTACAAAAATCATAATGAAGTATATAATTTCAAGATAAAATATTATCAAGATCCCCACTTCTGTTTTAATCGTTTAATGATATCGATAAACATTTAAAACATATTTAAACACATACGAAAATACCAATGATATTTGTAACCTTTCATAAGTACAAAAATATTTTGAATGGCAATATTTGAACCAATGGCCCCCTACTAATACAGAAACTAGGTCTTTTTATGTCTACATACTATGGACAAATTGGACATGGGATTTCTGACAGACTTGCTACATTCTCTTTAAACAACAACCAAATGGCTTTGTCCCCTATTTCTAAAGACGAACATATCCATTTTTATATATTCATTCTTTTCTTTGTCCTTTCGCTGCTTGATATGGTATTGATAAAATACATCCTTTAACAAAGCAATAATTAAATTCAGTTTTTTAAACATCAAATCATTAAATTTAATACAAATTTGATAAATACCCATAAAAAAACTGTTCTTTAGGAGAGTATTTCAAAATTAAAGACGGTGTGAAATTTGACAAATTTGTACTGGGTTGTTCGGTGCACTGCTGTTTGTTGTATCCAATTGACTGGAATTAACATTCACAAAACCTGGAGTAATCATGCTTATAATACGGAAAAATGTCTCCGTCAATGGGGAAAACATTAATTTTAAATGCTTGTTTGAGTCTAGAATATTTTTACTATGTTTAACTTTTAGCTTTTATAAGCAGATCACTATAGCGTGCATCCATTCTTTTCTTAAGCTAACAGCAGTCATTATACTATAATCCAAACTCACATTTTTTTGTGACCTTATTTTAAGCATTTATGTCATTTAGATACATAGCTTATTTCACAAGAAAATTCTAATGTGCTTTGAATTTTTGTACCCAAAACAGCCAGTACTTAGATTTGAATGACTGCAAATAATGATCCTATAAAAGCCACTGCAATGAAAACAATATCTACCGTGTTACGTAACTACGTCAATCAAACACCAGCTAAAAACACATGTCATCAACATGGTGTAACCTTGTTCATACATTCCCAGATACAACGCGGACATGCAACATTTGTGCCATGCATATTAATATATAACAATATTCAAACAGAGCTTCGTCTGGGATCTACGGATCATTTCTAATTTCCGTCTAATTTTGATATGTTTCATCTTGATATGTAAAGGATGGGATCAGGTGCCAAAAAATCAACTTGATAAGTACGGGAAAATAAATATTTATGATATTATCGAATAATGCAAAAAATGTGTTACAAATGCTTCTTGTTGTAAATTGCTTTATTTATTATAGATACGGTAAACTTGATTCTTCTGTTACTAACATTACTAAAGTTCCCAACTACATTCATGTGATGTGATGTTTTTACAAAGCCTAGTACCTCGTCATTATATAACGATCGGTCTTTGTTGTGTTTTTGAAGAAACTGTATCCTAGTGCTAATGTTCACTTTAGCAGCGTGTTTCCATACAAAACATGACTATTTAACTATAAGTACTTGCTATTTTTTTCTTCATTTTAGCAGCATGTTTCCATACAGAACATGACTATTTAACTAAGTACTTGCTAGTTTGTATTATTTTGGATCCAACTGATGTTGAGTTACATTCAGTTCGAACAAATTGACAGAAACGCTGTCTGATTGAAAATGTCATGTGATTCAATTATTGCTAATTTCCTTATTTTCTTTGTGAACTGTAAACATATTTAGGTAATGATGGTAACGATTCACAAATGAAATTCTGATAAATTCCAAAATAAACGTGTCTAATGAAGCTAATTTACTGATTGTCTTGGTTCATACAAATCTTGCACCATGATTTTTTCATTTCAAAATAGAAATGTTTCAAGCATTCAGACAGTGACGATACATGGTCTCAACCGGGTTGGACTTTAGTTGCCAGATTTCTAAATAAAATAAAGCACTTGATAATGTATAAGTTCTAAAAGATGGGTGAAAGATAACTAAAGATTTAAAAAAAAAATACCATATAAAACAAAGATAGAGTATGTTTCAAACACTCTTTTAATTTTTAACAGATCAGGTGAAAACCTGTTAATAGAAGACCAGTCCTAAAGATATGACATCACCATAAATCCCTCCCCAACACAAATAATATTGTTTTATAAGTTTCCAATTCTGAATCAGAACTTGTAAAATTAATTTTAATTTTAAATTTTAATATTTTTTAAACTTCTTAATTCTTATGTACTGTTTTAATCTTTGGGTTAAAAAAGAATTCAAAGATCAGCACAAGATGTTAAATTAATAGCATATGACCTGCTTCTGATTCAACATCTGTGACCAATGCACGATTATTAAATTTGTATTACTTATTTTGTGATTCCCTTTTTGTTATTTTTTTTTATTTCAACTATCAAAATATAATTTTCTTTCTGTTAGTGTACGGATTAGGACTTCAATGCCTATAAACTTTATAAAAATCCAATTAAAGATATCATAGAAATCTTTAGTTACTTCCTTTATAATCATTCAAGCATTAAATAACATTTGTGAAACAGACTATAGCTCAATTTTAATAAAAAACACATAAATGTCAGTAAATATCTTATAAAAGTGTAACACAACTCATAATCTGACAGAGAAGCCGAGCTATGAAAATAACATATGAAATCTTATATATCTGATCAACGTAGATTAAATAGTTACTCTCGTACAAACAATCCATTATGTAATTGCCGGTAATGTACAATTCTGATCATTTCTGTAATTCTCATCGTGACATGCCATAGTCTTAACTGAAATTTCATTAATTTATCCCCTCAGGAATTTGGGCAAAAGTGGGAGATTGGGAAAAGGAGTGGACTTTTTATTTAAATCAAAAAAAATAAAAATTTCGAAACCTTTTAATACACTGGTTTTTTTTATTCAAAGCTTAAGGTATTTGTATTTAGTTTTCTCATAGGAATTTATAATATGGTATACAATTTCCTTATACCAATCCATCAACAGATTTTTTTTTAAACTTACTGTTTGTTATGCCTTTTTTTTTTAAATGACAGTTAACTCTTTCAATTCCTTTTCAGGTGTTGTTGATAACTGAACAGCAGCTACCAATGAGATACTAAGAGCAAATGTTCAGGGGGCAAGAGTTTATATACTGGGAAACGGGACCTATCTTCTTGTCTGACATTGCAACAACCCAACAGAAAAAAATGCCTAAACATTAGACATACATGATTTGTTATTTGAAAAAGACTATAAGCTATAAATGACAAATTAAGAATGTTTTTGTGATCCATAAAAGTCAAGTTTATTTAGCATGATCTTAACACTTGGGCAATGCTTGCAGTATTTGTCAGTAATTGTTGAATACATGTGTGAAAACTTGCACAATTATAATCAGAAAGTGATCAAGTGCACGACCTTCAAGAACCCCAAGACATGAGGGTCTAAAGGTGTCACTTGCATCCAAGAAATAACATTGTCTTTTCACATTTTGAGACTTTACATTTGGTCAAAGCAACTGCTGTATAGAAGGAAAGTTAAGCTGTTCAAACAAAAGGTTTTCAGTGAATATGAATGAAAAGATACAATGTAAATATTAATGAAACAGTAACCGATATTACACAAGATGAGCAAATTAAAAGACTGGCATGACAAGTTACTAAAGCGGCCTTAAACTACCTAATCAAAATAGATCATGTCCATGATATGCAGTCCCAGGTGCTGGTGCAGCAAGCCCATAATGATCAAGAAACATAAAAAAGATGCTGCTTCCAGTTGGGAACTTATGGGGCTATATGGTTAATGTATAATGCTTTTTTAAGTCCCATTCCCAACAAGTACCTAGATGGCCCTGTTCCCCTACCCCCTTTTTATATTCCTGGAACTGCTACTGATGATTTTTCCCTGGATTTTTGGAAGCTCTTAACATGTTACAGATTTGTTCTCTAATACAGAACTTTAATGTGCCTTTTGAGTAAAAAGAAATGATTTTTTATATAACATAGACAAAATAACAAAAATATGCTTTAAAACCTCAGATAGAACCTTACGTCTACGTAATGCTTTAGTTGCAGTATACCACAAGAAAATTCAGCAATATCTAATGTCTGATGCATAACTCCTTAAAAACTAATTACATGTGTGAGAAGTTTCACAATTTTTATGAAAGCATTATTGAGTGCATCACCTTCTCTAAGAACATTATAGGCCTATAGGATATCTAAATATATATACACACTATCATTACAAATTGTTCAAATTATGATACAAGACATACTGATAATATTGGGTTATTGAGAACAGATATAATTAAACCTGAAGTAACGAGGATTTAATAGAATAAATAGGAGGGTCTAGGATCAAAACTCAGATGAAAAATGTAAAATTTAAAATGATTTTTTTCTAAAACAATGACTCAAAGAAGTGAACATACACTCCACTAGATTTCATGGAGATGCATGTACAAACATTGCAAAAATTTTGAATAAATGAGACATGAGGTATGATTGCAAATTAGACCACAACCCCTAAAAAATCAACCGATGTAGAAGTAAGCAACAAAAGGAGAAGTACAGCTTTCTGCAATATCAGTTTGTAGACTATCTCTCCATCTGGGGTTAAACAATCTTTGACCTGATTCTACAAGCTGCAAGGTACCAAACAAACATTTGATGCAACCAATACTACTAGATTTCTTAGTTGGACCAATTCCATGTAAAAGTTTACTTCATTTCAATTCAGGTTGTTTCATTTTATCAATGATCTGATTAGAGACCATAATGTTCATTCAAATGCTGAATTGCTAAAAACTGAGAAACAAGCTGAAAATCACTCTTTGAGTGCCCATACAGACCCCAAGTCTTCCACAGAATTATCTTCAGTATATATAAGTTTAAGTAGCTCTTGAAACCTCATGAAATAATTATTTTGATAGCAAAGGATTTATTGAATTCCATCAAATAGTGTAGAAAACAAATAAAATAGAATTGATATAACTAAACCAAGACAACAAAACAAAGCTTACTGCAAAAGAATAACATAGAATTAAGTCTTCCTTACAATAACCTCATGTCTTACTTGTCTGGAACTTAACATAGATTATTTTGGACTATGTAATACCATCATTTATCATAATGATTGAAGAAATATTAAATACCCAGGTTAGACAACTCATTGTTTGCCTTGTAAAAACGATCTTTATTACAAAGCATACCTAAAAGTTGTCTTACCATTTTGGTATTAAGTGTCAATCTTTTGAAGCATTTTGAACAGCCTTGGTCAAGATTAATTTATAAGAAAATATTTTGACCACAGTAAACCCAAGAATTCACCCTATTATGTTTTCAAAGAACCATCTGCCTTCTGAAGATGTAATAAAATCAACGGTACCAATTTTGTTGCACCAGATGCGCATTTCGACAATACATGTCTCTTCAGTGATGCTCGTGGCCAAAATATTTGAAATCCAAAGCATATATAAAAGATGAAGAGCTATAATCCAAAAGGTACAAAAAGTATAGCCAAATTCGTGAAAGGAATCAGAGCTTTGCATGAGGGAGATACATTCCTTAATTTATAATAATTTCTAATATTTTGTAATATGTGCAAGTCAAATAGAACATTCAATAGGCCAAAAAGAAATAGATCAAATAATAATTTCAAAATGGTAATAGTAAAAGTTAAGAAATTTATATATAGACAAAAACCTAATAAATATTTGATGCATAGAAAACCACTTACTACTATTCATATCACACAAAATAATCCAGAAAAAACCCCAAGTAAAGAAGTCTTGTCACTTTCATCTAAATTAGTATGGACATCTAACATGACAATAAATCCAAGCTTTCAGTTTCAATAACAACAGTTCAATGTCAAACAATTTCAATCTGTCAGTCGTCCATTGTTAACCATGACCTCTACTACAAAACAAAATCACTATGACAACTTAAATGACATTTTAGAAATTAGATTTCATTGCAGCGGTCAGCATGTTGTATGTGGGTGGCCATATTTTGAAAGAAAGTGCATGGAACATGACAGAAATGGAACAATAACAGTGGTTATTTTACTATTGGTGTCCTGTGCTCTTTATGAAATGTCAACAAAATCTGACATGGTAAATTTAACTCTCTCTGCCTTTATTTGTATTGAAATGAAACATGGGCTGTTAAAGGCTCAAAGAATAATGCTTATTTGGGCCCAAACATGAAAAGAGTCTAGCTATCTTAAAGCTTCAGCAATGTTTACAATCCTATAGATATAGCAAGATGTGGTGTGAGTGCTATCTCTATAAATAGCAGCTTCTTTTTCCAAGGCAACCCTCGCTGACTTTTGGGATGATTTTTTTTTTTAATAATCAAAAAGGAGAAAAAACTATCTAAGAATGTAGAATGTGCTATGAATTTAACAATGAACAATGCGGTTAGGATAAAAAAGAGACCCAAATAAGACTGTTTAATACCAGTGATGACAAAGCCAGCGATAAAATCATGTCATTTTTTTCAGTTGACACCAATACTTGTACAAGGATATACTATTATCCTATTGAAGGATCAGAAGGTTAGAACTATGTTTTAAACAATATCTTTATGATGTTGCGTGTTAAGTGTCCAACTAACAATGATCATTTCATCCTTGATTTCATTTCTGGCGACACCAGTAAAACTGTTGTATAAAATTACTTTCTACTGTTTCAATTTATTTAATTGTTACATAAAAAATGTATTTAATAAATATATGAAAAATGATAACATAAACAGATTCAATTGTAAGTTGACCAAGAAAAAAACTGCAAATCATCATTTTGTCTCCATAATCACTTTGATATAAAAATATCTCAATTTAAGCCAATCAAACCAGAGAGAATTGGATTCCATTTAACTAAATAGCCAATCAAAAAGCAATAAAATTTTGATCCCTGATAATAGTTTTATACAGTAATCATAACCTTTATTGTGTCTCTTTATTAGAATTTTATGAGCTTGTATTATTTTATGACTTCACCTAACACAGATTTAGTCTGATGGTTTAATAGTGAATTTTATTGAGTATTTTGTCAGCCTACCCTATTAACAATTAGTAGATAAAACTCCTCATAAAACAAAGTTGGTAATTTAATACTACCTCATCACAACATCATACTCCCAAGGCATATTATTAAAAGCAAGTTTAAATTTAAGTTTAATTTCTGTGAACACCTTCAGCAAAGAACGAATACCTTTTAATTTAGAACTACCACTCCATTTTTGTAGGATGCTCATAGAAATATTAAAATAATGAGGTTTGATTGCAAAAGCTATTCACCAAAAGGAAGTCAACTACAGGTCACCGTATTCCTCCAACAATGGCTAAAACCCTTACCTTAAAGTAAGCTATAAATGTCCCGAGGATAAGAACACTGTTCTTGCTTTTTGATTGTTTCCAAGTATAGTGGATCCATTATTATAAACAGGATACTAATGTTTGTTGATTTTGTAGCTAAAGGCTAACAAAATATAAATTTTCCTGTAGGACAGTTTGTTGAATTGGTTAAACCACGAAATTCAATGTTCACAAAACTAACGTTATTTCTCATACATCCACAAAGCTACAAGTTTTACTCCAAGATAAGTACATGTACCTTGAAAATAATTTAATCCATAACAACCACTGCTCCTTTGATTTGAGTAAAGTATAAATTACTGATAGTTCTATTGAAATTTCTCCTCTTATGAGACAATTAATCAGAGTAACTTAACACAGGAAAGTGGCTACTACCGGTAGTCAGACCAAAACTAGTAGCACAGAAATCCAAACTAGTACAGATCGGTTCTTAAAACTGCTAAGAATTGTGGACAGACTCAAGTACAACTAAAATCTGAATCAAAAAGCTAACACTAATGTCATATGCTTTCAATGTTAAATTGTTCAAAACGAAATGAACAAGGTCAAAGGTCTAATAGAAAAGTGACATGATACCTTGACAAAAATTCAGTTTCAACAAAATATTTCTATGACAGATAATAGCCCCTTCAATCTGACATGTTAAGAACCTTGGCCATATTACAACTTTTTGGACATGATAAGGGCACAAGAAGTCAAGTCAACAATAATTCTATGACTTCAACAATAACCTGTTCATAGTGACACTAACAAGACGGTCAAAAGACCTGGCTCAAATTGTGGTCGTCTGACAATAAAATCTTAATGACCATCATTCACAGCTTCTCAGACACTCACAAGATTGTCTCCCTTACCAATACAATTCAATTCAATATTTCCCCACTTTAAAGTGCAATAATAGTGTATTGTAACAAAAATTGGGTAATACAGGGGGAATTCAATCTTCTCCATCAATTCTATAATTAAAATGATGGTTTGTGGATCCCACAATAGACATTGTACCGAACAGCAAGCCAGTAATTAAATCGGTGATGGGAGTGACCGTTCATATCAATGATAATAGCCGTCCATGTCACTTAAGAAACATGATCACTTTCTTTTTCATCAAGTTCGGTCAACTGGTCCAACGTCAATGGTCACTGGACCATGTGACTGCCGATGTCTGCATGAGTTATTTATCATATTGGTTTATTCATTAGATCATCTTGTACCAAACGAAATGACCGATGCTAATATCAAAATTAAAGCAGCCATAGATCACAAGTCTTGTCACAGGCACTGGAGTGTCCTCAGGTCACATGCTCAGTAAATCACACCACATATCACTTTTTTAACATATTAAGTCCAACTCTGAAGGAAATGGTCATTTACACTTAATATAAAAACTCATTTGTCATCATTAATGGTCAAAATAGCTAGCACTTAGTGACCACAATGTCAATATCTAAATGACCAAAAACTGACCAGAAACCACAAATTAGAATTTACTCAGTGGTCACATGAAAAATCTTAAATATGTGCAAGATTAAACATAAATAGAATAAAATGCATCATTTTGTATTTTAATTCCAGTATAAATAGATGTGGAGACTGATATCAACTCTCGGAAAACATTTTCATTTACAGAATTATTTAAAAGTGGTCATTCAAACTAATGAAGAATCTGACCAACAGCCAGGCAAAATTTTTATGATGAAGTTGTATATTGTTTAAGAGAAAACAAGTTGAAGATGAAAAACCCTATTACTTCTCCAAATTATATATTTCGGTTAAAAGAAATTGGGCTTTCTGCTACATGTGTACCAACGAATAGTTCTATATCTCAGAGTATATCTTCCTTATAATTATGATCTGTCATCATAAACCTCTATTACAAGAGAATCATATTTCATTAGTAAGTAAGACTTCACAATATTGTCAGTTCTGAAATGGAAAAGGTTCCATCACTCAACTGAGTCCTTTGGAATATTATAACTGATGAGATATAAACAGATTGCCCAAGGATACAGTCAAATCACTCATATGGCACCTTTGGAATGGAACAGTAGGCAAAACATCCTAGAGGAACATGATGTCAAAATATTCCGATAAGAAGCAAATAATCAAGATTTCTTCTGGAGAATTTTCTAAATTCTAAATGGACAAGATGTCTACAGATTGATTGATTACTTGATTGTTTCTGTCTTAAAGCCAATTTTGGACTATTTTATGGAGGCCAGTTTTCATTGGTGGAGAAAGCCAGAATGATGTCTACAGACATCAAAAACAAATGTCTATGCGAACTTCATATGGATATTATATATGATATATTAATCTCCCTGTCGAAAGAAAGCCAAAGAATGTTTGTGTTTCCCAATTTTTTCCCAGAATAAACTTGAAAACAAACGATTTTAAATCCTGACAATTGAATTGAATTCTCAATTGAGGAACAAATTTGATTCTTTTGCAAAGTTATAACAAAAATCACAACATTATGATAAAATTCTCAGGATTTTAGATATAAAAATCATCTATCTTTTGTATACATTGGATACATGGGTCTTTTCTAATTCATCACTAGAATAAAAAGTTTAGAGCATTTTAATAAAAAAATAGTTAGCCAAAAAATGGATTAACAACGAAAATTACACTTATAAGTTCTGTGCATCCAAAGATCTTCTCTGAAATTCATCTCCATCAGGAACACACAATCAAAACCAAATCAAAAAGACAGAGATGCTTGAAAGACAGGCGGTCAAAATAATAAATGAATAAATGAGGAATTGTAGTTTGATGACTATTTAACTGATGTCAAAGTGAATAACACCTTTAGGTACTTGACATATAAAACTCAACCTTTGACACCAATTTTGTAACAATTAAAGAGTCATATCAATATAACCATTATCACTATTTAGAAATGATTCTAGAATTTAATTTTATCAAAATACAGCTTCCAAAAAGACTGCCACTTTAAAATAACCGTGACTGGTAAGGAGTATCCCTTAATATTCAAAATGTCCTCCGTATTTTGACTCCTGTCTCTCTTCTGACAAAAGCCTGAATCAATTCTGAAATTTAAATTAAATCTGATCTAAAAGTCATTTAATCATTGAAACTTCAAGTTGACGGTGACAGCTTGATTTAATAGGAAGGAAAGTGAACCAATTTTTGCAGTTTGATTTTTACATTAATGATAATTTTTTAAAACTAATGATCCAAGTATACAGTGATTACTTCTGTTTGATTTTTGTGGGTTTTTTTTCCATCAAAGGTATAAAATTTCATTGAAAACATGACTAATATGTAAGTCAGAAAAGTCAAAATACAAACTACGAAAATTTCTGAAGCCAATATTCAAACTTTTTAATAGATTGAATTCCTTTATATCATGTTTTTGTCACAGAGTGACTGAAATGCACCATGTATTCAATGGTGTTTTTTTTCTCTTTATCAATTTGTATTTAGTGTTTTATTTACACATTTAAATCAGAAATTTTGACTATTGATTTCTCAAACTCCATTCAAAAGTTTTGGCAATTTAATTACATAAAAATATTTTGATATCTGACAGTTGTGCATTGTTAGTTTTTTTTAAATTAGTACAATTAGAATTTAATATAAGGAAATTCATAGAAATGAAATAATGAATCACTATCATTATAGATTCAACATTTTGAAATGTTTTAGATCAAGTACTAAATATATTTTTCTATAAAATTTTTAAATATTAATAGTAAATCTGCATATCAAAAGAGAGAATACTTCCTATGATTCAGGCTTCTTTATAACCAGAGTTCGCGAAAACTTTTTTTGATCCGTCAGTCATAGGACTGACAAAGCAAGATTATATGCCGGTCCTACAAATTTTTTGCTGGTCCTACAAAATCTGTCAATTTTATCCTGAAATAAAATCAATAACTTATTTCAACGGAAATTAACTTTATTTATTATATAAGGTTCCACCGCCGATCGTTTGCCAGGAACAGCTCCTTGAACAAATTTGATAGGCCACATGTGGCTCGCCGCCTTGGTCAGTTGGTTTGTTTATAATAAAAATCGGAAACCAGTACCGGAAATTACCGGCAGGTACATCTAATGACCAATGAAAAAACAGTCCATCTGATAACCGATGTAAAAAACGTGCCGACATAGGCACTGCAACGGCCGTTTTTGCATCGGTCATCGGGACCGTCACAAGTGGACAACATACTGGTCCGAGCCTCATTTTGGCGGTCAGGACCGACAGGACCGACGGTTTTCGCGAACTCTGTATAACTAAGATTTTTTTTCTTAAAAATTTCAACTCTTTAAAAATATGAACATCAATAAACCACAGCTTTTAAAATGGATAAATTTCCTGATTTAATATTCATAGATAGGAGGGTAACTAGAACATAGAACTGTTTGTAATATACTTTAGCTACTGACCATTATTCAATTTTGATAAAAATAAAGATTTTATGGGCCAACAAATATTACATTTCCTATTTGATGTATTGATACAGCAGACAAAAAATCTACCAAATATATTCTGTATTTTAGACAAATGACGCTTCCTCCACAGGACAACTCGTAAACTTCAAATATTGATGGATCACATCCCTACGAAAATCATTTTAATATCTAACTGAGAAAAAATAGATTTATTGTAAGAAGTTATGTTGAATGCAGGGATACATAGGCAGGGAATTGTCCCGTCAGTATAAATGGGCATTGTGTAGTAGAAATATATTTAATAGCCATCAATAAAATGGAATTTTAAATTCTCTCTTTCATCTTTGACGCCCATAAACAAAAATTTAAAAACCACGACAGAATTTCTTTTAATATCATTTTTCACGCTTTTCTTATGAATTGTGGGATTTAAGTTTTTTGCACTTTACTAATGACTGTAGCAGAAGTTAGACCCCTTTGAAATTTGATGAAATCTCCTAAAGTATGAGGTTTATATTCATATTAAATCTATTTCACTTCTTCACAGATAAACTGCAAACTGTTGATGTACTTTGTATCAATACTAAAGAAAAACTTGCAAAAAATCCTGCTTTTACTCATTCTGTGTGTCGGTAACAGACTTCAAAGAAGTTAGAATTAATAACCTTTTGGGTAATCTATCTTCTTTTTATCTTTCTTTCAAATAAATCTTCTGAAATATTTGACATAATATGGATAAACACCCCAAAAAAATTCACATGTTAATAATTAAAGCTTCCTCAAATGACATTATTTATCAAACATTTTTTTTTACTCTAGGAACATGAAAGTTTTAAAATTTAAACAGTGAATTTCATATCATTTCTCAAAAATATTAGGAATAGAGACATCAAGACCATTAACAGAGATCTGTTCATAGACTCTAGAAACAGTTAACATTGAAATTCATATCATTTCTCAAAAATTTCAGAAACAGAGACATCATAACCATTACTACAATTCTGTTCACAGACTCTAGAAACAGGTTTTAAATAAAACAGCAAATTTTATTTCATTTCTCAAAAATATTAGATATGGAGACATCATAACCATTACAAGAAATCTATTCACAGACTAGAAAAGGGTTTTAAAATTAAGCAGTAAATTTCAAATCAATAATCAATTCTCAAAAATATTAGAAACAGAGGCAAAATGTAAACTCAAGAAACAGGTTTTAAATTAAAACATATCATTGCTCAAAAATATTAGAATGAATGGCATCCTGACCATTACTAGATATCTGTTCACAGATTCTAGAAACATTTTTTTTTAAATTTAACAGTGAACTTCATATCATTTCTCAAATATTAGAATGAGTGGCATCCTGACCATTACTAGAGATCTGTTCACAGCTGGTTTTATCTTAATTAACTACTTGTAAACTGATATGACTAGGAAAATGATGTGTATTGCCCAAAGCTTGACACTTTTATCACTTCTAAAACCTCTACATGTATAAATTATTACTTCCAATCAATTCAAATCTTTCTATTTCATATACCAAAACAATATAGGTAATAAATCAATAAAAAAACTATCTAAGAAAAAAAAATACATGTATATGATTTCTTGATTATGAAGCTATTCATGGCTGAAGAAAAAAACTTCTGTCAGAAATGAAAGTGTTTGTTGTTAAGTAATGATAATTATCTGTAATGTAATTCAATTCATGTTAAATATGAATAATTTATGTCTCGTTTGAGTTTTTGTGACATGTAAAATTAACATAATGTAGATTTTAATAGTAATTTACATTGTTCTATTATTACCTGACCACATGAATTAGTTTCAAAAAAAAAAAAAATCTTCTTCAAATGTTCATTTCGTTTTGAGGATCATATAAGATATATGGTTTCTTTGTTTTTCGTTCTCTCTATTTTTCTCTGTGGATGGGATTTTTTTTTAAAATTAAAAATTGAAGCAGAAAGCAAAATTTAAGTTCAAATTTTAAGATAACATTTCGCATTCAAAAATTCTTCAATCAAAATTCCTTCAAGTTTTATTACAAGTGAATAATTTATTTGTATTTTTTCTAAATTGGAATTTGGCAAGATATAAAAGTACATTTTGATAAGAGAGATCATATATCCATGTTCTTATGCCTCTCTAATTTGTTTACACACAAATTCAAATAATTTCACACTCACTCCACATGGGGATGATAAAAAACACATAAAATTTGTTTTATGTTCGTAACAAACTATGAGTATGTATTGATAAGTTTAATGTAACTGTATTTCTACGCTGAGTCTATAGCGTTAGGATGTTGATAGTATTAAATCCACATGCTCCTTAGTCAATTTTAACTGTTTTCCAGGGCTAGTAAACATATATTTAAACATTTTATGAGAGGTATTAAAATGAAAATATGAGAAATTACTGTAAATTGATAGGTTTTATAGCATTTTCTTTAAATATTATTTTTCCACTTGAATGAATGAAAACATGCACGATAAAAAGTTTAGTAAAAATTTGATTCGACATTAATTATTTTAAACTGTTAAAATTGAAAGTAGGGATATAAGTAAGATGCAATCTGAAACAATATATAGTTCACAGGTGGATGAAAGTTTTTTTGTCATTTTACATATTGTTTGTAGATTACAGGTAAGTTATTGTTTACCTGGCTATATTTACGATGTAAATAAAACATACAATACTTACTTACCTTAATCAAGACAAAAATTAAGATTTATCCACAAAAAAGCTTTAAAAGTCACAAAATCCACTAAAAGTCATAAAATTTGACAATAAATGCTTGCAGACCTTCAGAATAACATACAGATCACATACTGAAGCAATCCATTTTGTATGGCTGTAGTATAACATAGCGCTCTGCCCACTGGGGCGTACCACTACATAATGACAGAGAAAAATAGCTCTATACTCAACGGCTTTAGTCGTTCAACCAACCAAGCCAATTGTTCAAAGAAAAATATAATTTATTATATTTAAATAAGTGTTGACACTTGGAGGATGAAAAATGAGAAATTTATTAATTTGATTAGATAGAATCCAAATATGGCTAAATCCTTGTACTAATGCGTTTTTTAGCGTTTCTTTTTTACAGATGAAGTTATAGGGAAGATTATACTTGAAGTAGGGAGGACATATCTTATAGGCCTAACTATCTCTCATAAATATGATTAATTAATTTTAGTTGCTAACTGAAATGTGCTGTTTTAAACGTGGAAATGACTTTTTGATGCTGCCAAGAAATCTCTTGCAGCTTTTTGTTTATGAGTGTAATAAAATATCTATTTACTGTTCCTTGTAAAAGCTGAAAAAGGGGGACTGTTTTTGAGATTCTAAATCTTTTGTTTTCTACAAAATACATATTTGTCCTTTTTCTATTGTCTCATTTATAAGCAAAAACATTGAAGATCTGTGAATAGTTTAAATTGAATATTAAATTTAAGTAATTTCAATTACTTTCCAGTTCAAGAATTGGTACAGACATTCTGGTAAAAGAAACTGACATGCAACAAATTGGTAAAAAACTTTTATGCTTTTTATATTAAATAAAAAAACTGCTATTTTGGATAGAATTGTTCATTTTTTTTTCGCCGTTTAAGATATTTCTTTTATTATAACTGTTGAACCATTTGAGATAATTTTAAAATGTAAAGTGTTCTGATTTCAGTGTTTTATGCTCTATCAAATCAAATGGTTGATTTTATCTAATAAATCTATTGAAAATTTCATGTGGCATACCTACAATTTGAACGCTGTTTATTTTTTAACTGCATGGACATAGCAGTGTACTTTTGTTCTTATAGTGTGATCATAGCAGTTTAATTTATTTTCCTGCTTCTCTCCTAAACTAGTGTTACATGCTACAAGCTACAGATTCCATACCCCCTTCCTACAGAAAAGTCCAAATCTTCTTTAAAAAAAACCTCTAATTTCATTATGTTCAAAGCAAATATAATTTTTATACATTAAGATTAAACTATGACCTGTTATCTTTTACAAAACTTTAAAACTGCAATGCTGTAAGGAATTGCTTTCATATTCTTTATACAGTTGTAAAATGAGATGTTTCCATTGTTAAATGTTGTCTTTAATCAAACAAAAACAAAACTCCTTCATAATAAAGTATAAAATGTCAGAAAAAATTGACTCTACTGTTTGGGATGTTCATGACAGTTGTTAAATTAGACCCTTAACATATCTAGTTTTATGTGCATCTTCAACAACTACAACTTCTGTCCAAGTTTGGTAAAAAATCCAGGATAATTTCAGAAACTTATAAAAAATTTTAAAACTTTAACGACAGAGTGTATATAATGTTAACTGGCAGAAAAGTCCATTTATAAGTAAAATACGGATAAACAAGATTTCTTTAACAAAATTTACTTCTAGAGATCATAAACAAGTTTCTGTCCTAAGTTTGGTAGAAATCCAGGATAGAATCAGAAAGATAATAAAATTTCAAAACGTTAACCACAGAATGAATATTTGTGGATGCTGCAGACAACAGCATGTAGGAATGCTATGTCTAGCTTTTAAGACAAAAATCAAGGCTTGACAAAAAGCAGTAAAATTCGACATGAAAGCAACTGGTAAAATTGACCCTACACAAATGTGTACTTGATCTGAGTTTTGTAGTAATAAATATTAGTTATAAGTCTCATAACATTTGGTTGAGGCAAACTTAGGTAAGAACAGAAACGAAAAATTCAGCAATTTTTCCATTTGTAAAGGGGTAAAACTCTAAAACAGTAAAAGTTACACCGCCAAAATCCAAACTCGATCTGTATTTTGTGTTAATAAGCATTGTGTATAAATTTCAAACCATTTGGTTGAGGATTACTAAAGTTGGATTGACACATTCAGCATTTTTTACATTTGTAAAGGGGGCATAATTCTAGAACGTTTAAAGTGAGTCTGTGACACCACTTAAATACACACTTTATCTGTATTTTGTGGTAATAAGCATTGTGTGTAAGTTTCCTAACATTTGGTTGAGGCAAACTTAAGTTAGAGAACAGAAATGACAAATTCAGCATTTTTCCATTTGTAAAGGGACATAACTCTAGAACTGTTTAAGTGACGCCACTAAAATTCACTTGATCTGCGTTTTGTAGTAATTAATCATTTTGTATGTGTTAAATATTAAACATTTGGATGAGGCTACTGTTAGATCTCAACATTCTCAAAATTTCTGCCCTTCAGATTTTGTATAAAGCGGTTTTCTAGATAACGGACAAAACCAGAATTTTACCCCTGTGTTCTATTTTTAGCCATGTCAGCAATATTAGTAGGCAAGCTGGGTCATCAGACATACCCTAATGATGAATGTTTTATCAAATTTGGGCAAAAACTTTCAGGAGTATTTTTTTTAAACATTTAGAGACTACAAGGACAAAGGATGCCAACTGAGGAGATTAGCTTATATGCTAAGAGAAAAAGGTGTAGATAGACATTAAATAACTTCTCTGTCATTTTTTAATTTTATGCTCATTGCTTAATTACATATATTTTAGTATCATATGTTGAATTAAAAATAAGCTAAATAAACAATATTTCAAAATTTTATGAGAATAATAAATCTTGTTAATTCTTATTTTGTCCATTTAGCATTTGCCTGTAATAGAACAAGACAGATTGGTTATTTATGAGACTTATTTGCATTCTGTGAGAAGTTGTTACTAAACTTTTACCAAATTAAGTTAACCACTTATGAAGATATATGGCCATTAACTCTAACAGAATAATACTGGACCATTTTTTATGAAGATGGATGATTATTTTAGCGTCAAATTGCCCTTTAAGTAGTTCCTTAGTCATAAAGACAGAATTCATTAATATCAGGGGAATTGTGTACTCAAAATCCAAGAAACATCAAGAAAACAATTAAGGAATAATACATGTATCTTACAGTTGTTATGTGAAGCTAAGAGTAATTTTGCATCCTTCAATTCTTTAAAAATAGATTTATTATTTTCCTAAGAACCAAATTTGTTAATCAACCAACCCCCTTTTTAATAGGTTCTTTCCATTACAGGAAGTGCTGATCTGTTCTTTTAGACTTTTAACCCTGATCCAGTTGGCTAAAACACCTTCCTTCAAGTTTCCATCCCAAACTCTACCATTTTGTTTTTACCCGAAACTTTTGGAAATGTTGAACTTATAATCAATAGGATTCTTATACCCCTCCCCCTCCCCAATCAGATACATGACCATAGGTTTAAGTAGGATTCCAATTCCATGAAAGATTCCAAAATAATCATTTAGAAACCACTTTTCTGTAAAAAAAAATATAGGTATGTTTTTAGTATCTGCAATGTTGCAATTTAGAAAGTCAACATCATTATCTTTTCATTCTATTGGGACCTTTCCTTTATTATATTTGACCACTTGATCCAGTTTGATCCCATCCTAAGTTAACAATTGGCAGTTTAAACTAACCTGAGGCACTGCTACTTTATGAATCACCCTTTCTTGTTCTTGACTTAAGGTTATGAAAAAGAAGCAAACGATCAATGACACTTAGGTCAAGGTCAGATTATTCATGTCAGACAGACATATACACCTTACAATTTTTTTATACACCAAATAGTTGCATATGCTAATTGAAAATATATCACAAAAACTTAACATTGACCAATGAACTCTACAAAAACAGGTTAAGGTCAGATGAAACTTGCCAGACAGACATGTGCACTTTACAATTATTCCATACACAAAATATACATGTAGCTGACCTTTTAGTATTTGAAACACACCTAAACACAAAAACTTAAACATTGACCATTGAATCATAAAAATGTGGTCAATGTCAGATGATGCCTGCCAGACAGATTTGTGCACCTAACAATCATTCCGTACATCAAATATAGCTGACCTATAGCTTATAGTAATTGAAAAACAGGCAAACACACAAAAAGATAACATTGACCAGTGAACCATGCAAATGAGTTAAAGGTCAGATGATACCTGCCAGGTAGACATGCACAACTTACAATCCTTCAATATACCAAACATAGTTGACCTATTTGCTGATGGTACCTGAAAAACAGACAAATGCACATAAACTTAACATTGATCAATAAGGCATAAAGGAGGTCAAGGACAATGGACATAAGGACTAGGTAACTGCATACAAGATATGAAGCATTCAGGTCTTCTACCTTTTGAAATATAAAGCTTTATACAAATAGTTTACGCCATAGCAACCACATTTTACATATGTCTTGCATACTGCAACTTGTATCAGGCAAGACAAAAAGAAAATCCTGTGAAAAATGTTCTCATCATTATACAGAATGTTCTCATCATTATACAGAATGACATCTGCCTCTGGTTTGAAACATTAACATCAAATCAAATTTGGCAAAAAGAAAAAGAAAATATGTGTTGTTGTGCTAAGCATACAACTATCTTTGATTCAAAGTATCAGAAAATAAGAAGAACTTGTCGAATAGATATGTAATAAGCTTTCATATTACGGCATATCAGTGGCAAGCAAGCCCCTCACCAAATAGAAAGTCATTTTGAAATGTGCGATGATTTTTTAAATGTTCATTCAACTTATACAAAAGTTCAAAGTGTCTGAAAATAGGGAGTGGACATCACACATATATAAAAGGTGGTCCACAATTTCAACTCTCCGATGGATGGACGAACAAGGTGATTGCAATAAAGATCATGTTCCTAAAATTCGGGTTAGAGAATTTTCAGGTGAAACTTATAATCATTTTGAATTGACACAGGGGACAGTAGTTTGTGTGACCTTACAAATAGCCAATGGAAATATTGTATTTCCTAACAAATAGCAGGACTGGCCTACCAAATTAACATTTAATTTTTGGTATCACTTATTCCTAAACAGCATCCATAAGAAAAATTTCTCTTCATTTCATGCCGCAACCATAAGAGAAAGTTATTTTACTGCCATATTCATACTTTATGTGAAAATGATTTGTTGCCCATAAAATCACTTAAGCTTTATTATAAAGACATGGGAAGATGTGGTATGAGTAACAATGAGACAACTCTCCATCCAAGTAACAATTTATATAAGTAAACCAAGCTTTATTTTGGATAATTTATATCTATATGTATTCTGTAAAGAGTTTAAATTGTGATATCTTTTTTTATCAAAATACCACCTTCAAACGTAAAACTGAAATTTAAAATTTATTTATGATCACTGAACCATATAAATTAGGTCATATCATCCCACTGTAACCTATAACATAAAAAGCTCATATTCTGATGTAACATTATATGAATATTTGTGCTTCATAAACTACATTTAATAAAACTTTAGGAAAATGCATTGGAGTAACTTGACAATACTGATGCAAAGAATAAGAATTAACCCCCCCCCCTCTACTACAAGACACAGGCAGGACATACCTAGATTAAACTATCAATGTTTAACTTTGCCATAATATAGCCTATTTGTGCTGATGAGGCGTAAAGCAATCATCAATCAATCCATCAATATTAAACAAGCTTCTTACAAACATTCAAAAATCCAGCTCTGTTGCAATGGAAGGCTCTTTGATTCAGCTATTATCAATATTTAAACCTATAGAATTTTCTGACCTCACATTTTTACGGTATTTGTACAAAATTAAGCAAATTCATACATAGATGAAAGCATCAAAGTAAACTACTCCACCAAAAAACTTTTCTCTACAAATTTCAAACCATTTATTCACCATTACCATGTTACCTCTTTTAATAATTTAAAGAAAGAAATATTCTCTGTGTTGTACACATTAAACCCTACCATATTAATTTTTCTATAATTTTTCATTATTTAAGAATGACTTTCACAAAAGCAATGCATATTTGATTTATGACATCTTTCTTTTATCCACCTCTAAAGAAAACACCAAAAAGTCATCCTAATGGATTTGAAAGTCGCTGAAGTGTAACCATGAATATAGGACATACAAAGACTCTCGATCTGACAAAAACTGGTAATGTTCTTGTGTTAAATAGTGATGTATGATTTATATACAAATTAGCATGTTTTTCTAATATTTTCCTATCATTAGAATCTAGGGCCCTAGGTAAATGTGTTCTCTTTGTAAATGTGTAGGCAGAATTTTGTTGTTTGTTTAGCTAATGTTCTAGAAAACATTTCATTATGGCTCCAAATGTGAAAAAAAAGAAAGAATTTTAAAAGTTTTAAACGAATCAACTTTGCATATCATGTTCTTCAAACATATATTTTAAAACAGATTAATTTTTCTTGGTGTAATTCAAAAGAAATTTGAAATTATCATTAAAAGGCGGAAATTAGTTTTTAAAGCAGTCACTTCAATATAATTTTATTTTTTGCATCTGATTAAATATTTATCAAAATATTTTATACCAAGCCTTAAATTCCCTAACAAAACATGCATTCATCTTTGTAGAAAAATTCCTATTAATTATCAATACATTAATCTTACTAGCTCTTATACTGCCTCCTGTCACATCTTCAGATTACCAGTCACTTCAATTCTCTTCTTTTCTATTCCAAAATCTCATTATTAAGCTGAAAACTCTGTATTTTTAGCATTTGGTCATCTGAAATGAAGCAAAAATAAACATCTTTTAAAAATTGTTTTCTACAAACTTTAGAAACAAGCAACTTTATGCATGTGGCCGTACAGGAGCCCGTAATTTAGTGGTTAACTTGGTTTTTTTGTTTGAATTGTTTGAAAATCAACTTTTTTTATGTGCCTGTACCAAGCCAGGAGCCTGTAATATTAGTAATTGTCATTTGTTGCTGTACTTGGGTTTTCTTGTTTGAATTGTTTGACATTTTGTCATGTTGGGGCCTTTTTTAGCTTACTATAAGATATACATTTTGTCATGTTGGGGCCTTATTTAGCTTACTATAGGATATACATTTTGTCATGTTGGGGCCTTATTTAGCTTACTATAGGATATACATTTTGTCATGTTGGGGCCTTATTTAGCTTACTATAGGATATACATTTTGTCATGTTGGGGCCTTATTTAGCTTACTATAGGATATACATTTTGTCATGTTGGGGCCTTATTTAGCTTACTATAGGATATACATTTTGTCATGTTGGGGCCTTATTTAGCTTACTATAGGATATACATTTTGTCATGTTGGGGCCTTATTTAGCTTACTATAGGATATACATTTTGTCATGTTGGGGCCTTATTTAGCTTACTATAGGATATACATTTTGTCATGTTGGGGCCTTATTTAGCTTACTATAGGATATACATTTTGTCATGTTGGGGCCTTATTTAGCTTACTATAAGATATACATTTTGTCATGTTGGGGCCTTATTTAGCTTACTATAGGATATTCATTTTGTCATGTTGGGGCCTTATTTAGCTTACTATAGGATATACATTTTGTCATGTTGGAGCCTTATTTAGCTTACTATAGGATATTCATTTTGTCATGTTGGGGCCTTATTTAGCTTACTATAGGATATACATTTTGTCATGTTGGGGCCTTATTTAGCTTACTATAGGATATACATTTTGTCATGTTGGGGCCTTATTTAGCTTACTATAGGATATACATTTTGTCATGTTGGGGCCTTATTTAGCTTACTATAGGATATACATTTTGTCATGTTGGGGCCTTATTTAGCTTACTATAGGATATACATTTTGTCATGTTGGGGCCTTATTTAGCTTTCTATAGGATATACATTTTGTCATGTTGGGGCCTTATTTAGCTTACTATAGGATATACATTTTGTCATGTTGGGGCCTTATTTAGCTTTCTATAGGATATACATTTTGTCATGTTGGGGCCTTATTTGGCCTACTATAGGATATACATTTTGTCTTGTTGGGGCCTTATTTAGCTTTCTATAGGATATACATTTTGTCATGTTGGGGCCTTATTTAGCTTACTATAGGATATACATTTTGTCATGTTGGGGCCTTATTTAGCTTACTATAGGATATACATTTTGTCATGTTGGGGCCTTATTTAGCTTACTATAGGATATACATTTTGTCATGTTGGGGCCTTATTTAGCTTACTATAGGATATACATTTTGTCATGTTGGGGCCTTATTTAGCTTTCTATAGGATATACATTTTGTCATGTTGGGGCCTTATTTGGCCTACTATAGGATATACATTTTGTCTTGTTGGGGCCTTATTTAGCTTTCTATAGGATATACATTTTGTCATGTTGGGGCCTTATTTAGCTTACTATAGGATATACATTTTGTCATGTTGGGGCCTTATTTAGCTTACTATAGGATATACATTTTGTCATGTTGGGGCCTTATTTAGCTTTCTATAGGATATACATTTTGTCATGTTGGGGCCTTATTTGGCCTACTATAGGATATACATTTTGTCTTGTTGGGGCCTTATTTAGCTTTCTATAGGATATACATTTTGTCATGTTGGGGCCTTATTTAGCTTTCTATAGGATATACATTTTGTCATGTTGGGGCCTTATTTAGCTTACTATATACATTTTGTTCTATATTGAAGATGACCATTAGTTTCTAACATCTAGGTATAGCTTAAGTAAATAGTTGTCTCATTTGATATCATGCCATGTCTCCTTGTTTTATAAAGTGTCTATAAATACCTGAAATATAATTCAAATACAACATATCAAGTAAAATTCAACAATTTAATTAAATCATTTTATCTGTTATTGAATTAAATATGTTGTTTTTATTTCAATTTTAGCAAAGACAACAGCTGTCCTGACATGTGCCATGATCCAATTCGCTGTTACAGAATCTAATGCATTCTAGGTAATATTTCCAAAAGCGTACACCAAAGCGTTGTGATTGGTTTAAAACGAGATAAACAACAGAAATTCAACCAATGATGTAACATTATTTTCATTTCGGTGTACGAACAATGGGATTACCCATCGTCCTTTAGATTCTGAAAAGGCCAATTAAATGTTTAGAGCTCTAAAACTTCCCCCTTTTTATTTCTTAATTGTTGGAAACTAGACTAACAGTTCAAATTTTATTTCTGGAAAAAAAATTCCAACTATGATGTCAACACAAAATTCTTTTCTAACTAAAGGGGAGACATTTTTTGAATTAATCAAACCTGCATTAAAATTTGAAATTAACATTTCATAAACTTATAATTCATAATGTCAAAATTTAATAAAAATGCATTAAAATTTGAACTTAACATTTCATAAGCTTATAATTCATAATGTCAAAATTTAATATATATGCAATGCTTCCTTTAAACATAAAATTACATAAAACTAGCCAATATATGTATGCTCCACTTTATTTGAGACCATTTAAGACTGAAGTGAGTTTCTTATTGTCTGCTAGAGTTCTTTTACTGATCTTGATTTTAGGTTATTTTATTCATTGGGTTTTTGAAGCAAATTGCTTTTATTCCTAGGAACATATTTTTTTCTTTTATTCAAATCAGATAACCCATATGGTTCTGAATAAATTTAATGGAAAACTTGATATTCAAAAGAGAAAATATGGAACCTGCATCTTTTGTAATGATAAGAATGTCAATAAATCACCAATCACATCTGCATTCTTAAAAAGTGAAAAATGTCAAAAAAATGTTTAATTTATCCCCCATAACATTTGTCATCTATGACATGTTATACATGTAGTACCTGAACAGAAGGTATTGTGTTTTTTGAATGGGTCATCTCAGCGTCCACATGCCATAGTCAAAACCTGCTACATTGTAATTCTAGTAGGGGGTAAAACATACAGAGGACCCAGATTGTTGACCTAAAATGTCATTGTCATTATTGTCAGATTGTTAAGCAGACGATGATTGAAACTAGGGAAATTTGTGTCACAACTATCTAGAAAATTGATGACAATAATTTAAATTTTGAAGTTTGAAAAATTGTCATACTCAACAAAAATTCTGTTCTCAAGGGAAATCATGTCACATTTATTTATAAATACAAGACAGTCATCAACAATATCATTTGTATTAGAGTAAAAAAAATAAAAGTAAACAACAAGAAGCACAAGATAAATTAGACCAGCAATCTAGTTTTTTCATGAAGCATTTGTTTGAATCCTCTCTTTGAACTGCAGGCCAAGCATATCTTAATAATTTATACCGGTAGAAAGGTTTGAAGGGCATACCTACGAAACGTCTGATAAAGGATAGGTAGACAGGGCACACTTAAGAATCGTCTTATAATGGTCAACAAGGAACATCTAGGAATTGTTGATAATATAGACAGCTAGACAGGGCACATCTAGGAATCATCTGGTAATAGACAGGTAGACAGGGGACATCTAAGATTCATCTGGTAATAGACAGGTAGACAGGGTACATCTAGGAATCATCTGATAATAGACAGGTAGACAGGGCACGTCTAGGATTCATCTGATAGTAGACAGGTAGACAGGGCACATCTAGAAATCATCTGATAATAGACAGGTAGACAGGGCACATCTAGGATTTACTGGATTCATCTGATAATAGTCAGGTAGACAGGGCACATCTAGGAATCATCTGATAATAGACAGGTAGACAGGGCACATCTAGGAATCATCTGATAATAGACAGATAGACAGAGCACATCTAGAAATCATCTGATAATAGACAGGTAGACAGGGGACATCTAGGAATCATCTGATAGTAGACAGGTAGACAGGGCACATCTAGGACACATCTGATAGTAGACAGGTAGACAGGGCACATCTAGGAATTATCTGATAGTAGACGGGTAGACAGGGCACATCTAGAAATCATGATAGTAGACAGATAGACAGGGCACATCTAGAAATCATCTGATAATAGACAGGTAGACAGGGCACATCTAGAAATCATCTGATAATAGACAGGTAGACAAGGCACATCTAGATATTATCTGATAGTAGACAGGTAGACAGGGTGCATCTAGGAATAATCTGATAGTAGACAGGTAGACAGGGCACATCTAGGAATTATGATAGTAGACAGGTAGACAGGGCACATCTAAAAATTATCTGATAAAGGAAATGTAGATAGCACATCCAGGAAGCATTTGATGATAGACAAGTACATAGGGCATAGCTGAAAAACCCTTGTTGATAGAAAGATAGACATAGCAAATGTAGGAATAGTTAAAATATAAGAAAGCCTTAAATAATCCAAAAGGTATACATAACAAAACTAGGAAAATTTTCTATGATAACAAAATATGGACAGTACAAATTTTGTTATCCTCAAGTAACAAACAAAGTGATAGGCATTCGGCACATTTATAAATTCTTAGGCAAAAAGGCATTGTGAATCTGTTACTCATATAATTGACCTTATTGCTACTGGAGATTCTCTGACACTTGACCAGATGTCAAACACCAAATTATTTTGTTCTGCATTGATCATCAGTCATTTTGAGGACTTAAATTACAAAATGGTTGATAGGGCATATCTAGCAAATATCCAAAGTACTCATTATTTCTATGAACTATTACGTATATACATTGCCAGTTTGCAAAGGCCATAAGAAGGACCTTTAGAATGCCCTGTAAATACTTATAAAGTAAGGAAAATGGCACACAAGCTGTAGTTGAAAAACTAAGCAAAATCTTACTGTCAGATCAACTTCACATTTTAGATATAAAATGAGAAAAAAACCAAATCGAAATTTCTGCTGGTAAAACCACTTTTTTTCACATTCCAAAATAAAAGAATGATTTCTTCAAGGGTGTGGTTGGCACTTTCTTAACAGTGGAAAATCTTGACAACTCCTATCTAAAACTTCTGATGAAAAGAAGCTAAATAGACTGCCATGCTAAAATCAACATTCACCATTTCTGTTTTTCCCATTATAATGTTCAAATGTGTTGGCCCTGGGTAAAAAACATTAAGTAACGGATCATTACCAATTTATGACAACTGCGAAGAAATGTTCTCGACTGTCTTTATGGAATTGTTTGATTACAATGTTCTTGCAAACATTTTTCTCATTTCAAAGATAAAGTTTCATTCCAAATATTGCCTGTTTTATCCATTAAGTTTGACTTCGACTGCTGAGGGAGAGAAAAAAGTTGTGTTTATTCAACAGAGTAACGGAATATTTTGTTCATTTTAAAGCGATTTCTATGACAATGATAAACAACCTCTCTGACATGATTGATTTACATTATTTTCCCATCTTCTATATAAATTATTATATACCAAAACAAACAGTTTTCACAATCTGCTCTAGTTTTTACCATGTTGTATGCAACTTCTGTTGTTTTAGAACCTTTAGAATATCTTTGGAGACGGGACATAGAATAAAAGACAAAGGACCAAAAAGTCAAATGGAATTATCAATGCTTTTAAAAAACTTCATACCCACTTTTTTTGTAACTCATGAATGTAACTTGATCTGACCAGAATAATACAGAGATTTGTTACTGTGGATTCATTATCATTTGTTGGATACAAATTTTCATGGATTTCTCGGGGACAGGTGAACAACGAAATTAAATGTTCTCCAAAAAGACAATTTTCTATAAGCTTATATGGTATGCAAGCTTTGGCAAAACCAGGAAACTAAATTTCGACAATTATACAAATTGAAATATGCAGGGATATTCTCAAGTAATATGAACTTTGAAACTTTTGTCAGGGTCAAATGAATAATTAGATCATCTGCATCCACACATCTGATAAGTCAGAGTCAAATGTGAAATATTAATAAACTATCGACACAGAGATATGTCTCACCTATATAATAGGCATATAGAATATAGTCCCATAGACAGCAACATTGCTTATCAGTTCAAAGTCCAAAGACTATTAACTAGTGAAGAGGGCCTCAAAATGGTCAACAAACTGTAATGGAACCATGAACTTTCAAAAAATGAATAGAGTTTTTTACCTGGTAGAATGTAACTTTATAGGAAGTATAATTGTCTTTTGTAAGTCAGAGCCCATCAAACTAATTAAAGCAAAAAGTTAACATTGGTTAGATTTTATGTGTTTAAACGTTATTTTAAGCACTGCTATTGGGCTTTTTTTTGGCGGCCAGTTTTTATTGGTGGAGGAAGCCATAGTGTGAAGAGAAAACCACAAGCTTTGATAAGAAAATTGACAATCCTAGTCAATTAAGATTGAAGTTGAGTGCACCCACAGGAGCAAGATTTGAACTCACATCTTCAGTATTGACAGGCTAGTAACTACTTATGACCTCAAAATAGTAGTCAAACTGAAAAAGTACTGATACTAATTTGCAACTTCATATAAAATATTAATGATCTATGACAGGCATTCTAATTTCAAAATCCTTCTAATAAATGATGTTTTCTCCAGATGTGTATTGAGCACTGTTTTGGGCTTAATTTAACTTTGCCCAATCTCAGATGCCAAAAATATTTGTGTCTTGGGAATCATTATCATCTATAGCACATTTTGGTTTGAAGTCTTAATTTTTATACAGCTTTTATGTAAAATAAAATATATTTTAAGTGCACAAAATCATCAAATTTTACAAAACTGTGTCAACTTTGTAGATATACTTACTACTACATGTGTATTATGAAGATGTTTGGCTTACCTGAAATCAAAGCTTTTTAATTAGATCCATTTAAGAACCAGATTTTGGATATTTTATAATAAAGTTGAAATTCAAGGCTATTTTTTGCCAAAATCTAACTAGTCCTCTCATATACTGCAAAAAAGTTAACTATCTAATTCTTACAGTATCTTAAGGACAAAATACTATAGAAATTAAATTATAGAATATCTATTCCCATGGATAAATAAAAAATATTCAATACTAGTACTTCAAAATAAATTTCATGTTACCCTGACTTGAGCATCAACAGTTGTTTTGAAGGACATTACACACACCCCCAGCTTATTAAAGTACTTCCATCTATTTTTGAATATCATAGATTTATTAAATATTGACATTTCAATATCTGTGATTATTTTCTGATGAACAAAACCCAAACTTATGTAAGAACCAGAAATCATGTTTGAGAATTCCCTTAGGAATTTCCTTTGTAGCCATTTTGTTCTGATTGTATAAGTATTTTATGGCGTCAGAATTATACAGTTCTGAGAAAATATTGCCCATTATACTTTAGATAACGACAAATTTCCTTTAACCTTTAACAATCTTACATGTTTCAAAATTATTGGCATAGAGAGAACATTATATTATATTTTAGTTAATAAACCAACATCATAATGTTTTTGAAAATCAAAAATAGTAACATTATGCTAAGTATGTGTTTCACAAGAACAAATAAAATGTTCAATAAATTTTCAAACAATTAACATGCAACAATTTTCATCAGAAATAAATGTAAACATAAAAATAAAACACAATTGTTATGCTGTTTTGAGTTTTTACTATAATATAAATGGTTCAATTTATATGCAAACATGATGTACCACTTACAACATATATACCGGTAATGCTTTTAAAAAAAATAAATCTAAAATTTAATTTTCAAGCACAATTTGAATTTTTGTGAAGACTATGAGACTACCAATGTTGTTTTTTCACTGTAAATTCTAAATTCTAAAACTGAAAGAGAGTATGTTTTCTTATAATTAGTTTGCTGGCAAGATTTGAACTCAATTGAGAGCACTAGCAATGCAACTTTCAATAATTGTGAATATACTCAATATTTCCAAGGGGCATAACTCTTTTAACAAAAATGTGTTCATAGTACATGTATGCCCCATCTGCACTATAGTTTTTTATGTTCAATGGACTGTGAAAAAGGGAAAAATTTCTGATATGGCATTAAAATTAGAAAGATCATATCTTTAGGAACATGTGTACTAAGTTTCAAGTTGATTGAACTTCAACTTAATCAAAAACTACCTTGACCAAAAACTTTAATCTGAAGCGAGACGAACAGATGAACGGACAGACAAACGGACCCACAGACCAGAAAACATGATGCCCATAAATGGGGCATAAAACCATTTTATATAAAAAGATGAACGAAAAACAAATATGTAACACATAAACAAATGACAACAACCGAATCACAATCTCAGAGAGCTAACAAGACCAGATGGACAGACAGCACCCAGTGTTTCTATATCTCCTGCAATGTGCAGCATGAGGACAAACAAATTTTATATTTTATTATTGGCTTGCAGGTCAAAAGTTTAACATTTGAATCCATAACTATGCATCTTTTCAGTTTTACCTCAGCTAAAGAAGGATTGTGAATTTTTTATAGAGTGTATAGTTATATTCAAAAAGAACAGAATGTCAACATTTAAGAAGAGGCTGTCACAACGACAGCAAACCGGATTTATTAACATTTATTTGTGTCCTGGCAATATCACAAGAACCATTACTGATGATTGGTGAAAGTGAAAATCGTCAATATCAAATATGACCTCCATTTTGTCATCAACATATTAAAATTTGAAAAGCAAAGATTGAATGGTTCATGAGTAAATGCAACAACGTAAATGGAAACGTCATTTTACGATCTTTCAAGAACCATAACTCTTGAACAGTAAAAGTCAAAATCGTCATTATTTAACTTGACCTCTATTTTGTCAACAGTTACAACATATCAAAATTTGAAAAGCTTTGGTTGAATGGTTCATGAGAAAATGCACGGACACGACTGGAAACACCATTTTTCAATCTTTCAAGAACCATAACTCCTGAACAGTAAAAGTCAAAATTGTCATTATTGAACTTGACCTCCATTTAGTTGTCAGTAACAACATATTAAAATTTGAAAAGCTTTGGTTGAATGGTTCATGAGAAAATGCACGGACACGACTGGAAACACAATTTTTCAATCTTTCAAGAACCATAACTCCTGAACGGTAAAAGTCAAAATCGCCATTATTGAACTTGACCTTCATTTAGTTGTCAGTAACAACATATTAAAATTTTAAAAGCTTTGGTTGAATGGTTCATGAGTAAATGCACGGACAACATTTGATTGCCCCCTCCGCCCGACTGCCCATCCCCAAATCAATAACCGACATTTTTGTCACAAAAATCTGGTTAAAAATGAAAACAAGCTACCAGAAAGAAACTTAAATTATTGACTGATTGAGACAAAATAAAATCCATCTGATATATATATTGATTTACATATATTTTTTGGTCTATGGCTTAAAAAAAATCGAGAAGACCTAGCTAGAGCTAGATTAACCATAGTTGTACAATTGCACATACTTACTTGTGTATATATGTTTAAAGCAAGTCATATGACCATCAGCATTACCCAACCAGAAAGGTAAGCACACATGAATAACAAAACACATGAAGATGAGGTGCAAAGGAAATGCATTAAAGACATATATGACACTTAAATTATTGCATCTTGTATTATACTTGACGTAACATATCTAAAACGTACAGTTCAAGAAAAACTGACCAAGTTTAACAACCATATTGTCTGTGACATCTGAACAATAAATAAATTGTGGCAATTTGCACATCTTTTAAAAATATACAAATATCATGTGATACAAAATGGTTTTAGAAAGTAGGCAGAGATCAGTCAACACTAAAATGTTCATACTTGAAAATAAGACTGGGCAAAGACTAGTAAAATTATGTCCATAACAAAGGGATTTAAGTAATTGTCATGAATTGGCTGTGAAAATGGCACCAAACCAGATTTTTCTTAGATGTATAAGAGTCATTGCTCTTGCGATAAAAAATGAAAACAAACCCTGACCTCCATTTTTTTACAAGACGCTATTTATCAAAATTGGATCAAGCTTTATCAAAGAAGCAACATTAAGTTCCATTTTGCAAATGTTAAAACTCATCAGTATTGAACTTGTCCTCTATTTTGTCATCAGAAACAACAGATTTAAAATTTTAAAACCTTTACTCAAGAGGATCACAAAGTAATTGTAAAAAAAAACACCATAAAGTGCTATTTCATAATCTATCCATGACACTGATTTTTGTACAGAAGTGAGAATATGTTAGAGTGAATTTTGAAAATAAACTACTAAGATTTGTAACTTTGAGTTACAATAAAATTTGATGTTCTGACATTTTGCTCTACCAAGAATGCTAAACATGGTAGAGGATTTGTTTTAAGTATTCTTGTAAGGCTCCTAAAAAATACAAAACAAAAAACACAGGTAAAAATTACATGACACATGACAGACGATAATTTATAAACAAACACTGATTTATTAAACTTAAAAAAAACCATTTACACCTGGCCAATGACTTCCTGTTGGCTAAAAACTATTGTTCCAGGTTAACTGATACTTTTACCACATATGCATCAGAGACCCATCGAAAAACACATGTATAAAACGTAAAGACACACTATGCAGAAGAGATTCAAAATATTAGATTCAGAATTTCAATAATGAAGATTTATTAGATTAATTTTTGTTTTTCAGTAGTTTTGAGCATTAATAGAATCTTTACCCTATTTTAAACACTAAAAATTAAAGATATCAAAGATTCAGTTTAGTCCTATCAACGTACATTTCAATTATTAAAGTTGTCTTATCAATCATAGGGTGTTCAGTAGTTGTCGATTGTTGATGTCGTTCATAAGTGTTTCTCATTTTTTATATAGATTAGACCATTGGTTTTCTCGTTTGAATAGTTTTAGAGTAGTAATTTTTTGGGCCCTTTATAGCTTGCTGTTCCGTGTGAGCCAAGGCTCCGTGTTGAAGGCCGTACCATGACCTATAATGGTTTACTTTTATAAATTGTTACTTGGGTGGAGAGTTGTCTCATTGGCACTCAAACCACATTTTCCTATATCTATTAAGTTGTGTATTCAAACATTGTTTATCAAAAATATCCTACAACTGACTTCCACCATTAATGACCAAATCAAGTCATCAGTTTTAGACGAAGACAATTGATATATCAATGGTTAAACAAATTCATTTTTAATGACAGATATTTCACGTTACACTTTATCTTTTTCATAAACCTACTGTACAAGGTACTTCAGTTTGAATTACAAAAAGACATTTATCCACAGCAAAAGCCGTGCCAATTCTGTAAATGTTTGCCAACTCTTTCAAAGACCTCCCAAAGCACTGTGGTTTTTAAAGTATAATCGGTAAAAATAACAGTTTAAAAGAGAAATGAGGCAGTGCAAAAGCATGGGTAGGAATAACCCTGCCTCACAAGATCTTTATTTACTTAAGGTCATATAAAACAACAAAGACAACAACACCCATCAATTACCGCAGGGTAAGAGTTGTTGTTGTCTTTGTTGTTTTATTTTACTTTTAAAGTGAAAGACAACTGCGAGTACCTTAAGGTATCCACCCACTATTACCCTACCGCACAATAACCACTTCAGGTGTTGGTTCACCCTGTTCAAATATATGGTCATATAATTCAATTTTGATACCAATATGAATTTTTGATACAAATTTGCATGCCAGCTAATATTCATCCACTTGACTCAAATATGTAATGACAAAATATAACTTCATGTGCATCTTTAAGAGATAAAAGAGTCAAACTTTACTCAATTTCTCTCCATTAGACAGACATATCTAAAGCACACATATTTTAGTATAAGTAAAAACATTGGAATATCTTCTTTACATGCATGTTTACTCTTAATTTGTGTAACACTTTTTTGGAAGTATGAATTTTTATTGAATTTTCAAAATTAAAGAAAAACAAAAGGCTTATTGTGCTTTCTTTGTATCCATGTATCTATTCATCAGTGATTTGTTCATTAAAACTGGTACATATAATTGCCAGAAGTTTTTTTTTTTAAATTATGATTAATTTTGTCCAAGGACACAGTTATCCTCCTTTTTGACAAATGTAGTCCCTACCATGAAGTGTATAATTTTTTTTCATACACTTTCCAAATTTATGTCTTAATATTTTCTGCATGAAATATCAAGTAAAGGGATGAAATTACATGTTAAAAAAATTTGGATGCTAAATCTTTATGTTAAGAAGTGATTTGGTCCAGTTAAAAAAGCTCAAAAATGAGTATGCCTGAAGCTGTCAAACTGAATTTTAGACCCCCTTAACATAGAATTGTCCATATATTGAGTTAGAGCTGGTAGACTTTTCAAAAATTTTGACATTATTTGTACCAATAGTAGTTCCCTACACTGTAAAAATCTTTTTGAGATCTAGAGCAAGTTCTAATTTGTTAATTTGAATTTATTGTCTAAAAGAAATGCACTACGAAATATCTGTAGGCATTTTAATACTCCCATCTAAATCAATTCTCTATATTTTTTAAATTCAAAAATATTGTTCAAAAAGTCACCCCCACTTGCACTATCATTTTCTAGGTTCAGTGGACCATGACATTGGGATAAAATCTCTAATTAGGCATTAAAATTAGAAAAATCATATCATAGGGAACATGTGTACTAAGTTTGAAGTCGATTGGACTTCAATTTCATCAAGAACTACCTTGACCAAAAACTTTAACCCGAAGCGGGACAGACGGACGGACGAATGAACAAACAGACCAGAAAACATAATATCCCTCTACTATTATAGGTGGGGCATAAAAATAATCATGGAGGAAAGGGTTAACTAATTGTACTGCCATCTTGAATTGTAAAATAGCAGAAGTCAATCAGTCCAGTTAAATGATCTGCATATTTGGGACATAAAATGACAGTTATATTTGGATTGTTCTATAAAATTGACACAAATTACTGATTTATAGCAAGACTGTTTTTACCAAATATTTGTTTCCATTCAATCAAACTTTCAACCTATTCATATATTGGGAGATAACTCAACGACATATAGTATATTTATTTATTATAATGGAATCTTTTTTTTTACTTTTTATAGTCAGAAATTAAGTTTGGTGGTACATTTTTTTCATTTTAATTTCTAAAAGCATATCATAAATTTGTCTTTTCATATTTTATTTCAAAAACTATCTCATTTAGATTTTTATTTGTTTCACAAAAAAAAATTTTCACAAATAGTCTGCAAAATTGGACAGTTTTGTAAAACTTGTAGCTTGAAAATGTCAATCTGTAACCCATAATTTTTACAATATTTTATTAAAATTTTAATATTTAGAAAATTTTATCTTAGGAAATAAATAGTTATGATCCAACTTAAGGTATGACATAACACTACAGGGAGATAACTCTAAATATCAGCTGAACATTTTTAAATTAGTATCTATAGTTGAGGCATTTAAGCTTTTCAAGAATAAAAATTAGTGTTTGCCAAACTGATATTTATCCAATAAAAAAATTTCCAATAAAGTGTGAGATTCAAATATTTTGAAATTTTTATATTTTTGTCAAAGGGTCAAATTAAATATTTAGCCAAGATTTTATACAATTTAATTGAGTCAAATTAGATTGAGTCAAGGTGTTTGGTACCACCTTAAGCACAACAATCACTCAAAATGAGATCATGTGCTAAATAATGTTCCTACTTCAACATGTTTATTTTCTACAGTCTGATTAAATTTCTATTCTGTGTCCAACCTTGCAAGATTCTGACAACTCTCTTTTCTACGTTCTTATTCAAGATTTTGGGGAAACTTTGGCTTTGCTGCAGAGAAAAACACCTTTAAACAAGAATTTGTCCCCATTACACGGATGCCCCATCTGCACTATTATTTTTTATGTTCAGTGGAGCATGAAAATGGGGGGAAATCTCTAATTGGCATTAAAATTAGAAACTTTATATCATAGGGAACATGTGTACTAAGTTTGAAGTTGATTCAACTCCATCAGAAACAAGCTTCTGTCCAAGTTTGGTAGAAATCCAATTTAGTTTAAGAAAGTTATTAAATTTCAAAATATTTAACAACAGAGTGAATATTCATGGACACTGCCACCGCAGATTACGAAGTCAACAACACCAATGGAATGTAGGATCACTTAGTCTCGCTTTTTGGACTAAAGTCGAAGGCTCAGCAAAAATTGTAATAAAATTGAGAATAGAATTATAGAAATGGTGAATGTGTCAAAGAGACAACACCCTGACCAAAGATCAGAAAACAGCTGAAGGCCATCAATTGGTCTTCAACAAATAAAATTGAGAATGGAAATGGGGAATGTGTCAAAGAAACAACAACCTGACCAAAGAAAATAACAACTGCAGAAGGTCACCAACAGGTCTTCAATGTAGCGGAAATTCCCGCATTCGGGGGCGTCTTTCATTGAACAGAAAGTAGAATAGTGTGTTGTAAGATCCTTTCCAGCAAGACATTCACCCAGGATCATATAATTTTATTAGGTTGGATTATATAATCAATCACTTTGTTCTGGAATAACTCGTCAAACATGTGTATTGCCTAAAGTAAATCTTGTTATAGTTTAGTTGTGTCTCCAGTTCGATTGACCTATTTGTTCTCTTATGAATTTGCCAAGGCATTGTTTTAGAGAAAAGCATGATCATCATTTTAAGATGTACACTTTTGGAGATATCAGATTCTTTACTTTTTAAATGAGAATGTGCAGAAGACGCCTCCGGGTGCGGGAATTTCTCGCTACATTAAAGACCTGTTAATGACCTTCTGTTGTTGTTTTTTTATTTGGTCGGGTTGTTGTCTCTTTGACACATTCCCCATTTCCATTCTCAATTTTACTTAACTAAATTGTACATATAATGTTGATAAACATATATAATGTTGATAAACATAACAATCAGGTCAAGACTATTCCAGGAAAAGTATAAGGGTCAGTTAATATTTTTTTTTGTACACTTTTATTATATTTTTTATAGATCTACTGACCACAATTCCTTTTTATTCACACCTAGCAGCTTGAATGTGATTAATTGTTACAGAGTTAATGTTCAGAGATCAACACAAACTTCAAGAATACAACTAGAAAAATTCAAAATGATGGTGACTAGTGATTTCTAAAGGTCCATTGGTTTAGGAGAAGTTATTTTAAGTAGGCAATACACACCAAGTGATGAAAAGTAAAACTGGTCCTAAAGGGGCCAAAATATATTCTTATTAGTCATAAATGTCAAGTTTGTTTTTCCTCCACTATAGTTTCCCTCTTTAGTTATCAGGTTGCTCAGTCATAAATCTTACTCAGCACTCTGGAGTTCAAAATGTGTGCTAGATTGACGAAATAAAAAATCCGGTTTCTTGATTGGTTGATTTGTGAGTCTGAGTATGAAAATTGTACTTAAAAGTTTCATGCCCCCAAGGCCTAAAGCAATTGTTTCGGACACAAGGACGAAGAAAGGACAGAAAGACAGAGACAATTATATGCTTCTGATTTTTTTTCATGAAATGATTTATAAATTTTTTGAATGCCAAGACACCCCGCTTCATCAGCATGTTCCTAACAAACCAGATATGATCCTGCAAGGCAGACAGATATCTTGCATATAAGATCAATATAAAATATATTAAGTTGTCTTCTACCCAATAATTCCATCGGAACAAGAACCGTAAATCTATTTTAAATGGACAACAGAAAAAGGTCTTGCTGGGTATATCTAACATCAAATGCATTCTAATCAATATAAAAAGCATGAGATTGCGATGTTTAAAGATTGAATAATCAAAACCCTAAGACAGGAATTAATGTTAAGCCCACATGAAGTACAAATTTGTTTTAAATGGACTACACCAATGTTCATAAAGAGAAATTAATCTTCTTAATGCATATTTGTATTTTTAATGTATGCAGTGTCTCTTGAAAACCTTGAAATCCATTTTTTAAATTTGTTTTAAATAGACAACAGAACTGGACCCATATTGTTCATAAAACATTTTTCTCAATATAAAATATATAATATGTCATCAAGATTTAAAATCTTACCTTAGTAAAAAAAAGTCTTCAGATTTGAAAGATAAATGTGGAACGACTTTTAGCAGATAATTAGGAGATGTAAAGTTAATGGTTTACCCTTCAAAAACACATTTCTCACTATTTCTGCCCACAAAATATGACATTTCCCATTACCAAATAACGTTAACCAAATTATCACAAAATATACATCAGTATAACAAACTAGACAATTTATCAAAAGGTAACGCTGGATCTAGAATCCAAAGATCTGGTAGTCATTATACCCTATCATGTTAATAGGCCCATTTATTAGATGTAATTGAAGATAGAAAAATAAATGGCCATTTTTTTCTCTTTGAAGATGAACTGGAAAAACAAACATTTATTTAAATGTTGGTTTTGACGGCACACTTGAGGTGTGTTTTTCCAAAAAAATCATACTATTACATGTGTAATTTCTTTTCTTGTTGAAGAGAAATTATAAATCATGATCTTTTTAATAGAAGAGAGTTATATTTCATCAAAAAAATTAAAAAATAATGTATCAAAAATTATGAATGAATAAATATCTCATATAAAGATAAAAAGTGATATTAATGACTTGTCTATCTTGAATTAATTTCACATAAAGGAAACAATATTTCATATCTAATGAGTTATCTCCCGAAAATTTCAAATACCTGGGTCTTACTGATCTTTCTAAATCTCAAGGTCACAGAAAAGTCAGATTTCTCCAAATGTTTTCCACCAGAAAGGAAACGATATTTCATATCTAATGAATTATCTCCCTTTCATATCTAATGAGTTATGTACCTAACGTTTCAAATACCTGGATCTTACTGATCTTTCTAGTCTTAAGGTCACAGTAAAGTCAGATTTCCCCAAATATTTTCCACTATAACCAACAATCAGTTCTGTACCTTTTCCACTTTCTAATCATTTCTGTACTCGTAAATTTCTTATAGTAAAGGATAAAGTTCATGACTTCTGAAAAAAAAATTCTACACTAAATCAGTTTTATCACTTCCAAACAGATTTGATTTAATATGCTATTAATGAAGTTCAGATTAAGTATAATGTTGCTTTCGATGTATAGTAAAATCTTCCTAAACTAAGCTTAACTTTAGCCAGGGGAGATAATGTCATTTATATATACAAGTCGCATTGCTCATTATATGTGTAATACTTTATTGTTGAAATAAAGTTTTTGTTGCATTGCATTTTAAATTTAAAAGCTGTAATTAATTACTATTTGAATAAGACCTGGTCCTGAGAAACTCTGCCTTATATTGAATTGTACAAAAGAAAGATGTGGTTCCCTGAAGTTGAAATAAAAAGAACAAGATGCTCACCTGGCAAAAACATGCAATTAATTATTTTTTATGATATAAGTCACTTATTTTTTAAATATACAATTTTTCGAGGGTATATAAGTTAAATTCAAGGACAGTTATTTGTCTCTAATACCAGGATCAAACTATAGTTATTTATCAACATCTGGATTATGTATTTGGCAAAATCTTCCTGAAGACCACCAAATCCACTCCTTAATTCAAATGGTCCACCACAAAAAAATCAGCACAATAACAAAAACAATAAGAAATGATTCTGGACATAAACATGTACAAGTACATGACATTGAGGTCAAATACCAAACATTTTTTTAATTAACAAATGGCTGACTGGAAAACACAAGAACCGCAGCTGCAACCTAATTGATAAGTTGATGACAACAAGAGTACAGCTCAATATCAGTACTATTAATGAAATATCACATTAGATGTATGTGTCATTATAACAGGTTATTCTGATTGGTTAACTGCACATCACATGTTATTCCTGAAGCCATTGCATTAATCAATAAATCTTATAGTTCATGATAACACGAGGTCCCACAATAAAGTACACAGGTGTTTTACATAAAAAATTGATAAAATTCGTGTTTTCATGATCCTTGCTAAAAAAATATAATTATAAGTATTGAATACTTCATTTTGTAATTTTTAGTGGTTGTAAAAGAGTTGACTGTGCGCACAGTATAAAGTGCTTCCACGCTTCATACAAAATGTACTTCAGTCAACACTTTTACACCCCAATAAAGTTAGAAAAAGAAGCATTTAATTCTTAAAAATGAACAATTCTCCCATACTCATGTACTGTATCAAATGATTGTCCTGACTGATAAAACTTACCCAATCAAATTCTTATGTGAAATTTTAAAAACAAAATACAGTAATTTGATTGGTTGATTTATGAGTTGGAGTACCATAATCATACTCAACAGTTTTTTTACCTCAGACTCAAAGCCAACTGAAGGAGAATATTTTTCAATACTTTCCCCTACAAATTTTAATAATTCTTAAAAAGTTGAAAATAAAGTTTGAAATTTTCCATTCATGAAAGTCAACTCAATTAAGTTAGTCACAAGCTGCAAAAAATGGAAATTATTGTTTAATATGAGTATAATTCTCAAATTTAGTCACTTAATATAATATAATACATGTACATAAATCATCTGTGGCAGTACATATAATATTTAGAAAAGAATATGTTACAAAAATAACACTCATGTTCCACCACATTTGTAACTCTACTCTTATGAATACTTTCCATTATAAATAAACCTTGTTATTTTTTGGTCATTTGTCATACCCTATTGTATCCTTGACCTTAAGACAGTGTGATGGATGGTATCCTGTAGATTTGATGGTGTTGAAATAACTGACTTTCTCCATCAATCCTGTAAAAAAAGAGAAATTTTTTGAGTAATATTTCAGGTTAATTCAATTTTTTAACACTGATGGATCGCAGGTCAAAAATTAAATATTATAGTCGTTATTATATAATTTGAAGTTATAAAGATAAATGCAGTTACGTCTGCCAGAGAGGCTAATTGAGTCTTTCACTAGCCTTTACTATAGAAAACTGATAGTTCTAGAAGTTCATATTTAATGAGGAATTCTAATAAAGTACCCACTGATTCATCAAAAAGTTAAATTTTAGACAATATAATTAACGAATGATTTAAAATAGTACCCTGGCACCCTATAATCACACCATTTATCATGAAACTGCATTTTTTTAAACAGTTAAGTGCATCTTTAAGTTTTGTATGAAATGTTTTAATATCAACGAAAGTATTTAGTAATGTTCATGCAAAGATTATCTTCCAAATAATTTGAAAATTATCACAATTTTGAAATAAGAGAGATCACACTTCATTTTATAAAGGATAGCATCAGATAACCAGAGAAAAAGTCCCATATTTTCTGAACTTTTAAAACTGAAAGAGAACAGGTCAATAAATTGGAACCCATGGTTCGTCCAAGTTAGTTTAGACCCTAAAAATAAGAAAGAAATTATTGCTTTTCCAAATAAACTTGAACAGTGAATCCAAAACTCTCACATTGAAATGAACATCTATATGAAACTAAATGATTAAAGGCAAGATTCAATGAATGAATAATGTTTATTTCGTCCATGTATATTAGGAATCTGATGTTTGCTTTGTTGATATGGTTCATATGTGTTTCTCGTTTCTTGTTTTTTTATATAGATTTGACCATTGGTTTCTCATGTGAATATTTTTGTACATGTCATTTTTGGGGTCCTTTAAAACTTGCTGTTCAGTGTAATACAAGGCTCCATGTTGAAGACTGTACCATACCCAAAGCCAGTGGTATTTGGACGTCCCCCCCTTGAAAATAAATAAGCACTGTTAAATTCAATGTTCTGTTTGAATTGTGACTGTTAAAGTCGAGTTTATGAGTCCAATTATAACCCCCCCTTGAAAATTCCTGGCTACGGGCCTGTGCATACCTGCCAGTTATCTCGTAGTGCATTTCTTTAAATTCAAATTAAAAATATCCCACCTGCTCTTTCTCAAAAAGATTTTACAGTGTAGTATACTACCAGTGAGACAAATAATATCAACATTATAGAAAATTCTACCATCTCTAACTCAAAATATTGACAATTCTGTGTAGAGGTGGGTGGGGGGGGGGGTAAAATTCAGTTTGACAGCTTCAGACGTGATAAAATTTGACCTTTTTGAACTGGACCAAATCACTACTTAAAACAAAGATTCAGCACCCAAATTTTTTTAACATGTAATTACAACCCCCTACTTAATATTTCATGCATTTAATATCAAGAAATAAATTGGGAAAGTGTATCAAATAAAACATGCAAGTTATACACTGTTTACACTAGGGACTATATTCCTAGACAACGAAAACCAAAGGACGATAACTGTGACCATGGACAGTTCGTCCACGGTTTGCGGGGGATTTCCCCCATGGAGGCTCCCAAATTGAAATTTTGAAAAAGTAATTTTGTCCACAATTTAAACAAAACAATTAATTTTACAATGACTTTAGGCTTATAAATGTATGAAGAAGCCAAAAAAAAACCATTTAAATGTATTTGCAGGCCCCCTTGATGTTTTTTTATGACTATGTCAGCCATCTTGCACGCAAAACCCCCATGGGCATTGTTGGCAGGTATGCCTGTGTACTTTGACCTAGATAATTGTTTGACTTTTTATACAATGTGACTTGGATAGAGAGTTGTATCATTGGTGCTCATACCAAGTATTCTTAAATCTATGTTAACCATTGCATCCACAGAGTATTTAGAAACAAGTGTTATTCAAATAATTATCAAAATACTGTGCATTTTTCAAAATTGAGTATTCAATATGTCATAAGATACTGTTTTTCTTTAATTTTTACTTATTTAATTAAACATTCAATTCATCAATTCAAATCAAGATAAGTATTGAAGACCTGTTGGTGACCTTCTGCTGTTGTTCTTTTATTTGGTCGGGTTGTTGTCTCTTTGACACATTCCCCATTTCCATTCTCAATTTTATTATAATTTATTCCTATGAAAAACAGGAACATCTCAAAATGGTCATTCTAATCTTGCAGTAAGGTCTGCTTTCAAATGCAGGAAAAAAAATCCAGTCTAAACTTATTTTTCTAAAGATAAATACAAGTCCACTAGCAAAAGGCAACCAATTACTGCAGGTCCAAACCGTTATAAAATAAAATACAATGGCATCCTCTTAATAGTTTTTAAATTTTCATTTCCTTACACCAAAAAAAATCAAATTCAAACAGGATTATACTAAGCTGGTAGACCCATGATATTAAAAAGTATTGTTCAACACTGGTGACAATTACAGGTACAACTAAATACCCATCATTATTTCAAAAGAAGGAAAACACGGCAAAACATACTTTGTGAAAGAAACCCCATGTTCTCATCAGTTTTCAACAAATTGACGATTTTTTTTACAAAAACACTTGGGGTTCCTCAGTACGTTTCCATTCAATTTCTAATTTTTAATTTCAATTTTCAAACAAAATGTATTGACTAAAATGTTTGTAAAGTCAGTCTTAAGAAGCCAAAGTTGTGTAAGGTTTAATAATTAGACATTTAATAGTGTATTCAATTCAAATTCCATATTCAATTATCAGAAAATTAAGAAAGGAGTCATTGCATAATACCAGGGGATATCTATAGAAAATCAAAACTAAATATTATAAAAAATGATTTTAAAAATAAAATTAAAAACACTTTGAACTCAAAAAAAAAAAAATTTCAAACATTTATCACATAAAGGTATTGTGCTAGCATTGTACTGATATAATTCCTTTTTATTACTCAAGTGTTTTATAACTTAAAATATATGCATGTCAGTTTAAAACACAAAAGAGGCTGCAGATTAAATTTAAGTACAGTTGAATTCACATTTATAGTAATTAATTCTGTAAAATAGAAGTCCCACGCAAACACTCATACTGTGTAGTCACTCTCCCCATCTTGAATAAGTAGTTCAGCTAGCAGAAAAAAAAACAATTATGTAATTATAATTTGTAATTTAGGTCTTTGTTATTAAGACCCTTTTGATCAAAATTTCTTTCAAAATTACTTGTAGTTTGAGCAGAGTTTTTTTCAGTGAGTGATAAAAAGAAGATGTGGTATGATTGCCAATGAGACAATTCTTCACAAGGGACCAAATGACATAGAAACTTAGAGCTATAGGTCACAGCCTTCAACAATGAGCAAAGCCCATACCTCATAGTCAGCTATAAAATGCCCTGAAATCATAAACGTAAAACAATTCAAACTAGAAAACTAACGGCCTAATTTAAGTGTGAAAAAAAATGAAAGAAAAACAAATATGTTACACAGCAACAAACAACCACTGAACTACAGGAGGTTTCACAAAAAAACTTACGACTAAGATTGATCTTAAGTCATGAACATATCAGTATACTTACGATTAATCTTAGTCGTAAGTTTTTTGGGAAATCGACTCCAGGCTCCTACTTGGGACTGCACATATATATACAGAATGTTGCGGGGTTAATGTTGCGGGGTTAAACATGTTAGCTGGATCCCAACCCTAACCTGGTGTTACAGTACGACATAAGGTTTGTTTTAAGGAATATCTAAGACGATAAGATGTTCATAAACTGGCACTTTCTCAACGTTTTCAAAGCATGAGAGCAATGGAAAAGGTAATTGCTGTATACAAAGCATATACATATGTGAAGGTGTTTCCCTTTATGAACTATAGTACAAGATTTGATTCTTTTTTTGCAAGTCTGAAATAGTTGCATAACAATAATCAGATAAAACACTTAGTACTAGAATGAAAAATAAAATACAATAATTTACTCCCACTTGATATAGTCAAACGAAACGTGTATTATGAATCAAATTTCATTCATAATTCGTTATCATATTGAAATTTCCAGTCTTTAGTTATTGTCTCAGTCTGCAGTTTTATTGTTGATTTCTAAGAAATTGCAAGTTTGAGTCATCAAAATTATTTGAATTTTAATCTGTCATGTCTGTTGCAAAAGTCTTCATTGTTTTAATAAAATCTTGTAATAATCTATATTCATGTATAAACAGCACACACTTTTAAGTAAACTGTGCTATCAGACACACTGGGGAACCAGAAAAACATGTCAGATTAAGCAGGGTGTCGGAATACTCAAGAGTTTTTTCTGTAAGGGTCAGCATATTTTGGGACCATGAAAATATGTTGGTTAAAGCAGGATGTTGGAATACTCAGGTGTCAGATTAAGCAGGTTACATTGTAGTTTGTTGGCCATGTTGGTTGGCAGATAGGATTATTAGACATATTTTCAACAATGATGATTGTGGTCAAGTTTGGTTCCATTTGCAGTTAAGTTTCAGCTGGGACCATCATATGTAGTATAAAATGTTTCAGAGGAGAAAATTCTTGTAAAATTTAGCGAACAATAATAGTCGATGGACGCTTAACATCCCCAAGTGTTGCAAATAGCTCACTTAAACCAATTTGGGCTTAAAACTTGATATAACACTATTGCATTTAGTTTAGACAGATAATCATATTTTAATGAATGCCAATGTTAGAGGTCACTAAATTAGCATACATGTTCTTTTCAAATGCAAATTAACATATTTATGAAATTATGTTCACAGTTCAAATTTCAAAATTACAATTTCATTATCCAATTCTTTAAAAGTTTTTATTTTTAGTTCCATTAAGTATACCTTTTTTGACCAAAATATAAATAGATTTGATGATATTTCTATGTTTAAACAGAGGTTAAGTATTTTCCCCAACTCCTCATGATTGTTCATTAATTTTTGATAAAATTTGTATGAGACAAAAGATGAATGATAATATTGTACTATGGCATAGGGCTATTTTCATTTCAATAATCTAATTATACTTTTTTTTTTATTCTATAGCACAAAAATTTCTCAATATTGATGCAAATAGACACATCTCTGGTGGAAGGAAGGATCTTCAATTCGCTTATAAGAATCAAAACTTGCTTCTGGCAGATATGTCTTAAATCTAATTGGAATCGAAATAGAAATATTTAAGAGGATCTCCCTTACATCATGCCTACCAATTTGGTTAAAATTGGAAAAGAAGTTTGAGAGAAAATGATGAAAATGTTGTTTCATATGGATTCAATGAAAAAAATATGTACCATGTTCCTCTCAATCAACTTTAAACAAGCATGGTTTGTAGAGTTTCTCCTGATCATCAATTTCCTTAATAACATATCTCTTTGTAGTTTTAGTGGTGAACATGTTGAAAAACATAAGTATCAAAGTTAGCTAATAAGTATTCATCCAACCTTCAATTTAACCCTCAGCTGGATATGGGCTTAGATGCATGTGTAAAGCATGTCCAGTTATTTAACAGAACAGAATGTCAGCATTGGAAAGTGAAACTAGTTACTTAAGGGAGTCATGGGGGAAGATCCATTTCATTAACTGATTCTGTACACAAGTGATCATTCTTATTCAGTTGTAAGATTATTCACATATTTGTTTAATTAATAACATAAAAATCAAACGGTGCTATAAAAATTGCATGTACCTGTCCGTGTATTTTAAAATTTAAGTTTATGTGAAATACACATGAAATACTGATTCATTAAACAAGTCCATGCATTGTAAATTGTTTCTTTTGGAGTTTTTATAATTTAGATAGATGTTTTAGTATGTTATTAATCAGATTTAACAATTTGAGTCTAAAAGGTGAACATGAATTCTACAATTAATGCCCCTTAAAAGATTGATTAGTCCATATAAAAATAAGAAGATGTGATATGATTACCAATGAGACAACTATTCATCAAAGTTCAAATGAAGTGGCCATGGATGTAAGCAATTATAGACAACTGTATGGCTAGCTCACTTTTGTAAAATAATCTCTAGCAGTAATTTAGATTTAACAAAAATGTGTCCATAGTACACCGATGCCCCATCCGCACTATCATTTTCTATGTTCAATGGACAGTGAAAATGGGGGAAAATCTCTAATTTGGCATTAAAGTTAGAAAGATCATATAATAAGGAATATGTGTCCTAAGTTTTAAGTTCAAGTTGATTGGACTTCAACTTCATCAAAAACTACCTCGACCAAAAACTTTAAACTGAAGCAGGACGAACGGATGGTACAACGAATGAACGGACAAACGAATGAACGGAAATAGACCCACAGACCAGAAAACATAATGCCCATAAATGGGGCAAAAAAAAGTTAAAGACAGAAGTAAAACTGGGACCTGAGGCCAAGAGATAATTATATTTTATAAAATTCTTCGGTAAAATAATTTTAAACATATAATTGTATGCTAACTCCCAGTTTTGTCGCCAGTCTATGTCAGAACATGCAGATCCAGTATATAGGCCACGGACTACAAACAGCAGTTTGAGGAAAACAAAATAAACAAATAAAATATTCTTTTCATAATCAATGCCATAACTCATATTTCTCTCTAGAAAAACCTCTTTGAATACAATTATCTTGTCAAGTACATTTATTATTGTCTGTTCTATTATTTATCTTGACTTACCGAAAACACAAATATTTATCTTGTACTAATTCAAAAACTCTATTCTAATATTGCAAATAGTATTTCAAACTATTTTTTTTACCTATCAAAGAAAACTCTTCTTTAATCATAATGTATGAAATTGATTATCTATTTCAGAAAAAAAACTTTTGAAATGTTTTATTTACATTGTTAAAAAGTTTATGAAAGAAATTAAGAATAAGTTTCCACAATGTCTTAACCCCCTGCTGAAAGTCTGTAATTTTAAAAGAAGAAAAAATGTGGTCTAAGAATAACAAAAGTTTATGCAAACTGTTTTCTTTATCAATATTTAAAAAAAAAAATATCAGGCTCCATTATATTGAAACAAATTAATTTATAAAAAAACTGTATGAGTAGTTTTATCAAGGAAGGGGAAATAACTCTAGTTTATCTTGACTTTTTCTGTAAAATTATGAAATATAATTCAAATATTTATTGTCTTATAAACTCTGAACAATAAGTTTGTGACAAATAATATAAACATACACAAAATACATTTAACAAACAAAACCATGAAAACAAAGAAAGCAAAAAAGCAAAACAATCTATCTATATGATATATAAATTATATATTTTTTAAATAAATCAAGAGTCCCCTGTCCTCAGTTCTAATGCCTGTTTAAAATAGGACCCTAAGCTTTCTACTTCTTTTGAGGTTGATGGACAAAGAAGATATTTTTTTTTTTCATTTTCTTGCCAGGACATACAATCTTATAATACAAGCAGATGTGAAGTGTACCTGAACGTGACAGCAACCCAACAACACAAATAACAAGAAAAAACATGTATAGCTCAACATACCAAAAGTCTTAATACATAGACAGGGGGTTATACATAGTTTAAGTTTTTGATCCTCCTCGGAGGCTAAAATAGTTCTAAATTAATATTAAAAAAACTATCATGAAATCAGCGATCAAATATATTTTTAAAACAATTGAAAGCATTCAAACTTAAATAATTGCCAAACATTAACATTTCTGTAAGTGATACCAGGCTAGAATTCCTGTCTGCAAATGACGCTTGGTTTGAATAAATTCTTTGATACTTCTGTTAAATTTATTTCATTACCTGTGAATTAAAGTCATTCAGTCTAGAGTACATTTTATGAACTTAGCAAAATGCAATTATTAGCTTTGAAAGTATTTTGTACTTTAAATAAAATGCTTTTTTAAATCTACTATTTAGTAAATTTAAAAGTTTAAAATCTGTCCCAAAACAAATGTCTCCAAACACATACCATTCCAATCAATAATTTGTTATATTACCAAAAAAATTGGGAAAATATTACATTGTACTAAAAAGAATTTAAGAAATTAAATTACAAAAAATAATTATGAAAATACCACACTATATGCAACAAGAATATGAGAAAACTTTACCTATCATATTTTAATGCAAATGGTTTTCTGATTTATATTAGGAAACATTTATTTCTCTATAATCTCGGTCTATAATAAACCGTTATTCCAATATTTCTATGTTCTATCCTTATAACACTTCAAATCAAAGCACACACGAGCAACATTATGAATCTCAAACAGCAAATTAAAATTAAGCACAGTGAGAAACACCAGTTACTTTGAGAATTTAATCCTTAATAAATCAAAGAAATTCAAATAAATTACAGCAAAATGCTGACACATCAAATAAATTACCAAATGCATTTAAATTATGAACATGTGCATTGTGCAGAATAAATGAGTATCATAACTCATTTAAAAAATTTAGATTCTTTTACTTCACTTTTTAGTCTAGGAGCAGATGCTGTAATATATCTAAATGGTTTCATGGTCTAGATACAAGAAGTTAGACATCAATATTGTTTTTGAACTACAAAAAAGATAAGATACTTTAAAAGGACCTTCTTATAATTTTCAAAGAAACTAGAACATACCTGCAACATTTCGGTACTGTTACTTACCAGATGACTGAATTAAAGTACCTTTACCTTATTTTCAACCTTAGAAGTGATTAAGACCCGTGTATATAACAAATCCCAAATACACCATTAGGTGGTGCATCTGACTACAGCGGAACGTTCAGGTTAGGTCACAGGTACTATAGGTATCAGATGCAACCCTGAACTTGTAAATTATTGGTAATATTAATTATTTGGAAAACAAATGGAATGGTGTTTTAAAATTTGAATAAATAGTTGAATTCTTTGATTCGTTGTTTTTACATCATGCCAGATAACAAATTGGACTTCATTATAGTAGTAGCATAGATATATCACTAATTTTAACGATAATTAATTTATTTATACTATATCATCCAAGACCTGATAAGTTATGTGAACAAGGCAGAAAATGTATTCAGTCTTTAGAAAAGAGAAGTCTTTACAGTTTGAAAAGCAGACCATTGAGTGATTGGATGCTTGTTGTTTACGCCACTTTCAACATTATTATGATATTTTGTGGTGGTCAGTCTTTTATTGGTGGAGGAAGCCAGAGTGCCCAGAGAAAAACACTGACTTTCTGCAGGAAAAATGACAATCCTAGTCCATTATGATTGGACAAACAACTAGGAAAATGTAATATAGCCCCTCTCCTGGGCTGTAGCTATAATAACTACTATAGCATCAAGGCTAAGGTACAATTCTTTATTGATTTTAGTAAAAGATTTTTTTTTTCTCAGGGAAACAAGACATGTATAATTCCTTTATAGTACACATGTATGGTTTTGTTTGGCCTTGACCCTATGAGTGTAATGGCAATGAATAAATAAAATAAAGTATATAGTATCAATTACAAAACACAACCAAAAGTAAATTTATGTCTACTTTGAAGTGGGATCTGATTATCATAATTATCTGTAGTATTACATCACTGTAAAGATGAATACATATTTATATCTACATGTGATAACCCATAGTAAAGTATACATCAATGAGTAATAATTACGTTCTGGACAGTCTACAGAATTCTGGTTTACCAAGAAAATGAATTCCTCTAAATGCATTTATCTCTTTTTACCTCTGAAGAACATACATACAGCTCAGCAAGAGACTCATTTGAAATTGAAACTAAAAATTCCCAACCAATCTCTAAATGTCCCCCCCCCCCACCCCCCACCCCAAAAAAAAATAAAAATAAATTAAATATTAAAAAAATTAAAAAATTAAAAAAATTGCTTGGAAATAGTTTTAAAAGAATTATTTCAGTTTAAAAAAATCCTTTAATTGATTTTAGGGGGTTGTAGAGATAGGTTGAGAGGAATTAATTTCAATTTCAGAGGAGCATGCATCTAGTAGGCTCTTCAGGAATATACAGATAGTTTGTCATACAAAACAATTAGAGCAATCCATTATTTTTTTTAGATTGTTAATGATCTCTTTAAACCAAATCTGTTGACTGTGTTCTGATTGACAATTTAGACTTGGAAAACATGGTTTATTCATTAGTTTTTAGTGTCTTTGAACTACCTTTCAGCAAAAAATATTAACTTTTGTTTGTTTTTCCTGCAAATCATCAGAAGAGTCCAGCAACTTCAAACTGATTTAATTTTTCCTTGTTTTGTTCTGTAACACCACTGTCCATGGTTAGGAGAGAGATGAGTGCTAAAAAAAAAATATTTAACCTTGCCAAATTCTATATGTACATATATGTAAGGAGCTCATAATCAAGTTGGTTGTTGTTGTATATGCTTTTCATTGACTGGGATTTTTTCTCATTTGGATTGTTTATGCACTTGCCATAAGTCTTATAGCTTCTGTGGATTCAGTTATTTTTTATGGATACAAATTTCCATGGAATTCATGGGAACAGGTTAACAACGAATTTAGATGTTCAACAAATTCAATATTTGACATCGGTTTGTATGTAGACTTTGGCAAAACCGCAAAATTAGATATGCATAAAAATGTATGTTTTCCACAATCCACAGTATTAAGAACATCATTGGTTTTTCTCCATGTAAATAACTGTATGCTGAACTACAGTTGCTTACATTCACATAATAGACCACTTTCGAGTTCATCCGTCCCCGTAAAAAACTCCTCAATTATGCACGCCTTTATGACGTCATTTACCAGATAGAGGGAGTCGCCTGTATCCCTGCACTATTTACGTTCATCAAGCGTCTTAGTGATCGTCTTTGTGCAGGATAAACTAGAAATAATGGTTGTTCTGTAGGTACTTAATGACATTCCCCTAATGACATTAATGTTGATTTTTAATTTTGAGAATTCAATTTGCCGAATAATTTGTACAATACAGAATTATAGTTTTCCAACCACTCGCTCAACATTGGAATGGATGTGACGACGCCCCTAAACGCACAAATGACGTTCACTAATACCAGAGTTTTTGACGGAAATGCATCAAACTCGAAAGTTGTCTTTTCAGTGGAATGTAATCTCATTGGCAGTCATTCCATATCTCCTTTTTATAAAAAGTAGCACATTGAACAAGTGACCTTCTTCATCAAAAAGGACAATTATTATAACTCATGCTTGCTGGAGATTAGATAAATTATAAAATATAGTCAAAAACTGAAATATGTATGCCCAAATATTTGTATGGGGATCATTCATCCAGTTCAAGTAGCACCATAATTTTTTTTTGTTTCTTGCAGTTTCAAAGCAATATCTACAATATTTTGTAATGTTACATCCGTTTCTATGCCTAATTATGATTATTATCATTTATATAAATGAAAAATCTTTACATGACCATGTTAAAAAAATTCTTAGTATCCACTTAATTACCAAACGTACATGCAGACAAAATTAAAATGACTTTTTGTGTTTTACCAATGACATAAATAACACCTTTTTGTCGTTTATAGTCCTATATATGTCACCATAGGTCCATGAAAAGTAACTAACAATAGAGAACTACACTGTCAAACTTGTAATGAATGTAGATAAATTACATATGATAAATACAATGTGTATAGGAGTAAAATGTGTCTAAAATATAAAACATGTTTAGTAGTTAAAACAAGCTACATGTAATTTGATGTATATAATTTTCAACTGAAAACTGGTGAAAATCTAAATGAGGTAAAAGACCTAAATGTATTATGAAGAAATGTGACAAAATTTATGTCACTTGAATTTAAACACATCTAATTTTCTTAAATCTGAACTTTCAGAAATATTTTATTCAAAGATCTTAATTATGAAGCTGCATGGCCATGATAGAATATGAACTCTACGAAGTAGTCCCATTTTTCTAACAAAGAGCCATGTATCTATGTGTATAATATCATAACATGTCCTTAGCAAAAATTTCCTTGAACAAGAGGCTAATTCCTTTAGAAAAATATTACCCCTCTTCATTCATTTATTTTTTGTAGGGATGGGGGAGGGGGGACATTAATTTTCCACTACTTTGAGATCAGCAATGAATGAAATGTTTTTCTCTTTATTGCTTGTAAATATGTTAGTTTAATTGTTATTGTCTCTCATAAATCTGCAAAACATACTGCTTGTGTCTATCCATCATTGTTTCAATAAATTTAATGAAAAAAAGTTCTTAAAAACCTATTTTTAAATGTCAATAAATTAGTTTAAGATGGTGGTGTAATACAGCACATTTCAGATAAACATCCAGTGGCAAATATTACATGCATTTCAGAATTCATTGTAAAGTGATTTGAATATGAATCCTGCTTTGCAAGACCAACCAGTTCAACCAGAATCATAGATGTAGTATTTCTGAACATTTTCTTTCATAAATTCGTAGTTTTCAAGTTGATACTGTAAATTCAGAAATTATTGCGTGCATTTATTATTGCGATTTTGTCATTTTACACTTGAATGCGATTTTAATTTTTACGATTTTGAGAAAAGTCATGCTTAATTCAGTTAAAATATTACAAAATGCGAGTTTTAATTATTGCGTTTACAACTCAGTCGCATTATTCGCAATAATAAAAACCTCGCAATAATTTCTGATTTTACAGTAGACAAAATTACTATAACAGGTTAGAATAGTAACTCCTATTGGGAGGCATTTGAAAATGTAAGAGGAAATGAAAATTTGGTCGACATTTTTTAAGGGGTTTTCTACTTATCAAGGAATTACTTGTATTTCATTTTTCTATTTTTTAACCAAAGGGCCAAGTTGGTTAATTGTCTATGATAATTTTAGATGAAAGTAACAATCAATCAATAAATCAAATTTTAGTTTGCAATTAAAATAAATAGCTGAATCAGAACGAAGGTTGTGTATCCAATCCATTTTAACCCAGTCACACCCTTGCAAATATTCACCACATAACAAATATATTTATTTCTTCAAAACTTTACCAGCTTTTAAGAACCAACATTAGTACTTTTAAGCCTTAACTGTTGTATAACAAAAATCTAAAAGGTAGGAAATGTACAAATAATGTATATTAAGTAAAAATTTACATAAAAAGACGTTTTGTAAGATGAAACTAAATATTTTCAATTTCCACACAACAGGATACCTTTATGACTTTATACCAAACAGAACAAAAAGATTGAATCTATTCTTTGCCAATAAACAGATCTTGGGCTCCAAAAATAGGCCATAAAATATGACTGGTCTCTTTATAAGAATATTATATGTCCTGTCATAAAGAACTATGTATTGTTTATTATGACCAGCGTTATATTAGTTTCAGTTAAATCAGAAATATTCATGAGCACAAAGTTGATATTCAATTAGGGATACCGTAGGGTACTGACCTAACGTAATTCTTTACCGACCAACAGATTGGATATAAAACCGTAGGATGAAGCCATTCCTCATCGTATCAGCTGGATAGGAAATTTGACTAGTTACACAAAATCTATTGTTCAATTGTGAAAATATTATAAGCAACCTGTGGATAATTTTGTATGCATGATTTTGCATATTAAATACTATTGTTATCAGGGTGGCTACAAAACACATAATGTACATAAATCATATCTCAGATCTGTTAATTTGATACGGGGAATAACACAGAGTACTATCTCTATAGACCGGAATGTTTTCTTACTATTAATACCCGTCATAATCAAGTTGTTATGTAAACAAAAATTTGTCTCCATAGATTTGATTACAAACATTTGATAGAAATTATTTTAAATTTGAGCGACAAACTTCTTTCACAGTACTTAGTCTAATTCCTTTACTGTATCATGTAACAGATACACCATCTTTTACTTTCGTCTCTTTTGCTCGTTAACATTCAAATGCTCATTAGATATTCAAACTATTTTTCCGTAAATATAATTGTACACAAGTTTTCAAAGTATTTTCAATGTGTGTTCTTACTGTACTTGATTGATTTTTGGTGTTTTAACGCCACTTTTAAGCACTGCTTTTGGGCTATTTCGTGGCAGCCAGTTTTTATTGGTGGAGGAAGCTGGAGTGCCTGGAGAAAACTACTGACTTTTTTTAGGAAAACTGACAATCCTAGTCAATCTGGATTGGAGTCAAAAGCAACTGCACGAGCCTGGTTCAAGCTCACAACCTCAGTGTTGACTGGCTAGTGATTACAGTAGTAACTACTTAGACCATTCAGCCACTGAGTCACCTGTTCTTACTGTATGGACAACTGTTATGTTGAAGAGATAGTGTTGACTTCTAGCTTTGATTTTGTTGTTGGGTTGCTGTCTCATTGACATGCATGCCACATTTCTTTTTGTTATACAGCTGATCCATAAAAATAGTTTGGCTTGCCTTGTCGGCTGTGTTGCTCAATATTTCATTCAGATTGTCATGGGAAATACACCATTCTGTGTCTTCTTTCTTTGTCACTGTCTCAGTAACCTTATTTCTCTTTATAACAAACCTATTAACAGAAAATTAAGATAAATATCAACAAGAGGCTCATGAGAGTCTGATATCGCTCATCTGTAACTTCAGTTCCAGGCTTTAGAATTATTTGTAGTTATTACTTTGCTGGCCAAGTGATCAGTTTAAAAACAAACTTACAAACTAAGTCCATTGTTAGTCATGAACAATTTAGTGTAATTACTATCAACTTTGGTCATAAGACTTTCTGTGAAACTGATCACATGTCATTGATATTTTTTGTTTATTATATTCTTTAAGAATTGTGACTTGATTGATTGATTGTCAGTGTTTTAACGCCATTTTTAAGTGCCACATTTGGGCTATTTCATGGCGGCCAGTTTTTATTTGTAGAGGAAGCCAGAGTGTCCGGAGATAGGAAAAACTGACAATCCTAGTCAATTAAGATTGGAGTCAGGTGCACCTGCATAAGTAAGGTTTAAATTCACATTGATTACAGTAGTAGAACTACGGTGGATTCATTTATTTTCGTGGCTACCAATTTTTGTGGATTAGGGAACACTTGCATGTTAGAGGATATCTAATTTCGTGGTTTTGATGAAGTCTACATACAAGCCTTTAGAAAATTTGTCATCTGTTGAATATTTAATTTCGTGGTACAACAGTAACCATGAAATCAACGAAAATTGGTATCCAACAAAAATTAATGAGTCCACAGTACTTAGACCACCAACGACACTCACTTTTGACTGAAAGCTTAAAAATATACTGTAAAGACACCTGTCATTAAGTTGTTTTTGTTGTTAGGTTGCTCTTTCATTAAAATGTATCCAAGATCTCCTATTGTTCATACTTATGCCCTAATTGTGCTGCAATTTTTTTCATGAAAAATCTCACATATAAAAACACTGTCAAGTTCTGAACCTTTGAAACTTATTCTTTGTTTTTTTCTTGAAAACAGTTCCTTGTAACAATTATTACACCAAATTAAATATTTCTTTCAAAGAGTTCTAACAACCTAAAAATATGAAGGGCAATAAAAACATGACAATATCCAGCAATAAATGTCTGCTTTATTATGGTGCCCTAATGTTATGGTGCCATCATTTAACTGACATGATAATTACCTCAGGTTAACACTTATTAATAAGATATTTACAGGTCATCAGCGCCATCTTGGTAATTACTTATTAATACGATCTTTTCATGTCAACATCGTCATCCAGACTGAAAGATAAACAGAAATATAACAGCAACAGAGAGCCAAAGCCATTTCATTACTTAAATTACACCAGCACTGTTAAATATGTTTTCATCTTTAAAATGTTTCTATTTAGTGCAAAGCAATGCTAATTAAATAGTGGTATGCCGTTACAAATCACATGCCAAGCTTAGACCCATAAATCTCAAGTTGTATGCACATTAGTCGACATCACAAAGCTTGGAGATATACATGCTGTAATTATCACAGCTACTAATGTGAATTCCTTTATTTGATAAACGGTACAGCATGCACATTTAGGGGAGCTAACTCATTAATGCACAAATGGTTTTTGAGAAAATTTTCTTGCCAGAACAGGAACTTAACTGCACCTTTACTGTGAGGACAGAGGTGTGATTAGTAAACTCATTAATTAAATGGATGTTTGTTGTTAGGAAGACTGATTGGCTGGATTTTTTTGCAGCTTTTTGTAATTCAAGCTGTAAAAAATAATACCATAAAATTTCCTTAGATTATTTGCAGCTATTTGTAATTCAAGCTTTAAAAAATTATACAATACCAGAGGCAGATTTAGGGGAGACAAGGGGGCGCAGGCCCCTCCTTTTTGGAAAAAAAATTGGTTTCTTTTATAGGAAATCACTGAAGCGTGACTGGACCAAGCCCCCTCTTAGGCAGTCAATGGGCCCCCACTTATGAAAATTTCTGGATCCGCCACTGAATACAATTTTCCATAAATATTACATCTTCATGTTTGCAGAATAATTGTCTCATATTTCATTAAAACAGAAATATGATTCATTCAAGAGCTACAAAGATCATTTAAGAACATTTGTTTTATGAGGTGCAGTAAACAAGCAGCAGTTATGAAGATATGTTGGTTACTCGATAAATCTAAATCGTAGTAATGATACTTCAACAAAAGTCTGTGCCAGTATATCATTTGAAACTTGGATTTGACACAAGAACAGATGATTTCTGCATGATCTATTTAAAATCCATTTCCCTCCAAAGAAGTCTTTGAATGCACTGACAAAAGTTATTTTTCTTATAAAATATGTTTAAAAAAACTGATGCCATAAATATTTTTTTTATTGATGAAGATAACACTTGTCCAACATGTCCTTCCAATTTAAAAAATAAACTTCATTTTAAAAAAAAACAAGACTTTTTATTAAAAATAGGTCCATCATAAAACACTAGTGTTGAAAAATATGTAAAATAACGAAATATGAAATATTCCGATGTATGTGTGTGTGCATGAGTTTTCTTGCATTTAACACCATTTTTATGACAGAAGTCAGATTTTGTTCGTGTAAACTATTGACCTCTATCAGATAAGGAACAAATGGACAAGTTCTTACTGTAACAGATATGTTGGGGAACAAATGGACAAGTCCTAAACATTTACAAATCAGCATGGAAACAAATGGGCAAGTCCTAAACATTTACAGATAAGCTTGGGAACAAATAGCCAAGTCCTAAACATTTATAGAAAGGCTTAGGAACATATGGGCAAGTCCTAAACATTTATAGAAAGGCTTGGGAACATATGGGCAAGTCCTAAACATTTATAGAAAGGCTTGGGAACATATGGGCAAGTCCTAAACACAAATAGGCTTGGGAACATATGGGCAAGTCCTAAACATTTATAGAAAGGCTTGGGAACAAATGGGCAAGTCCTAAACATTTATAGAAAGGCTTGGGAACATATGGGCAAGTCCTAAACATTTATAGAAAGGCTTGGGAACATATGGGCAAGTCCTAAACATTTATAGAAAGGCTTGGGAACAAATGGGCAAGTCCTAAACATTTATAGAAAGGCTTTGGAACATATGGGCAAGTCCTAAACATTTATAGAAAGGCTTGGGAACAAATGGGCAAGTCCTAAACATTTATAGAAAGGCTTGGGAACATATGGGCAAGTCCTAAACATTTATAGAAAGGCTTGGAAACATATGGGCAAGTCCTAAACATTTAAAGAAAGGCTTGGGAACATATGGGCAAGTCCTAAACATTTATAGAAAGGCTTGGGAACAATTGGGCAAGTCCTAAACATTTACAGATAGGTTTTTAGAACAAATGGGCAAGTCCTAAACATTTACAGATAGGTTTTTAGAACAAATGGGCAAGTCCTAAACATTTACAGATAGGTTTTTAGAACAAATGGGCAAGTCCTACACATTAACAGATAGGCTTGGGAAATAATGGGCAAGTCCTAAACACAAATAGGCTTGGGAACAAATGGGCAAGTCCTAAACATTTACAGATAGGTTTTTAGAACAAATGGGCAAGTCCTACACATTAACAGATAGGCTTGGGAAATAATGGGCAAGTCCTAAACACAAATAGGCTTGGGAACATATGGGCAAGTCCTAAACACAAATGGGGCTTGGGAACAAATGGGCAAGTCCTAAACATTTACAGATAGGTTTTTAGAACAAATGGGCAAGTCCTAAAAATTTACAGATAGGTTTTTAGAACAAAGGGCAAGTCCTCAACACAGATAGGTTTAGGAACACATGGGCAAGTCACAAACATTAACAGAGATAGGCTTGAGAACAAATGGGCAAGTCAAAAACATTTACAGATAAGCTTGGGAACAAATAGCCAAGTCCTAAACATTTATAGAAAGGCTTAGGAACATATGGGCAAGTCCTAAACATTTATAGAAAGGCTTGGGAACATATGGGCAAGTCCTAAACATTTATAGAAAGGCTTGGGAACAAATGGGCAAGTCCTAAACATTTATAGAAAGGCTTTGGAACATATGGGCAAGTCCTAAACATTTATAGAAAGGCTTGGGAACAAATGGGCAAGTCCTAAACATTTATAGAAAGGCTTGGGAACATATGGGCAAGTCCTAAACATTTATAGAAAGGCTTGGAAACATATGGGCAAGTCCTAAACATTTAAAGAAAGGCTTGGGAACATATGGGCAAGTCCTAAACATTTATAGAAAGGCTTGGGAACAATTGGGCAAGTCCTAAACATTTACAGATAGGTTTTTAGAACAAATGGGCAAGTCCTAAACATTTACAGATAGGTTTTTAGAACAAATGGGCAAGTCCTAAACATTTACAGATAGGTTTTTAGAACAAATGGGCAAGTCCTACACATTAACAGATAGGCTTGGGAAATAATGGGCAAGTCCTAAACACAAATAGGCTTGGGAACAAATGGGCAAGTCCTAAACATTTACAGATAGGTTTTTAGAACAAATGGGCAAGTCCTACACATTAACAGATAGGCTTGGGAAATAATGGGCAAGTCCTAAACACAAATAGGCTTGGGAACATATGGGCAAGTCCTAAACACAAATGGGGCTTGGGAACAAATGGGCAAGTCCTAAACATTTACAGATAGGTTTTTAGAACAAATGGGCAAGTCCTAAAAATTTACAGATAGGTTTTTAGAACAAAGGGCAAGTCCTCAACACAGATAGGTTTAGGAACACATGGGCAAGTCACAAACATTAACAGAGATAGGCTTGAGAACAAATGGGCAAGTCAAAAACATTAACAGATATGCTTGGGAACATATGGGCAAGTCATAAACATTAACAGATAGGTTTGGGAACAAATTGGCAAGTCTCAAACATTAACAGATAGGCTTGGGAACATATGGGCAATTCCTAAACATGTACAGATAGGTTTTAGAAGAAATGGGGAAGTCCTAAACATATATAAGCTTGGGAAAATATGGGCAAGTCCTTAACAATTACAGATAGGCTTGGGAACAAATCCGCAAGTCTAAACATTAACAGATAGTCTTGGGAACAAATGGGAAAGTCCAAAACATTCATAGTTAGGTTTTGAAACAAATTGGAAATAGAAAGCACAAAATATTATCAGATAGGCTTGGGAACAAATAGGCTTGGGGGAAAAAAGACAAGTCTAAAACATTCACAGAAAGGCTTGGGAACAATTCAGAAAATTATAAGCCAAAAAACATTCTCAGATAGGCTAAGGACCAAATGGGCATATCCTAAACATTAACAGATAGGCTTGGAAACAAATGGACAAGTCTAAAACATCCACAAATATGTTTGGTAACAAATGGGAAAACTGGAATTCTAAAACATTTTAGAGAGGCTTTGGAAAAATTGAGAAGAACAAAACATTCAAAGATTGGTTTTGGAACTTTTAGATGTCCAAAACATTCAGAGATTGGTTTGGAAACATATGGGATGTCCAAAACATCCTCAGATAAGCTTCAGAACATATAAGATGATTAAAACATTCACAGATCAGTTTGGGAACATAAGGGATTTTCAAAACATTCACAGATTGGTTTGGGAATATATGGAATGTCAAAAACATTCACAGATCAGTTTGGGAACAAATGGAATGTCCAAAACATTCACAGATCAGTTTGGGAACATATGGAATGTTTAAAACATTCACAGATCAGTTTGGGAACATATGGAATGTTTAAAACATTCACAGATAGGTTAAAAACTAAATACTGAGCAACAGGAATCCCACCAAAAACTGGAGATGATCTCAGACACACGTCTAAAAATGAGTAAAAGTCCTCAAAACTGATTTATCTTTTTTCTAAATCACTTCATGGAGTGGAGCTGCTAAAGTACTTCTAAGTGGGATAACTCCAACAAATCATTTATGTTGTGCACATTAGAGCTTAATAAAAATATGCACTTTTACTTAATGATTTTTGGACAGAAAACTTATAATTTATAATAATGTATTTTATGAATATCTATCACATCTAAAGCTTAAACTGACAATTTTGATATATGTGCATAAATTATAGGAAAAACAAAACTACATTAGAAGTGTATGGACATGATAAAATCTTAACGTGAAAATCATGTAAAAAATTGTATCATCATTTATGCACCTAGATTCAATACAAACTTAGAACTTCAAAAGTTTGCATCTTGCAAAAATAAAAGCACAACTGCTTGATTAATATGAAAATGAGCTCTTTTCTTTGAAATATCAAACAAATTCTAATGTTTTGTAAAAACAGTAAGAATCCATTTTTCATGTAACTCTTGCATAACTTCAAAGAGTTTATCATGTTGACAGAAATCATTAGGAGAATATAGTGTTTTCTCAATCGGTAGCTACGAATATTATTTTTCCCCATAAATAATACTGACAATGTTAAATCTTAATGGGTCTCAGGCTGACTCCATCATCATTTAAAATATATTTAACTGTAAGAGGTAGATGGTGCAACCTGATAACTGCTCCACAGGTATGGAATACTGCGTATTAAAAAAACGAATTTAAGAAATTGAATCATATTTCCTGTGCCCTTAAAACTAAACGAGATATTTATCACGCCAGATTAATTGGGTTTCTTTTTAATGTTGGACTTACTTACGTTCGGGACATACAAAAAAGTAATTAAGTCGCAGCTTGATATTATGATATATCGTAAAATCAAATGACCATTAAAAAGGTGCCATTAATACAATTGTAGATACATTTTAGATCTTTACAAAAGAGAAACAATCTCTTAGCTCAGCTTCAGCACTAGGGTCAACTTAACAGCACAAATTATATTACGTTCTTTCTACTGCAATAATCAAGAGATTCAGAGAAAATGAGATTAAAAGAAAATGAGATTCAGAATAATTGGACCATACAAATTAGCTCAAAGAATAATTTACAATCAAGGGTACTGAACCACATATCTTGTTGCTTTTTTCCTTTATTTTTTTTTTATGCCAAGGAAAGAACTTTATTGACTAAATGTGCTGGCAATCTTTCACTTCATTTGGTATACTATGCTTGTAGGAAAATATCTTTTCTTATCTAGATGCAAACAAGAATGTCGATCTATCAAACTCCATGCCATGTACAATGAACCCTGAACTCTTCACTAATATCAAGAATGAATAGGCAAGCTAAACTAAAACAATGAAGAACAAAGAACAATAACTCTGTTCTCAGACCAAAATGAACATTTTTACTTTTAGTTTCAAGTTGATTTTAATGCAACTTCATGGTCATCTACTTTTAACCAAATCTTTTAAAACTTGATACAGGACTAATAGTCAGAGGGACAGATTAATTAATACAACACCATAACTTTGGCAGGTGGAGCATAAATCAATCGTTAGAACTAATAATTAGATATAAGAAGATGTGGTATGAGTGCCAATGACACAACTTTCCACCCAAGTCAGAATTTGTAATAAGTAAACCATTATAGGTTAAAGTACAGCCGTCAACATAATTGGACGTATTCAGTGGTTAGCTGGTAATCATAAATTATCTAAAGCACCTGTTTTAATTCATGTATATCATCTTATATATCAATATAGATCAGGTAATCGTAATAAGAAAACTGGCTGCTTTCTTTTAAATGGTAAAAATATTTTTGTAGCATGATTGATTAAAAAATTCAATAAATATTTCTGTAAAATAGAGGACAGATTTATTTCTGTCCCAAAGGAAGGGTTCTATGAATCACATTACAGTTAAAAAATGTTAATAGCAATTGAACAATACTTTGATTTAATACTTTGAGGGTATATCACTTAATATTTGTCTCACAACACAAAAGATGATAAAATACACATCGTATAATATCCATTATAAACAATTATACAGCTTACAATTTTATTACAACTTCATTTCATTGATTGCGTGCAAATAAATCAACAACACAAATCCAGTTAAATTTGATATTTTTGAAGCAATTAAAATGTTCATTTATTTAATGATGGACTATTCTTTCAATGATGAAAACTTTTCCATTAGTTATATTTTCTTTATATGGTAATCTTAGTCATAAATTTTACAAAACAGAATGAACATCATTCATATTATAAAAACTTCAAAAAATTTATTTTAACTCGACAATATAATCTCAATATCTTTAGATTATTTCAAAAGCTGCATAAAAAGGTGTACATATGAGTTATTAGTGAAATTCTTATTCTGCTATAAGAATGAGCTCCCTTGACCGAGGTCTACCTCTTAAAGTGCAGAAACAAAGTCAATATTTTGTGTCATAAAATTAAGTTCAGCTTGACATATTTAAGATAAGCAAATATCAAATGCCTTAAAATCTAACAGTTTTAGCTAGAATGGCCTACACCTAAGCAAATATCTATTGCCTTAACATCTCATTAAGCTAGAATCTTGAGAGCTTCCTACTTTATTTGACCTTTTAAACTTTTTTGGATTCGAGCGTCACTGATGAGTCTTTTGTAGACGAAACACACGTCTGGCGTATATACTAAATTTAGTTCGGGTATACCGTATATGATATTTTTATTTGGCTGGAGTAGTCTAAGCTTAAGGATGAACTTGGGAGAAATTTAAAAAATCAACAAATCAAAATTTATATTTCATGTCGAAAGAACACCAGTTAAGGAACAAAATATGCTAAAGATATTGACATGTCATGGAGCTCCTTTTAGAGATATTTGAGTTTTTAAAAAAATGGCGAGAAAAGACTGACTTGGACTTTTACCTTACATTTGCATTGGTATTATTTGGGTCTCAAATCAAAAGAACAAAAATCAAGAATTCATCTACTTAAATTTTGGAAAATGGCCTTTTATGAGCTATGAAAGTCTTCTATGAAAAGAAAAATGGGTGTTACAGAGCAAAGTATTTTACCCTGCATTGATGGAAACAATCCAAGGAGCCCTAAAGTTTGACACCAATTTCCAAAACCTCACCCACATTTGTAAGTACATCCTTAAGCAATTATCAGGTGTCTAACAATTCTAGTATGCCTTGACTAAGTCCCCTGGCTGGTCATGCAAATATCAGGCGTCCAAAAATCCACAAGTCTTGTAATGTCTTTATACAACTACGGAAAACTTAAACATATTTGCAGTACAACTTTTAAATCTTAATCTAATGAATTTTCTGTCACAGATAATCATTCCTTTAGAATTATCCTAATTGCTCACAAGGAGAAAAAAGTCATATTTAAATAAAAAAGATCAACTTTATATTATATCTGATTACATAAAATTGAGAATAGAAATGGGGAATGTACATCACTGTATGTGTCTGTCTAAAGTTGAGAGTCTGTAATTCAGTGGTTAACATTTGTTGCTGTATACCAGGGTATAATCATTTATTTATGTTGTTTGTGTATACTCATTGGATTTCTTTTTTTTAGTTGTTTTTCATTTAGTTGTATGTCAGACTTTTATGTCTTGCTAAACAAAATGGGTTTTGCTCTATGTTGAAGGCCATATCATGACCTATGGTTGCTAACATCTGCATCAGGTGAAGAGTTGTCTTATTGGCAATCCTACCACATGTCCTTATTATATATAACATAAATTACAATATTCAATTAATATTAATTCTAATATATATATCAATATTGGATTAACTTCTGACCTCAAATATTTTCTCTAAACATGGCTAAACATAATGAACACTTATCTTTTTAATCTTCAATGATTAATTTAAAATGGGGAAACTTATTAAATGTTGGTAAATTATCATATTTTATTGAGATACGATTTCAAGTCATGCTTAGATGTAAAATTCTCAGGACCGTACAAAGTCTTCTGTATACAGGTGTTTAAAAACAGATCAATTTTTCTTCAAATTTTTTCTTTATTTTTGTAGACAAAGCTTTTATGTGAAGATTTTATAAAATTTACAATTACTTCTATTCACATTTGTCAAAGAAGACATTAAAGCTAACATTTAAGCTATTTTCAATGATGCATGGCAGAATAATTTTTCCATATTTAATGTTAAACACACATTAAAATGATTTGTAGCTGTTGATATTGTCACTGTTGTATGACAAAGGGGAGGCCACTGAGTACTTAATGACAATTTCATTTATTACATTAACAAGGGGAGACAATTGTAATATGAGGATTACAATTATTTTTTGGAGATTGTGTAATTTCATGTATAATTTTTACATTATTTTATACATTACAAAACTCTTAACATGCTTTTTCGATTTTTCGATTTAATAGTAATTAAAATTCAGATAAAGTAATTTTATTATTCAGTAAACTCTGTAACCTTTCATTCAAAGGTACATAGACAGGTGCAGTTTGCAGATTTGTTATGTGCATCTTACAACTATAATGTGCATGTAAAAATAGACTTTTTAAGTGCAAATTTTCAACAATTTTCAAATATTTCTTATAGTATTTGTAATGATATATTTTATAACAATTGCATTAATATGAATGTTTGTACTTGAACTTTTAATTTGCAAAGGTATCACCTCCTCCAAAACATTTAAATATATAGTCTTATAAGAATATGAATGTTGTCTTAATTTAGATATTATATGTTTGTAATGATTGTCATGTTTGTCTTGGTAACAATCCAATATTTGGATTTTACACCAATAAAATGATTTGATTTGATTTGATTTACAAGACCAATTAATATTCCAAACTCAGAAATATTTGGCATTCTTATCAACATCAAATTTCACCATCAGGACCAAAAATATTAGTTGTGCTACCTGCCTTTCCCTTAATTTTCTTTACATTTTAAGTTAATTTCAAGGAACTTTAAATATCCAAGTCATTACTTAGGTGGGGTTTTTTGCGAACACAACCTATAACTTTATAATTTCAATATTTTTCTGACTGAAATATTTCTAAACAATAAAAACATTGATAATTTTTCACTCACTGACTTTTTAAATGTCCTTTTAGAATTGAGTTCAAAATAAATTGCATTTCACTTCTACAAAAAAAATGTCTTATAACAACCCATGACTAAAACAAAATCAGATTCTCATGGAAGACAGGATAGAAGATAAAGAGGTGTAATTTAATGAGAAATAAACAAAACATTATAAATCTCACAGAAATTATCAGCTTTCCACATCCAAAAGGCATATAATATGATCTAGTGCATTTCAATCAACACAAAGTCATTAATATAATTACATCAGCATAGTCAAATCTTAATCATAGAAAAAATCCCATTACCAAAATGTAAAGGCATTTCTCTAGGCATCAATACTTGTATTTATTAGAAAATATCCCATTTCTAGAGGAAAGAAAACATTAACAAGATTGTATACCATTTAATATGACATTAACATAATTATCTCTATCATGCAGAACACATTTAGATAATAATATAGGATAAAAGGCTACATATGTTTTAGGGAGTCAAATTTGATAAAAGTTAAGGAAATGTGTATTTTATGTTTATTTTTCTATCAATCTTTTAAACGACAATTTTCTTCTAAGAAAAAAAATAATCCTGTATTTTATTTTTAATGTAAAATGGATCTTCATGTAAGAAGAGAACAGTCACTCCTTAACTTTCATCAAACCCCAGAGCATTTAATTTTTTTTATTTTCCATGATTTATCCAATTTCCCTAAAGGTTGTAACTTTTATATTGTATAATTGAGTATTCTTATGTACTTTTAAGATATTTTGCTATTTTTGGTACTAGTTACTAGTGATAAGAACATAATAACCCAGTAAGTACAGAGAACATATAGTTTCTACAACCTGCAGTTGTTTGCACCTGTCCTTAGTCAGGAACCTGATGTTCAGTAGTTGTGGTTTGTTGATGTGGTTCATAAATGTTTCTTGATTCTCATTTTTTACATTTATAGATAAGACTAATGTTTTTTCTGATCTGAATGGTTATATATTAGTTATTTTTTTGGGCCTTTTATAGCTTGCTATTCAGTGTGAGCCAAGCTAGGCTCTGTGTTGAAGACCATATTATAATGGTTTACTTTTATAAATTATGACTTCGATTGAGAGTTGTCTCATTGGCACTCATGTACCACATCTTCTTGTATCTATATAATGTTTGTCTTGTAGACAGGGAAATGTATGTTATGTCCTTTAAGGTGGTACCTAACACTACAGGGAGATAACTCTGTAAAATCAGCTAAACGTTTTGATTACGTTGTGTTGTCCAGGGAATATTAAGCTTCTCAACGATCAAAATAAGTGTTTGTCAAACTGCTATATAACCAGTGTAATTTGTCTGATAAAACGGTTGGTTCAAATTTTTTGAAATTTTTATATTTTTTTCAAAGGGGCAAAGTAAACACTTTGTCCAAATTTTAAGAAAATTAAACGAGCCAAATCAATTTTAGTTAAAGTGTTGGGTACCACCTTAACTGTCTTATACCTGAAATGTAAGTTAATCTGCATCCTCTTCCAGAATTAGTAAACGGTTATTACAGCATTACTTTGCTTTCAAGTTAAAACCAAACTCCAAATAGAAATACTCAATCACTGCATTCTTCAAGCAATCTTCAAGGTGTAGGTGGAGAGAAGTGAAGATCCTAAAATTAAGTAAAAATAACAATTTAAAGAGAAATGACCACAACTTTGAAAAATAAATCTTCAATTTGATATAAAACCATTTTTTATTTGATATATATATTAAATTGATTTTTTTCTCTTTTTGTAATGATTGATAAGTTTGTTCATAGAAAGGTAGACAACTCTGGTATTATAAAATATAAGTATTTTTTCAATAAAAAAGATTTATTAGGTCTTGCAGGTGAACCTGATGATTCACTTCCTTGTTGTTTTAATATGATCTAATTTATATTATATAAGATATATGTCTTAATATTATCTTATTTATATTATACAACACATTATAAGTGCAAAGAGTAGGATTAAATATCTTAACTGCAGCTCTTCTCAAAAAATGCTTCCATGATGCATGTGAAGTCACAATAATTTTATGAAAAAATACACCAAAATACCTAACTACAACTTGGAGGCTTTTCTTAAAAACTACAAGACCAGTTTTTAAACTTTGAAACTTAATAAAGAAATAATAATATTCACACAAATAACTTTATATCAAAAAGTAGTCTGAAAACTATAACCTCAATTTATCCTTGATCCTTTCACTGACTCTGAGGTCCCAACTGATTTGACAAACAATTATATTAAACTTAAGAACAAGCTTAAAAAATCCTAGGTTCCTGAAACCCCTAGTTCTGAGACACCCAGTCTCTAAAACACCTTGTCCTGAAATGACTAGTCTCTGAAGCACCTAGTTCCTGAGACAACTAGTTTTGAAGCACCTAGTCTCCGGAGCACCCAAGTCACCAGATTATAACAAGCTATCTGTTCCGGGACTGCGACCATTCCTGAGGGAAATTACAGTGTCGGAACAACCCAGTAGCTTCTAATAATTGTAATACTTAGTCTCTGGAAGCACCAAAGTCAGCAGACTATTACAAAACACCTGTTCGAGAGACTGCGACCATTCACGAGGGAAATTACAGTGTCGGAACAACCCGGTAGCTTGCAACAATCGTAAAGACTTCAAAAACCGCTTGCTTCAAAACCACAACGCTTTCAACTCAACTAGGTTTATAAACTTCTCAATTCTAACTTCTTTATTTGCTGGTATTTTCTTCCCGATGTTTAACCATCAACAGCCAAATAACAAATGAGCGAACTTACACAATGAATCGGTGTCTTTATATACCAAGAGCGCTGACCTCGAAGAGAGCACCCTAGTAACAATTAATGCCTCTCATAACAACCAAGGATAAAAGAATGATTCTATATGTATTTATCGTTAACGCATTATTCAAATGGGTAATCTATTATAGATAACAATTCAACAATAAATTACAAATATTGTCTTATGCCTAAACTGCATTTTTGCCACACTAACTCCTGAACAGAAAAAGTGAAAATTGCCATTATTGATCTTGACCTCAATTTTGTCATCAGTAACAACATATTTGAATTTAAGAAACTTTGGTTAAAGGGTTCATAAGTAAATACACATACACAAATGGAAACACTATTTTTCAATCTTTCAAGAAACGTAATTCTAGAACTGTAAATGTCAAAATTGTCATTTTCAAACTTTACCTCCATTTTGTCATCAGTAACAAAATATTAAAATTTTAAAAGCTTTGGTAAAACAATTCATGAGTTAATGCACGGACAGGACTGGAAACGCCATTTTTCAATCTTTTAAAAACCGTAACTCCAGAACTGTAAAAGTCATAAACATCATTATTGAACTTGACCTCTATTTTGTTGTCAGTAACAACATACATTTTTAAAAGCTTTGGTTGATGGGTTCATGAGTAAATGCACAGACAACATACATGTATGGCTGCCCCCCGCCAGCCGTACATCCCAAATCAATAACCTTCATTTTTGTCACAAATACCTAGTTAAAAATTGGCCTCTTAACACGATATAAGAGTTCCAAAATAGTCTTCAAAACCAGGATTTACATACATGTACAAAATTTGTGCACAACATGTGCACTTGTAAGTTATTCAAAACAAGCTATACTGTCTCCTTATGGTAAACAAAATATACTCTCAAATCGTATTTTCTGGTTAATTCGACTTGTTGATACTGTTTATAATGCCTTTTTGTCATTTTTTATTTATATGGATCTTGTCTGTACACCAGCTTTGATTATTTGTAATATCTTCAATTTTTCACTTATTCTTACAACATTTGTATAAACTTCAAGATTATAAAAAAACGTTTTTTTTCTTAAGTGAACATTGATTGGTTAAATATTTCTCAGTGTGTTTGAATTTGTTTGTTAGCCTTTTGGTCATGAATGTTTGTCTCTAATATTTAATTAACTATGCATTTGTATTCAGATATCGCAGATCAAATTTATTCGTTCATTGTGTAATCATACGTTTTTTGATTGAGTTAAATGGATGTCTACGAGAAAACCATGCAAAATCAAAAAAAAATTATGAAAGGGGTTGTGGAGTTTTCAGCTGATTTTGGGTTCCTAGTAAAGTATTAAGTACATCTAATAGTTCTATGTATAAAAATTGACAATTTATCTCAAAATATGTGAATACAGGGCAATTCTATTAAAGTACCAAATTTGCTGAAAAATGTTGTTGAAAATGGACATTTTTGGTTTTTTTTTATTGAATAGTTCAAAGTATTATATGACAAAAAAAACAGTTTTACCTTAAAATTCAGACTTTCTACTAAAATAAACTGTAATTTTGATCTTATTTCAACCTTTATTTTTGTTTTTATTTTTATTGACATAAATGTGTTTTCGAGAATTTGAATCCAGCCTGTACTGAAAATGTCCATAAAACCTCAAAAGTCACTCAAATTGAAACAACATTTTGTTAAACGTTATGGTTCACTACAAACTACTATTTTTTAACGGGATTTTCGTTGCAAATTGATATAAGCTTATTTAAATAAATGATGAATAACTGAAAAATATACCTAAAATTATCTCCCTTTGTAAAACTCTTCACAATAAAAGGTAAATTTATTGTCAATAACAGAAGGAGGGAAATCAACAAATGTGCAAAAGGATAGAAAATAATGGTATTTTTGATGAATATGGTGTAGCCAAAAACTTATTTTCATTGAAAGAGTGTAACAAAAACATAGTAAACCATGTGGCCAAGACATTCCAACTGCCATTGGGATAAGTCTGATCCTGATCAGATAGTCTAGACATGACATGAGGCTAGACTCACTATCTGATAATCATGTCCAGGTTTCAGACTCACATAACATAATTTTAAATGCATATGCTGCAAACATGGACAGGAGTTGGATTGCAGTGGACAAGAAGACAAAATGAGTTGATGTCATCCTTTCATGACCCTTGCAAATCTAGCAACGGAAATTCGTAGGCAAAACTTTCAGTTTCATTTAGTTCTGGTAAGTTTGTTTTTTATTTCTTTTGGTTAGAAAAAGCAATTTGACACCATAAAAAGACCTACTTTAGAAACATCACATCAACTCATAAATATAGGAAGAAGAGCATTGACCATTTGTCTTTGGGAAAAAAAGGGAGGTGGCGGGGTATTTACATAATTTTCTGGAAGCAAACACTGATTTAATTTTCATTGACATACATTTATAATGATTTAGAATTCTTCTGAAATTTATAATAATCATGATAAAAGATATATTTTATTACAAAGTTCGCCCTGAGTTTGTTTTACAAATTGTCAATAAGAGTCCGTTGACTCAGGTTTTTTTCTCCTAATTCAAAATTAATGGTTACTTCAAATCCCTGCTTTTAAAATATAACCCATTGAAATAGTAAACATTCAGTAGATAGATATAGGAAGATGTGGTATGAGTGCCTACATGTATTCATCCAAATAACAATTTATAAAAGTAAACCATTATAGGTCAATGTACGGCCTTCAATACAGAGCCTTGCCTCACACGGAACAACAAGCTATAAAAATGATAAAGGACCCCAAAATTACTAGTGTAAAACCCTTTGAACAGGAAAACCAATGGTCTAAAAAGGAATAACAAGAAATACGTACAAATTAATGTACATAAACATAACGAAAACTACTGTACATTTAGGCCAACTAAAAAGTATGTGTGTTAACCGCACTACCCTTACCTACCATTATTTTTATCCCTTACCTAAAGATTTTTTTAAGGTTTTGATAAAACACTGTTCAAGTCACAATATATCTCCCCTGTCTTTATTCATTCCCTTACCGATACTATATTGTACAATGATTCAATATATGGTTCTCAAACTCAAAAACATGTTTTACAGACTATGAGCTTGTTTTTTTTCTCTCTAAATATTTGTTACTGTGAATCTTTTTCTTTATAATTCCGAAGTGAAGGTCATGTATCACAGTGATAAATATGGGAAAAGAACTTGTACATGTATTTACTTCTATCAGTTAATAAAATAGAATCAGAATAGAATATGCTTACAAACTAATCCAAATTAAAGGGCACAGAACGGGCAACATGAGATTATAACATTACAGATTCTAATGCAATTATTTTGTAACAAATGTTCTGATTGGATGACAGCAAGCGTAAAATCCTCAATCTCCTTGTCTGTAACTAAGGAAGCCGACATTTTGAATTTCGGAATATATTGACATGTTATTTCTACAATAATAAACAAAAAACTCACTTGTTGCGCCTAAAAATCTTCTTTTTATCAAATTTTATTACATTTTGAATCGGCACAGAAGCCGGAAAACGCCCAGTGTTTATGTTTGACGCCGGAAGCATACCTATGACATCACCTAGTGTAGGCACCAAAGAAAATAACATTTTTTCGCGGAATTTTCTTTTATAAAGATTTTACACTGAAATAATGATTGCAATTTATTTATAAACTTGTTTTGCATTAGAATAGAGATAACCGTATTGTATTTGAAGCTTTTCGGACGTCCATCGGTAGTTTTACTGTCGCAAATACCCGTTTACCTGTCTCCGCTCCACGTCGCCAGGTAAACTAAATTTGCGACAGTAAAACTACCGATGGACGTCCTTAAAGCTTCAAATACAATACAGTTATCTCTTAATTACTCAGATAAAACAAATTCAAAATGACAATACTGAAGAAATGAATTACTTGATGGTGTGATTGATATCATAGCATTTATGACATTTACACAGATTAATTATCATATCTACAAAACTTTTTTTTCCAATGATCCAATGCATTATTTTATAAAGCCAACTCAATTAACAATGTACATATACATGTAGATGTAACTCACTGTACTGATCATGCAAATGCACATATATACAATATTTTATTTCTTATCAACAGTTTAATGTTGAAGATGGAAAAGCACAAAAAAAATATAAAAATGAAAGCAGATACATGTATGATAGGAGATCATATAGGTAAATATATGATATAATTGATAAAAAAATGAATCAAACAAGTCATAAAAAGTGACTACTAAATAGACAGCAAATATGACCTGTGTTGTGGCATTATTTGTGAAATATAATCATATACAGAAATTGGAAATTGACCAGTTACATTTATTATTGTAAAAACATGATAAATGTTCAGAAATTAGATTAACCCTCCAATTTTAAATGTTGAATCTGGTAAACAAAAAGTAAAAATAACACACAGAACACTCAAATTCTTATTTTATGATCAATTAAGGCATGTAAGGGCCATATCAGTACAATTTACACAACAAAATTTTCATTACTCATCATATTGCAATTGTTTTCTTTATTAGAATTAAACCTAGAAAAAAATATATATGTTCTTGTCAGCTTGACAGATCCTCATTTATAGTATACATGCATACATTTGTATATTGTAAACCTGAAGACTACATTTGTATTTTTCATTTTTGAAAAAGCACTTTAAGCATTATTACAGCTATTTTCCTACTGCATGTAGAGTAAAACTTTGGAAGGTTTGCTTGCTCCGTTGTATATATATTAATTCAAGCTTTGTAATTAATGTTGATATCTTCTGGTAGAGTACTTTTAAATTTGATTAGACGTTATGCCAATTGTAATTGTACAATATACAAACAAACCATGCAAGCTAACCAAAGTCTTAGATTTACATGCCTTTGGAATTTAGCTGTAAAATTAATTATATATTTGTTTTCAATGCTTATTGTTTTACAAATTTCAAATGTTTTGGCTTGTTTTTAAATGATCCATTTCAGCTATAGGGTCAACAGCGTCCAAAGTTAAACTTTAAGTATGTTTTACTTGTGTCTGATGCGTTTTTGCTTTGAGCAAATGAAATATGTTTAAATCTAAATAAAGTTAAACTTGATTTGATAAAACAATGGAATAATTGGTGTTCTTTGATATTATGCAAAATAAACAGTGCATTGTAGTCATATTTTTCTAATTTCGGGCATGTCTTAAAAGCTTTAAATTGAACCAAATCAAGGTATAAGGGATTCAGAACTAAACTTAGTTTGATTTTTTTTGTCGAGCCTGCACCTTTGTTGCAGAAAGCTTGACATAGGGATAGTGATCCGGCGTCGTCATTAGCTAACTTCTTAAAAGCTTTATATTTAAGAAGGTAGAAGACCTGGATGCTTCATACTTTGTATATAGATGCCTCATGTTACGAACTTTCCATCGGTCACATGTCTAATGTCCTTGATCTCATTTTCATGGTTCAGAGACCGCTTGAAAAAAAAGTTAAGAATTATTGTAATGTTTAATTCTCTCTTAGCATAAGTAATTAGATAACTATATTTGGTATGTGCGTACCTTGCAAGGTACTCATGCCCATCATACCGTTTTCACTTGACCTCAACCTCATTTCATGGTCAGTGAACAAGGTTAAGTTTTGGTGGTCAAGTCCATATCTGAGATACTATAAGCAATAGGGCTAGTATATTAGGTGTATGGAAGGACTGTAAGGTGTATATGTCCAACTGGCAGGTGTCATCTGACCTTGACCTCATTTTCATGGTTCAGTGGTTATAGTTAAGTTTTTGTGTTTTGGTCTGTTTTTCTTATACTATATGCAATAGGTCTACTATATTTGTTGTATGGAATGATTGTAAGGTGTACATGTCTAGCTGACAGGTGTCATCTGACCTTGACCTCATTTTTAAGATTCAGTAGTCAGAGTTAAGTTTTTGAGTTATGGTCTATTTTGGCTAATACTTTATGCATTAGTCAACTATATTTGGTATACAAACACCACCAGCCTCATTAAGGTGCAATCTCTGCGTTGTAATAGAATGTACTTGAGCTGTTTAAATCTCATTGTTGAAGGTTGTACAGGGGACTTACATTCATTTCATTTGATCTTTTGTGGATATTTGTCTCATTTGTAATCAATACTTATCTTCCTATTTTGGTGTTGTCATAATGTCATTAATTAAATACAAGATGAAATCTGCATTTAACTTCATTAAAATTAAGTTTGCTGCAGCTTTTTAGCTAGTTTACATTATTTCTTATTCTATGTACTGGAATGTCAGAGTTGTGATAATCGAAACACATTTACACTAAGACCAAGTTAATAATCAATTTCTTTTTTAGGAAATTTCAATCATTTAATGGATAACAATTGTTTTCTTATTATTTTTTACAGACATTTGGTGATCCAAAAATAACTGGAGTTCATGAAACAAGACTGATTGCTGGGACACATTTTTGTTGATAAACATGTTTATGATGAAGAAAAACTTGGATAGTATTACGGATACTTGAATAAGGCTCTGATCTGTCTTTGATTGTTCCTGTTGGTGTTAAAAAATTGCAAGCTCAAATAAAAATAAATTGAAATGGAACTCATGGATATGCTTTGAAAAAAGAAATAAACAGCAATGTGAATCTCGCCGAAGTCTTACCAACAACCAAGTCAACACACAGTTGCAACACAAATGAGAAGAGAGAGACATTTGCAAGGACTTAGAGTGTTCTCACTGTCTCACCATTAGAATGGCTTTCTCATCAGCAAAGAAGAAGTCTAAAAATTACTTCTGCATTAAAAGGTCATCAATATTGAAGACACTCAAGAAGATTACGGTTGTACTTGGCCATTTGATAAACATTTTAATATTTTCTTTTGTCAGAAATTGTTACTTAGATTGACTAACTAGTTTTATTGATTGAATTGTTAGTAAATTACCTTTCGTAGTTCATGTAGTTACATGTATGTAAATCTTTATCAGATAGTATGGAAATAATTTATTACGTCCCTAAATTCCATACCTAATGCAACAATTGTCTTGTGCTGCTAAGTCAATTTGAATTAACTTTTATGTATGTTTATAGTAATCTTATTCTTGCATTTAAGCATCATTTTGTGTTATTGTATCATCTACATTGATTGTTAAATATAATACTAATGGTATAAATAAAATAACATTTATGATCATTTAAACAGATTGAAATATTTATAAATATATCAATGCTAAAAGGAATTTGGACATTTTTCGAGGAGAATTTAAGACAGTACTACAACAAAAGCAAACGAATAGTATATGTTCAACTGCAATATTAACTTTCTCACCAGATAACCTATTAGAGATATATTTGTATTTTATTAAATTGATGAAGCGTATGTTAGTTTAAATAAATATGTACATGCAATTTTAAGGTTTAAATTTTTATTGGATTATCTCCCTTTGTACAATAGAAATTCAGATTTTATCATCACTGTCTCAGGTACTCATGGTCAAAATGACTTATATTGTTACCAGCATGCAAGTAAAAGGTTGCAACTGTCTTATCTTTGTTTACCTGTAGAACACATATTCTGAATGTCAATACTTAAGATTTTTCAATATGATGAACTTGACATTAAATTTCATATCATTTTTGAGTAACCAGAATAAAACTTTAGTAACTACCAAGCTGCAATAACCAAAATAGGATTACTAGGAAGAAATGAAAGGATTTTACTCTTTAAAGTAATAAGGACAAGTGTACTGAAGGAATTTGGAATAAAAAAAATACCAAACAAAATTTGTCTTTGGCAGCTCCCCCCGTTTTTAAGCCTGATGCTTACTATTGTTTGTGACACAAAAATCCATTTCACTTTGAATTTTCTATTTGAATTACCTATTTTGCATAATACAATCTGTATAGTTCAAGTATTTATTTTTGAATGCTTGGTTTAATTGAAATATGAGACTTTCCTCAATTTATTGCGAAAATACCCCCAAAAAAAGGGGGGAGGCTATCTAAATGATCAATAAAATCTATAAAATTAATTTGCAACCGAAATCCCTTCAAAATATTTTGAACCAAAGAAAATGCAATGTATGTCTGAAATTTAGGGTAAATTAAAGCGACTTTTGGGCTGTAGTGTCTATTTTAGTGTGATTTGATGAAAAGGCCATATTTTTTATCACTTTATGTGTTTTGCCACGCCCTTATTTTCTATATATATCATTATGTTTAATAAAATTATGTGATTTATACTTCATACACATCCTGTCTGTGCTATTAAAGTATTTAAACACTCAGAAGTATTATAGTATTTATTTCTTTTTGAGAAATCTATGAAATCTGTGCATTTCAGTAAATGCATCTATAAATAAACTGGGAAATACCTTAAATCCCTATCGTTGCCATGGTTACCAGCAGTGTAAGGGCTTCAAACTTGCATGACTTTCATATAAGGTCAATCTGAACATGTTAGCAAAGTTTTATCAAAATCAAACAACTTTGCATGGAGCACCATCTGCATGGTTTTCTCATAGATGTCCATTTAAGACTGCCAATTGATATTTTATCGTATGTTTTTCTCTGTTGTGATGTTATGCTATTGTTTCAGAAAAAGGGAGAAGGATCCATTAAAACGTTTAATCCCGCTGCAAATGTTTGCACCTGTCCTAAGTCAGGAATCTGATGTACAGTAGTTGTCATTTGTTTATGTAATATATACGTGTTTCTCGTTTCTCGTTTTGTTTATATAGATTAGACCGTTGGTTTTCCCGTTTGAATGGTTTTACACTAGTAATTTTGGGGCCCTTTATAGCTTGTTGTTCGGTGTGAGCCAAGGCTCCGTGTTGAAGGCCGTACTTTAACCTATAATGGTTTAATTTTTAAATTGTTATTTGGATGGAGAGTTGTCTCATTGGCACTCACACCACATCTTCCTATATCTAAATCTGTTATGAGAAAGAAATTGTAAGGGGCTGAAATTTTCAACTTTGCCTTAAAGACCATGCACACACATCAAATTCACTGAAAACAGAACTTATAAGCATAACATCTGGTACTATATAAATGTGCATATAGTTTGTTTACGTTGTATACATGTACATAGTTACTTGGATGGATAGTTTTCTTAATGGCACTCATACCACAATTTTTTTTTCTTTCCTACCTCAATCTTAATTGATTAAAGGCATTCATTTGTAAATAATTACATTAGATGTTTGTTTCTTTATAATACGTTATTCTGATTGGCTAATTGCACATCACATGTTATTCCGTAAGCAATTGCATGAGACAATAACATTTCATTCATGATGACACGAGGTCCCACAATAAAGTGCACAGGTGAATTTAAAAATTAAACTGTTTTTATAATCCTAGCTAAAAAATGTAATTATAAGTATTGAATGCTTCTTTTTGTAACTTTATAGGGTTGAAAAAGCGTTGACCTTGCGTACATTTTTAGAATGAAGCGCTTCCGTGCTTCATACAAAATGTACTTCGGTCATCGCTTTTACACACCAATAAAATTACAAAAAGAAGCATTCAATTCTTAATAAGATTGCCTCTGATTTGAGCTAGGCCCTGAAACACACTGAACTCAATCATTTGACATAATTAAAAGTGATCTGAATCAAAGCGACTGGAGAACACAATTATACAATTTACCTCTAAGGCCAAAAAAAATATGTGTGTTTCCTATTACATGGAATTTCAAAATAGGGTAGGTAGGTGTTTTTTTCTTCTTCTTTTTTTTGAATAAAAGGGGGGTTGAAATTCAACATATATATTATAAAAAAAAATTAAAAAAATATCAGCTAATTATGTAGTCATCAGTAATGATTAAATGTGTTTGCAGTTTTTGAATCCTATATTTATTAAAATAAATTAAATGTCCTAAAATATTTATATGAATCATTATCTACCATATGCATCCATAGTTTGTGTCTTTATTTGTTTTGTAAACAAATTAATATCCATTATTTACATTATCACACAGCCAAAGGTAAACTAATTTGGCTATAAATAGATCAAGCATGTTTGTGCAGAATCTCCAAACTAAAATCGTATTTGTTATAATTTTATTTCTTTATATAATCAAGTTTGAATTTATGAAAATAATCATTATTGATCAAATATAATTGCATATAAGGTTTACGTTTTCTGAAGACTATTTTTTTTTAGGTCATGGTTCTAGAGGCTTCCTCACAAATTTGTGCAAAATCCAATATTGCGTCCATGACATGCGTTTACTTTTGCACTTGTGATAAAAATATTTCTGACCAAAGTCAGATTTCTCTTGTCAAACAGCAGTGTATACGAACTGATCTTGTCAGCCAAGTCTTGTAAATTCAAAGTTGAAACCATTTGAAGTAAAAGGGCATCATGGTTAAGGAAGATATAAATAAATTTAAAAAAAAACAACACTTTTTCAAGAAATAGTTCTTTTTTATTCAGTAAAAACAAAATCTTGTCTGCAAGATTGTAAATTCGCAACTTCCGGGTCCATTTTCTGTCAGAAAAACATTGAAAATATACGATTGCGCATGGATTTGAACACATTTACCTGAATATTCTTATCCGATATTCAATAACACGATGAAATTAACTAAATATTACAATAGCCAATATATTCGTGTAGCCAATATCCGAAATTTATTCGGAAATCGTAAAAAAAAAAGTTGAGGGTCGGTCGGGTAACCGGAAACGCACATATTTTATTTTTGGCCTAAGATTTATAATATAGTTTAAAACAGTTACACGCCATTATTCCGACAGTCCATTAGTCCGACAGCCCATTGGTCCCACAACCCATTAGTCCGACAACCCAATAGTCCGACAACCCAGAAGTCCGACACTTATAAAGTCAAGTATTAGGGTATCAGGGTGAAATAAAACTTGTCTGTCTGTATTACTACGTTTAGATGTGTAATATTATATTTTAAGAAATAACTCCGTATATATATTACATAAGGTTGAGGTAGTTCGAATACTTTCTACACACTCAATTCGAAATCTGTATATAGAAAAGAACAGAAAAGATTATTTCATTTGCCAAATTAAAGGGTATATAAAGAGCATATAAATCAAGAACAATCAATAAAGGTGCCAGCTACTGATGATGCCCCCGCACAAAGATTTTGTTGTTGAGTTGTGAATCTGAAAAAGCCTCACACCGTATAGATTACTTAAATAAACTTTGAAACCAAATTTCAGAAATCATTGTATTGTAGTTCCTGCGAAATATGTGACAAAAATTTTCAACTTGGCTGTCATGTGAAAAGTGTTCAGTAAACCGGAATTTGTTGAGTAATGAATCTGAAAACGTACCACACAATGTAGCCGACTTCAAAAACCTTTCAGAAATCCTTGTAATGTCGTTATTGAAGATGCAACGAAAATATTTATGGGACGGACGGACGAACTGACAAGTGGACGGTTGAATGGACCAACAGACAGAGGTAAAACAGTATGTTCCCACTTTTGCAAAGCGACGATATAATGATTTGGTCAACATTAAGACTTTATAATACATATATATCATAGTAATATGATATAATTATCTTTATAACACCGTAAGCCTGTCACATTCGGGGCCAAAACAAAATAGAAAAAAATAAAACTAGCACATTTATCATATTTATCTAACTTTTCAAAGTACTGACATGTGCTAGACTGAATATGCTGAAAAAGTTCCTCCCTCAAATTTTATAGTGTGAGCATTCGATTGAAAAATGACGCTGATTCTCAACTTTATCAGCTGTATAATAGGATTTTTTGAATATCTGGCATTTTCAATTCTTAATGTAATGGGCATGATGGGTGAGCACCCATTCTTAAAATCAATGATATCTAAATATTTTCTTCTTGAAAACAATCTTTAATGAAAAATAAGTGTCAATTTTGCCACAAAACACATACAATGACATAATGTAGTAAGTTTTTACAATTAGACAATTTGAGAAAGACACAAGCAGGACAAGAATGTCACACATTGTCTTAGATTTCTTACTAGTTGTTATGGGCTCTTATACGGCACTCTTTCTATTTAAGCAGTCAAAATACGTTGACTGTATATTTCTATGTCATAATCAGTCACCGACAGTCACCGACCCGATATCACTTTTCCCCATGAAGATTTTTGAAAATAGAAGTTGCCGAAATGTTCATGCCCGTCATATTAAATTTTGTTTTTTGTAATAAGTTTTGTTGTAAATCATCAGTCCTGCACCTCCTTCAACCATTATAAAAGAGGCATATTTTTCTAGATTTCAAAATAAGCTCGGGATATAAAATTGGTATCACTACATGTAAATTGAGTGTCAACACTCAGACTATGTCTGATAGATTGCTATTGGAAGTGCTGTGTACTGTCTCCGTATTTCGAGGATTCACATTCCTGAACATGATAACGTATTCGTAATTGGAATAGCTAATCTTTTCTGAGCACATATTTCGTCCTATTTGTCATCTTATTGTTAAGGATCTGTGTACAGAGCTCCAAATAAGCTGGTATTTGCGTGATCACGCAATACAAATAATAGAAAACCCAATGCAATTGTCCATTGAAGGGTTCAACAACCCAATTAATTCAACAGAAAACCCAATAATATGCCAAAACCATGAGTTCTCAACCCTTTTATTGGCTACCATTTGCGTTATTTACCCTTATCTGTTTACAGTCGTCGCGTAAACTATTTTTATAATATTTATAATTGGAAATTTCCTGTCGTTCTAAAAATAGATCCCTGCATCAAGTAACTGAAATGGGTCCCTGTTTGAGTTTTCCGTTGCTCAATAGGTACACGTGTTTTTGTAAACATTTCGATCTTCTCAGCGTTTATCCAATTAGCATGTGTCATATTATTTTCGCATTGCTCGGGATTTATCATAACATACATGTACATTGAAATAAAACGAAAGTGAATGTCCGGTAAAAATATTGAATAGAAGCATGTTTTCGGCTTCTTTTGAAAAGCTGAGGGAAAGTTATGATGATAACAAGACTCAGCCAGTGTTTTAAGGAAACGTCCATCGAACGCACGGGCGTGTGCGTACCATAACGAGAACATCGCTAATAAACACAGAGTTTCATCAAAAACGAAATCAGTTGGAAAAAGTGAAAGGCCAAATCAATTACGAAATGATAAAGCATCAGAAACCAAAAGTTCTAAATAAAAGTCAACTAAACCCAGATTTATGTAAATTGAATAAAACAAAATCATTCAAGTGTAAGAGTTAATATACTATTTTTTATTCATTTTACGGTTAGAATTGATGAATATACAAAACATGCACACAGGTACTGGTCTCAGAATTTATTATATAAACTTTAAGGTATAAGACGAGTGCCTGTGAATACACATATCCGTTTTTGTGAGAAAATACAAAACTGGCAAAAGGTTTGAAACGGGACACAATTTAAACCTACAATTGCTCCTCAGTGAATAAACTAAATAAAACAGCTAGCAAATAACCCTCACCATAACTCTAAACCAAATAAAACAGTTAAAAAAAGAAAGAAACATATAGATGGGAAAAAAAGGGGTTGATATTGCCTAAATATTTCAATATTGTGTCGATGAAAAAACCCAATACATTAAGGAGCTCGGTGGTGAAAAACCCAATTTGATATTAACCTGACGGGTGAATTGAAATTGATAATGCAATTAAAAAACTTAATCACCCAATTATATAAGAAAATGGTGGGTAAAAACCCCAATTTGTGAATTCTTATCTGGAGCTCTGTGGGTATGTATTTGTCTCTTTGTTTTTCTGAATTTGACTGACGGCATGAAACCTCACTCCCCTGATATGCGAAAGGGTATAATCAACGATCTAATGAAAGAAGGTAGAGCAAGACACACACAAAAAACACAGCGAACTAGAACAGCACAGACTGACAGTGGGCACATAAACGTCGAAATGTAAAGAAAAATAAAATACCCAGACACGTGAAACGAAATAGGGACTAGGGTAAGGACTGGGCAATAAGCATGTGTATCAACTCCAATATACTGAGACTAATATCCCGCATGGAAAGAATAATTGAGATCAAAATGGACAACCACAAATATTACACAGAACAGAGATGGTCTATTTAGAGAAAATTTTCCCATACACCTAAGAAAAATGCATTGTCGGAATTATGGGCTGTCGGAGTAATGGGTTGTCGGAATAGTAGCCTGTCGGAGTAATGGGCTGTCGGAATATTTCGCTGTCGGAGTAATGGGCTGTCGGAATAATGGTTGTAGGACTAATGGGATGTCACCGTTTAAAACAATTGATAATAAAAACTGACTATTTTCATTATGTTCTCATAATAAAAGGGGGACTAAATATTGTTTTAAGATGGAAAGACTAGTTTGTGACTTAATTTTCATTGCTGTTTTATCTGAACAGGTTGTGTTTTTTTACCTATTTACTTTCTATTTTTGGTGATTTCAGCAGCTGGAATACTATGGCGGGAAATTAATAAGTGAAAGAGCTAAAGCCGGTGACACTAAATTCCGCGAAATGCGAAAAAACTATCACGGCCTCTGAGCAAAGTAAAAACGGAGCTTTTGTCCGCAAACACAATACAAATAACTATAAACACAAATAATTACATAAGATGTATGTTTCATTATAATACGTTATTCTGATTGGCTAACTGCACATCACATGTTATTACGTAAGCAATTGTGTAACGGTTTATTTCTTCCTCTGTGATATTTTATCCTGAGGATAATTTGTCACTGTAATTTTTTTCCAGGCATGGTATTTCACAGGTAGAATTTTTCCAGAGGAGTGAAAATCTATCTGTGTTATGATAGTATGTACCGGTATATATTTGCCGTATTATATTTCACAGAACCTTGTGAAATATACTCCCGTTAACTAGTATGTAAGTTACTCGCAATCAATATATACCCGACTTTAATTGTAAAATGTTTCACAAAGGTAGAACAAATTTGCATAATTCATCAAAGGGAGGTAATTATATATGAGCAATTTATATTTTAAAGATATTAATATAATATATTCCTGAATCTATTTCATAGTGAAATTTTTCCTTGAATCTTTTTTTCTATATATTCATTTATATAACAAAATTACTTACAACATAAATATTTAATAAGACAGATATTATTTCACAGGTAAATACTATCCAGCTGTTAAAATTGCTTTTGTTCCAATATATTGTTATGCTATAATTTATCTGATTTCCATATAATCAACACGACATTTTTGTCCCCAGACTATTTATATAGTTAAAAATATTATTATAATCAAATTCTTCCATTACTGTTAACAGTAGTAATGCAACTATATTTCTACCTTTACGTTTTAATTTATATGTGTACTGAAATCTGAAAACAACTCACTTTTACATGTATATTCACTTACCTTATTTAATCATGATATTATTGCATAATTATGATCTCTGAAATTATTTCTGGTTTTCTTTCTTATGTTTAATGATAATTTACTTTTAAAAGAAGGATATTTACTTATTTTTTTTAGGAATGTTTTTCAATGATAATTTGTGAAATAATTCCCATTAAAATACGTTTTTTTTACAAAATAGGTTTAATTCAAATACATTTTTATTATTTCATAGTATTTGTAAAGGATAAGTTTTTTCTAATAACTATTCAATAAGTTAACTACCCAGATAGAATTTCACGACAAAGGAAAAAATATCCCAGGGAAATTTTTTCCTCCGGATAAAAAAATAACAACAACTACTGTGACATTTTTTCCTCCGGATCAAATTTCACCCGGATATAATTTTGCTTTACAATTGCATCAGACAATACTGAACATGTATCATTCGTGATGACACGAGGTTCCACAATAAAGTGCACAGGTGAATTAATCAAAACTTGATAAAAATCGTGTTTTCATGATCCTAGCTAAAAAAATGTAATAATAAGTATTGAATGCTTCTTTTTGTAACTTTATAGGGTTGTAAAAGCGTTGACCGTGCGTACATTTTTAGAATGAAGTGCTTCCGCGCTTCATACAAAATGTACTTCGGTCAACGCTTTTACACCCCAATAAATTTATAAAAAGAAGCATTCAATTCTTAAGTAAAAAACCTCACACTTTTCGTTTTAAAAAAAAAGGTTTCAGCTTTTATCTAACCGGGAGACACGGGGAGACTTTGCACTCTGCTTTTTCTAATGAACAAGATATTTAAACGGACATGCCTTAGCTTTCAAATTTTCTATTCACTGATTTAACTCAATCTCTCATAGTTTGAATTATAAGATACTAAACCAAGTAACTATATATATATCAAAAATATATTATTCACGGCGTCACCACCAATTGCAAACTTGACCACAGAACAAATGGATTCGCTCCTTCCTACATTTATATCAGAAATTTAGCAGAGCGTAAATTAATACTAGAGGGAGCTGTTTCCATACAAATACCAGTACTCTTTGGTGTATCCCATAGATGTCCTATTTTCGGTGCAAAATGTAGTTGGCATGCATCATTTTGTTTCCGGGGATTCATGGACACGTTTGTATGGCTTCACAAAAAAATATGCTGGCTACAGGAGGCCATGTTTACACCGAGTAGCTGGACACATTGCTATTTCTGTATTAAAATATTCTATTAAAAAAAGGCAGTGGCTATTTAACCAGCTCCGGCAAAATAGCGATTTATATAGAGTTTTGCTATTTTGTCGGTCTTAATTAAGATAAAAATAGAAGTATAGAAAATAAGAATAGAAAAAATCATAGGAACACGAAACATACACTTTAATAAGAAATCACTAGTATACGACTATGTGTTTTCTTAAGTAAAATATTAAAATTTATATTCTCTAAAACCTTCGGCGTGTCTTTTTCAAACATTTTTTAAAAGGAATAAATTAAAATTGATACTAGTTCTTTTTTTGTAGTAGGAAGTATGAAAGAATCTTAAAAAAAATATATAATCCACACAAACAAAGCATGCGAACCCATGGCATATAACAAGTCGATATTAACAAAAAAAATCTGTAGGGCTGTATCTGTATAGTAGGATACCCAATTGCAGAATAATATCAGATTATTACATGGCATTTTTCATATGCGGCTCGAGGGCTGATATTGACCGAGGGCTGATAATACATGCGATATGAAAAATGACATGTTATGATCTTTTTATCATATGCTTCAAAGATGGAGAAAAATCACAGATTCATATATTGATCCTTTTACGTGGTTCCCAAATAGAATTTTAAAGAGTGAAAAGTTCACGGACGTCGGATCCCAAACTTAGTTGTACTTTCTAGTATCCAAATAACTGTAAAAAAATGTACTTTCTAGTATCCAAATAACTGTACACTACTTTGTAATGTTTTTCAGTGAAAACGTAGGATTGAGGTGTATTTTCCGGAGTTTGCCGAGTTTCACCGGAATGCCATGCGATAACGTTACGGAAAGGCATGTGATAACACTCGAAGCATGTGATAAACTTTTCATATCAGCCCGCTAAGCACCAATTCGAAAAATATGGAATTTACGTTAATTTAATGCTATTATCATACAGTAAAAATCATATGCTATTTAGTCTAAGTATATGATAAAGATCCTTATAGAATCTGCTGGCTACAGAAGAACACAGCTGGACACAGTGCAAGGTACCACAATTTCCCCGAGGATTACAAGAACAATTTAATAACACAAAAATTGGTTACAGGCAGATACAGCTAACCACAGTACTTTTTATATATAAATTTTAAGAACCTAGAGGCTACAGACGGCCGAACACACTGAGTGAAAGCAATGTCATTTCTATATAAAACTTATAGAATCTGCTGGCTACAGTAGAACAAGTAGCTGGACATTTTTCTATATATTTCTATATAAAAATTCAAGAAAAAGTGGGCTACAGGGCACACAAGTGAACACAACGTTATTTCTATATAAAACTTATAAAATCTGCTGGCTACAGATGGACACATGGGTACAGAACGTTATATTTAATGGCGAAAATAATACACCATCATGGCATGAACTAGTTCTTGACGCTTAATTAATCCTGCTGTCAGTCAAACACGGTGTCAGAACTGTCCTCCAGCGTTTGGCATTTGCGCCGATCTGCATTTCATTTGCGCCGATTTTTTTTTCATTTGAGCCAATATTTTTACAAGTAAATTACAGGTGAATAGATATAAGAAGATGTGGTATGAGGGCTAATGAGACAACTCACATGTTATTTTTCATTTATCATTATAGACCTCTTCCGTTAGCCAGTTGAACAAATATTATGAATTTTCCATCATAACATGTGCATATAACTGTGGTCCCCTGCTCAACAGGGGAGACGAAAGAAGGCCCACTGGATACATCTCCAGACTTTTTCCTTGACCGTACCTGTAGTTTTTTAGCCTCCATCTTTCGATCATCTGCCACATGGTTATGCTCGTTCAGTGGATTGACTGTAGTCCGACCATTAGCTGAATTCGTGGTGACTCTAGCTTTATACGATAATATGGTACATCAGTAAGATATGTTTTTATATGGTTCAGGACACTGACCTTCCGATGTGTATGACCGTCGATGAGTAAAGAATTCCACTCCTCGGCTCGTTTTAGTTTGCAATAAAAAGTAACTTATTTATTACTATTTACTAATCAATAATGGTAATAGTACATGTGCAAGTATTAACTTACCTGTAAATCTAATTACAAGTAAAAATGAAAGAATGAAACTTTTTAAAATCGGCGCAAATTTCATTTGCCCCTGTCCTCATCATTTTAACTTGTATACCCGTGACTAAGGTACTGAATCGTCTCCAATGTCCTTCAATTGATCAACCATATTTTGAACCTCCTATCTATTATATGAAGTAACATTCAAAACGTGGTGCAAAATATGGGCATGGTTATCGATACCTGGGATAGAAAACCTTAGTCTTTCGAAAATTGAAACAAATTATCAACAGTAAATTTACAGAAAATGATGTGATATGTTTAATGAAATAGTTTTTGTTTTTACAGTGATTAAAATTATAACACAATGTTCATTGATGTACCCTAATTCATGAAAATATTACCTATTATGTCTTTTTGTTTTGCCCACACATTGATGTAAATGTAATGGAATTCTATGCGACTGCTATACAAGTGAGAGGTTTAGCTAGCTATAAAACCAGATTTTAATACATGTGTACCAATCAGTATCGTGATACACTCGACAGGCATGGTATAGTTTGACCTGATGTTAAGACGTCTGTCTATTAATGGTGTTTGCCCTACGTGTCTTCTTTTTATTTTTGTCGTTCTATATGTTGTGTCATCTGAGTACGAGGAGAGCATTGTTTTCAGTATACAGTTACCGGCAACATATTCACCCCTTGAAATAGACACATGCATGCAGACTCAGTATATAAAACCTTAGTGAAACAACCAAGTCACACTTCCCCTTCCCCAAGATTCGTCATACCATTATGACTTCTGACAACAATCCGTGGCTAAATATCACTCATATGAACTATGATAATATGTGTATTTAAGAGCATGGTATTTTTTCACCAAAATTATTACTGTCTCTGTCGGGGGTTGTATCCGGTAAACCTGACACAGCAAGCCACTACTCTACCAACAGAGCCGAGTACACTACTTGTGTAGCTAAACAAATGCAAAGACGACTACGTAACCGACGTGTCAAGGGCACTGTAACAACCCATACCTTGAAAGTTACTAGATTACTATATGGCATTAGCCATCGCCTGACCATTCGAATTTCTTTCCATTTCTTTTTTTCGTCGAATTTCTGGTTGGAGGTTTTAAGCATCACATAAACTTATAATTTGCTGATTCTTCATACGATGTATTATCTTGCCACTTTGTCTTAAATTTTCTAGAGTTATCTTTCTTTAAGTATCAATAACATGGCAAAATGCTTTAAAAGGCAGTAATTGGGGTTTTCTCCATAATTACCTCGTTATTTAAGATAAAGCTTTTGTTTGACTTAACTGTTAATTTGTTTTCCATTTCTCCGAGAGGGTCCTACATCAAGAGTTTCATGGAAACCCATTAAATGAAAACTGGGAGCTATCATACTAACTAAACTAAGTTGTCATGATTACGTTACTGTATTATTCGAACACAATTAGTTAAATGTAAAAAAAATCCTTGGAATGTTCCTACTCAAGGCAGCATCATTGTCAGCAACATCCATCTTTTCGTAAAGGCAAGATTCAAGACTAAATTGTTTCTTATTCTTTAGTTTTATATGTTGTGTCATGTGTATTATTGTTTGTCTGTTTGTCCTTTTCATTTTAACACTAATGGCGTTGTCAGTTTATTTTTGATTTATTTTACTGTCCCTCATGCCTCTTTTAGATCTCCGGAACAGGGATATATGAACTAGTTCAAAATTACCTGTTTTCCTAACAATGTTGATATATTTCTTGAAATCAATACTTTTTTACATCATATACAACAACAACAAATGGTCACAAGACGTGTCTTTATAAATACCTAAATGTTGTTGTTGTTTCATAAAAAATACCTATTTTTCGAGGACTACGTCATTAAGCTATATAAAGAAAGTAATGAAATTAAAACTTCATAACATTATCAAATCAATCTCTTTGAACATAATTCAAATATTAAAGATTATATCATGTCTTTTTTGTATACATGTTTATATGTATGTACACGTATAGTGTATCGTTATCAGTTTTAATCGACTATCTTCATATTTATTTAAAGTATCCACAAGTTTGTCAGCCTAACTTATTGCTTATTTTATTGCTTATTCTTTAGTTTTATATGTTGTGTCATCATGTGTATTATTGTTTGTCTGTTTGTCCTTTTCATTTTAACAATGGCGTTGTCAGTTTATTTTTGATTTTTTTTTTACTGTCCCTCTGGTATCTTTCGTGCCTCTTTTAGATCTCCCGAACAGGGATATATGAACTCTTTATTATGACAAATATCATCTTTGCTAACAAATTTGGAACAAATGACCAAAGAAATCAATGAGGAGATTACAAATCATACGTCGATGAAATTTGATATTGACAAAGAAAAACGACAGGAAATCGAAAAGCAATATACAAAATATCTTCACCAAAAGATTAGGAATGAGCAACAAAGAAGACCGAAAAAATAGTTTCATCACAGTTGCTTTGTAATGACAGGAAATGAAACTCTTCGTATATAACTGATGGTAAGCAATCATTTGGTGATGAGTTACATTCGGTGATGTTATAACCTGGGAAAACAGACGAGTTTTTGGCAACAATTGAAACATGTACGTGATTATCTACGACACAGATACATGTATTTGATGCGATCAACAGAACCGATCGTGATGGCGTTCGTCAACTCAACCAATATATACCCTTGATTCAAAGCCCCTCTTCCAACAATCTTAGGAGTTTTGAAAAAGGATTTTTTTATCCCAGGAATAGATTACCTTAGGCGCACATTTTTTGGGGGGGATTTTGGGTCCTCAATGCTCTTTAACTTTGTACTTTTTTTGGCTTTTTATCTATTCGGATCTGAGCGTCACTGATGAGTATTATGTAGACAAAACGCGCGTTCGACGTATTAAATTATAATCCTGGTACCTTTGATAACTATTACTGTTGGCTTATGGCATTTTTTTTGTATTGTTTTTTCCTTTCATTTCTTTGCGTATCGGTTATAGACAGTTTTGGTAGACTTACTGTCGAAAATGTGTAATTTATGACTTTCTACTGTTTCGCAGCGAATGTAAATCAAAATACATATTGTATTTCAACTCCCGAATGTTTTTTTCTTCTTCATAAAAACCAACAGTTTCCGCGCATAATAGAAGCCTGACACCAAAGGCGCTTTCATATAATAGTCTTACATGTATGAGTAAAAATATTCATAAGTCATAATCAAGTTTAAGAGCAATGCTGACTCGTGAGATTTTAAAATTTGATTTACAATTTTTTCATTCTGAGTTATCGTTCCTTTGATATAATCGACAAGACAGAATGCATTATTTAATTTGAAGTCCTTTTATTCACGTAATTAACAAATTTACAAATCTATTGAAACTAAGCAAATTGTAGATTGTTTTTGACAGAACTTATTAGGACTTATTAAAACAAGTACGTAGAACACTCTGTTGATACATTTGTTGACTCTTTGTTGAACCAATAACTCGTCTCAATATTTCATAAAGACAGTGGTTGTTATCGGACTTTCCTGCTATAATTTTATAGAACAACATAACTATTGATATCTCTAATACATTTTGTGTAATATTTAAATTTATTTAAATTGACGTTATGAAACTAAATCTTCACACATATCTTTATTTTTTTTATTCTTCTAAAAAAGGTTAATTTGAATACAATTAATGTACAATTTACGTCTTTTAACTTAACACGTTAAATGGAAATAATGGCCTTAATATATCTGAAGGTAAACCTATATTGATTTTGCCATTTGTTAAGGAATTTTCCGTTTTGAATTTTCCTCGGAGTTTTGTATTTTTGTGATTTCACTTTCTACCTGTATGAGATCGGTGTTAGTCTAATCAATCTAACATCATCATATTCGTTTAAATTATCAATATACAATAATTAATTTTTGAAATAAAAGTTATTGGATAAATCTGCAAAATGTTATTTTTTACAGTTACCAAAAAAATCAATTGAACCGATACTTGGCTTCGGATAAACAAAATAAATGTTATTTTTTTACTGTTACCGAACAAATTAATTGTACCGATACTTGGCTTCTGACTATTTTTCATTCCATTTGATTCCTACGAACTTAGCTTGATAAGAAGTTTCACAAGATTTCTAGAATATTCGTGGTCGTCTTCTTTTTCAAGCAAACTTTCCAATTTTCTTTCAACTTCCTTGGCCTTTTCCGGATTTTTAAGTTTCTTCCACATACTTGAAAGGTGAGCGACAGATTGTTTATTCGGCATTTGTTCAATGACCTCTTCGTATTCTAATATAAATTCCTGAAAAAGTTGTACTTTGTCCATCTTTGTAAAACAGATTCCCATCATCCAATAATAGTTCTGAAGCTTTGACAAATATTTAGTTGTTTGTTTTAAGTTGGATTTTACGATCTGAGACTTTAGTTCTGTGTCCTCTATGTCACCCACATCTACAGTGGCAGTTTCAAAAGATTTTCGCGTTTCACGTATCAGACAGCGAACGATATGTGTAATTTGCTCGAAATCACCCTTTATTAGCAGCGAAAGAACGAAATCTTCTATTTGTTCTTCAGGCTTAGATGACGATTTAAGCCGATGTTTTCCGTATTTCCCGTTATAATCAGGACCTAAGAAATCGGTAAAAGTTATATATCTCGAATTATTGTTAAGTTCCTTTTCTACAAAATCTGTAAACGTCTTCCTTGTTTTTACACTTTCAACTGTTAAAAGAAATTCATCAACAAAGGCTTTAAAATCAAAGCTAGTTCCAGTCCAAATCAAATTTTGTTCGAAAGCTTCGGTCAGCTGGAGAAATACAAATTCCCTGTCTTTTGGATTGGTTACGTAGTGGTCTAAATAATAAAATGTTGTAGGATTAAACACGTTTTCAACAACCCAGCATGCATCCTTGTCGTCTTTGAACTTTTTACTTGATGCCATTACAGAGTCTATTATCCATGTCCACGTCCCCATGCCATAGTTTTCGCATATGAAGTGAATAACCATGCACGGGAAAAGCCTGAGCGACTCAGTCGACTCACAAAGATTATCGACCTCGCGTTTGTTCCAGTGATCAATCATATTGTTCTGCTTGATAAAATAGTGCGGAAAGTAATGCTGTCTAAACCATGAATGGAACAGGTTTATCATGTATAATACACACGCGCCACAGCTATTCCGCCATGTGTCAGCTGGAATAGATTCACAGGCGTACAACAGTACAGTTGTCATAAGGTAATTTGGCAAGCAGAATCCAATGTTTTTAGTCTGAAACTTTATCAATGCTTTAAAAACATAAAAACAGTATCGCATATCATCAGTCATGTCTTCGTTCACTAAAATGTCTTCTGCTTTGGTAAAAATGTACTGAAATTCTACTTCCTTCTCGAAACTCCCCGGGTGTGATTTGTGTCTTATATAGCATCCCGATTTGCAAACCTTTTCTACGATTTCTCTACGAGGCCATTCAACAGAGCGATCACGGTTTTTCCAATGGTAAGCTTCAAAAGGCCAGTCTTCGTAATCAAACCCACCAACATAGTCAGTTTTCATAGTATCATTTTTTAACAATGTAGCTGGGACTCTATATATAAACCATTTACCACTGAGACATTTAGTAAACAATCCACCCTTTGAATCGCCTGAATATTTTATGGGAGTTTTCGCTTTCAATCTACAATATCCTGGGTGGGTTTGGTCAGTATCAATAACAAGATAGTGTTGTTGAGCATCTTCATTGAAAATTGGCATTTCACGTTCATTGCCAACCACTTTGTAGTAAGACTCCGACGGAATCAAGATGTATTCCGGAGTACAAATGTCTGTCAAGTCCTGAACTTGCTCTCTCATTGACTGATTGAAGTTCGTCAATCTAACATTTAGACCTAACTGAGTGCTGCCTATTTCTGCAATGTTCATTCCTGAGTCATCTGCTACAGTTAGGGGATGATGATGTGGATAACTGAACAAATCCAATCTAAGCATTTTTTTCATGATAAATGACAAATGCATGACCGGTACTCTGCTTACAGGTTCAACAAAGTAGACATCTTTAATCATTGAATCCAAAAGATCTATTGAAAATAAGATAGTAATAAGTAATTTTTCTAGTATACTAGTATTAAAGTTTAATGGCAGCATTCGTTATCCAATAATAAAGACACTTCGTCACATGTCTTTTTTGGTATTAATCTATCATGATCAAAACATTATTTTGTATTTTCCTATACCACCTCCGAGAAGACGTGTAGAAAGAACCAGGAATAACAATTACCTTGCTTTTAGATGTGATTACCAGCTGTCACCTCTTGTAAATGAACTTGTTGATGGTTCATGGCTGTCATGTTTCCTTTTTTTCGTTAAATGTTTTTTTTATCAGTTAGGTGGTTGGTGTTCTCAATTGAATTGTTTCAAAAAAAAATTTGTCGGGGCCTTTTATAACCGACCACACGTCATGCAGTTGTTTTCGTTGTTGAAGGCCATACGGTTACCTTTAATTGCTTACGTTCACTTCATTTAAACTTTGGTAGCTAGTTGTCTCAATGACAATCGTGCTACGTCTCCTTAATTTTATATTCTAAGTAAAAATATTCTAAGCTGGCATGCTGACCATGAGTCAAATTTGAAGAAAAAAGTTAACATTTTAACATTTAGAGAAATCTTGATAACTTTTTTTCGGAACAAAATGATTTAACTTATGATGATCCTGCACAAAATTTATGGCCAAATCCGGACAGTTGAAGAGAATATAAAATGTGTATCAAAAATCAAAAGAGAGATATTCAGATTTAATGATCCACTGTATTCAATACTCTGTATTATTCCAATGAATTGAATTTTATATCTATTATTTGGTATTATTCCTAATTCACTGTTCCTAATATGAAAAAAAATTTGTATGTGTGTTTGCATTGGTTGTTTTTTTATCGGTCAGATTCTGTATGATATATATAATTAATGTAAATATAACACAATATATAAGTATTTTCTGATATCAAAAAGACTTTAATAATCAAAAACTTAAATGCACAGCGTTACAACACTTATAAAAGACATACGACTATGAAAAAATCTTTTTATAAACCATGAACTTGGGAAAAATCAGCGTAAATTGTACAAATCTATAAATACTTTTTGCCGCAATAAGTTTTTATAAATCTTTGAAGCGATAACACGTAAAAGAAGGGTTGTTGAAGACAAAATATGATTTATTTATTTTTTGTTCAAATATTTTAAGCCTAACCAGAATGATAACGTTTTGTGTCAAATGATTATACCCCAGCTTTTTGTCAACGCAGCAGGCTAAGCCAGATATACATCAAAGGTAACAATCATGATACGAAAGGCAAAGTCTTCTTTTGATTCTAGCCTTTGTTCTTATTATTATATGCCACTGAAAAGTACTTTTAAGGTCTTCGGTTGGATCTAGTTATAATATGATAACTTAACATTGGCACTTGAGACAATGATTACGTCACTAAAATAGAGAACTATGAATACTTACCAGCATTTCCTTCGAAGAGATGTCCGTATTGCAAGCCGTCTACACCAATCAAAGTACCTACTGCTGAATCCTTTGAAACGTCTGGCACTTCTTGACGTTGTTCTAAATATTTTGACATTCGACGTATTTTGGCATCTGTTTGCATATAAATAAAAGAATACTTAGAAATATTTGTTTAAATAGTTTTTTTATGCGTGCATAGTTGGAAAAGATTGTGCAGTGATTGAACAACGCATAAATTATAAATTAAAAGAATGAACATCTTCATGAACTTTAAACAGACATATACATCTTTTTAAAATATGTATATTCCCATATTGATTTATTCACAAACAAAAACATTTACTAGTATTAAATCACATAAGGAAAATTCTTATAAATAACTAACGCATGACTGAGGAACCAAAAGCCCAAATACACATTTGAGATAAGCATGTGTCTTGGGACTCTTAGTTTGGAATGGCATACTATCAACGTCAGCCATCGGTGTCTAAGTATAAGGCACTGGTAATACAGACATAATTAAATGTAAAGACATAAAACACAGTGTATCGGAACTACGTGGCCGAATATGTCAATTTATACTCCCAAGTCTTATCAGACATAGATTTTGTTTTATTTATATGCACCTCTGCTGTCCTTCTCTTTTCTGATTTCGGAAATACTGTTATTGAGTTTCTACCTTTTTAACATTTGAATATTTCAGTCGTATATTATAGATTTCGCATACTAATGTGTTATGCATTGAGTGTACATCACGTCTTATCGACACCACATAAATTGTACGGTCATCATCACGAATTGCTGGAACAATACGATATTTTTGTGCTTGAATTCACTACGTTTATTTTGCATTCTTAGATCGCTTGCTATTACGATAGTTGTCTTATCTGCACTTATACCAATTTTGTCCTATATTCATGATTGTGACATCCCGTCATTGTGTTATTGTTCTAGGATAGTTTTTGTATTCTTGTCTTTCATTTTTTTGCTCATGAGCGATGCATATATGCCATTTTGTGTTTCTTTGATACATACTTGTTTGTTTTTATCGTAATACAGATTAAAACACAATATTTCCTGCTGAATCCCTATTTTTGACAATTTTATTCATTACTAGTATGTTTGTTTGTTTTGTTCACACATCGTTGTCAATATAATGAAATTTGATGCAGCTGTCATACAAGGGAGAGGTTCACCTAGATTTAAAACGAAGACTGATTCCAATGGAAATTGATGCATGCATAACAGAAGACCCTTACGATGTTGATGTAACAAGTCTCACTCTTTTATTAAAATTCAAGGAATCCCCTCATTTTTTTCTTTATGTGTAGCACTGTGATTTGCGTTCTAAACTGATTTATGAAACTTAAAAATCGATTCACTAATGTAACCTTAATATGTATGTTGGAAACATAAAACCCGATTGCTTGTTACATTCCATCCAATGAATCAATACTCAATATAATATCATTCATATGATCGTAGTAGTAATACATACTCATTGCCCAGGTTTTCTCCCAGTCTTTAGGTCTTAAGCTAACATAATGCATCCCAACGTGTCCAAGGTAAACCGAGTCTAAGGTGACTTCATCAGACAAAGATACAGTGTGTGGAAACAAGTGAGTGACACTTTCGGAATTGTTGAGAACAGTTACAGTTCGACCAATCACTTCTGTAATTGCATTCAGTATCATGTGGTCACCCCATTCACCGTCTCGGTTCATCCGAATCAAATACTCTTCCCATGATTCAGTAGAAAGAAAGCACATCAGATGAGATCCATCTTCCTGGCAAGGATTTTCTCGAAGATACCTAAAATTGGTAACAGTCTACATATATAAAGGCAACAGTAGTAAACCGATGTTCAAAACTAATATAAGACGATAGAAAAAAAACCAATCCGGGTCAGAAGCCAAAACCGAGGAAAACGCATTAATTATAAGAGGAGAATGAGGACACAACATTAAAATGTAACACACACAGAAACGAAATAAGCATTAGACAAAAGCCCATGAGAATAACAAATATAACATCAAAACTAAATACATGAAACGGGATAGAAAAGTACCGTGACACGTCTTATAATAATGTGAATTCACACTCAAATATAAGAGGAAGACATATACCATGGAATATGTCGAGCTAAATAACTCCAATTTGGAATACCAGTACTTTATACAAGGTTCGGCGGTACCGGGTCCAAAACTTAGACTTACATCAACATTATATGCATTCTAAGATCCCAATCAATCTATATTATTGAATTATTGTCCAATGTGAATTAGCTTGTAATCACTAGACTGATACTGAACGGACAAACAAACCTTTGAACACTTAAATCAGTTAAGCACAGAATAATATTAAAGATTTTAATGCAATCGTTAGGTATTACTAATTCTTTTTTCATTGGCTAAAATTTACCATCAATTCCGGAAGTAAAATATTTTGAGCAGCTATGGATATTTGCATAAATCCAGAAATAATTGATAAATAGAACTACCACAAGCAATCCGTTATTATATATTGATATATTATTATATTTATGTTTTACAGGTTGAGTTACGTGTCGCTAGTTTACTGCATTTGTGATCGTTTATTTTACTTCAATTTATTGCATATAAATTGAAATTTATGCATATTTCTGCAGGATTGAGATCCAACCAATCAATCAACCAACAAACACAATTAATTTCGAATAATCAGAACTTTGATGATTATTCTTTTAACTTACTCCACGGATTTTGATCTGAGCGTGTCTTTGTTGAATGTAAAGTCTCCAGCAATCCTTAGCTGGTCAATGACAGCATGAAACATACAGTTTCCATCACCGGCAATATTCCGTACAACTAAACCATGCTTCTCTGCTATAGACTGTAAGGATGGAATCTGCATTAACATCTGATGGACCGGGTCCATACAATCACCTTAATTGAATTACAAAAGTAAAATAGTAAAATTATAACGTTTTAATAATATGAGTACATGATAAATAGATTTGACCTTCTTTCTTTCTCGCTTTGAAACACAGTGAAATTTCATTTGAAAGTTGAAAGAAACCACTAAAAGCACTATATTAAAAAATACCTACTTAGACCATACATCTTGCTTTTTTTAGAAATGTATGATTAAAAAAGTTCACAAATTCAAACGTATTCAAAATTAAGCAGAAAGTAAATTGAATTAATCAAGTAATCTAATAAAATAATGTTTTTAATATATGAGTGCATGATAAATAGATTCAACCCCATTACATCTATTGCATTATACTCAGTATTATATCATTCAAAGTTTAAAATAAACAACTAAAAACACTAATTATAGAAATACTTAGACCAGATATCTTGCTATTTTAGAAATGTTAGTTTCAAATTAAAACGTATATAAAATTAAGCAGTAAGGAAATTGAAAAGGACTTACCCTCTACAAGATGATTCTCATTTTAAGAAAATTATACTTTTTTTTTAAATTTCAGTCCCCATTTTCTACATAATGAAATTCGTGTACCAAGTCAGGAATATGACACTTGTTTTCAATTCGTTTGTGTGTTTGAGCTTTTGATTTGTAACAGATAAATAAAGGCAACAGAAGTATAACGCTATTATAAATTCATAAATCGATTGCATCAAATATAAGAGGAGAACTACCACAACATTAAAATGTAACACACAGAGACACGAACTATAATATAACAATTGCCATTTTCCTGACTTGGTTCAGGACATTTTAAGAAAAATAATTGTGGGTTGAATTTGATTTTGTGGCATGCTAAACCTCCCGCGTTTATGGTAATGTTAATGCCCGCGTCACACTGTCCCGATTTTTACGCCGATGGCAAAACGATTATGGAAGTTTTCAAAATCGTGACTGATCGTATCCAGATCGGGCTATTTGTAGTGCCATCTTTAACCATCGGCCCCTTTTTCTAGCATTCGGGGACAACTTCGGGAAGGGTTCTAAATTTTTTAACATGTTACAAAATCCCCGAAGGTGCGTCCGATGCCGAGGGTTCGTATTGAGTTCGTATCCCCATCCTCACCATCGAAATGCCACCGGGAATGCATCTTTGAACATCATATTGCATTCGTGTTTCCATCGTTTCCATCGGGCAGTTTTGACATTACGATGTCTACACGAATGAATCACGAAGCTACCCAAAGGTCTTACGATGGTAACACGACTTCGTGAAGACCTCGTAATCCCGTCTTGTTGCCATCGGATAAAAGTACGAAGGCGACAAGATGGAACTACGAAGGCAATAAATCCAGCTAAATGTAGGTTAATTTTCGAGCTATGAGAACAACAAAGGCTACAGCGTTGTTTTTATTAACTCAAATGGAACAACAAGAGCAGCTATTACAGGCTCAGGATTTACTTTAACAAGTAAAACATTATTTTTTGTCACTTTTTCATATCAGGTAACATAATGAAAATCATAAACGCGCCTCGTAAACCAACACTGCATGTACACGTATATAGGGAAACCAACTTTTTCACAATAACCATTTTGTTTTCTATATGTTATATTTTGCCGCATTTGTTGCTTTCCTCACATCCTTCCTTTTGTCTATATTATTATAAGATTCTCCTGGAAAGAGCTCCTTTTGAATAAATGGGATCAACGAACCCATTGCCTTACCTTTTTAAAAGATAGATCAGTAAACATGGGCATAATTATCATGATTATGGGTGATTATTCAAACTAGTAAACACATTTTACAGTTCAAACAAGGCAATGCCGAGCGTGGCATCCCCTCGTATGTTATAACGTATTGGGACAAATATGGACACTATATTTGTATATGACACATTCAGAGAATGGTAAATTGAATATGCATATTAAATACATAAACTTTTTTTTAGAAATCAACCAAAACATTCAGTAACTGGAAATACCTTTAATATTGTCTTTAGAACCAGCAAGTAAAAAATTAGCAACCAATTTCCTGTGTATTATGCTAATTCAAGGAGAAAAAACAAGTCCATCTGCATGGCCTTGACCTTTGGCCTTGAACGTAAAACATCTCACATCATTACATGGAGGAAGAATATACCAAATGTGATTAAAATCTTTTGAAGAATATTGGTTTTAGAGTGTCCACAAGAGTGATAATGCCTTGTATTGCAACTGCCACTGTGACCTTGACCTTTGAACTTTAAAGTCAAAAGTGCTTAAGATATTCTTAACGAGTAACAACATGCCAAGGCTTGAGAATTTTGGTTCTAGATTGTCCATAACAGTTTTATCTACACGCAACTTACATGTAGAAGGAGATGGGATAATAAACTAAATTTTTATAAGAATTAAAGAAAAAGGTCGATTTCCCTCCATGCATGGCAGACTTGTACTTGTTGTCGAAATTCAGTTCATTACATAAAAAAAGTTCACAACAGGTAGAACGCATTTTTAGATCGTTTGTATACTTGTATTATGTACATACATGTATTTTACCTTTATTAAGCTTGTTTATTTTCTAGAGAAGATGGAACCATATAATTTAAATGCATCGTAAGCTGTACACGACGTCTTTTAGACATCGCATGGCCATCGCGCCATCATTGTAATCCCTCGTGTAGCCTTCATGATCCATCGTGTAGGCTTCGGCTGAGATATGAAGCTTAAAAACCCGCCTTCGGTTAACCTTCATATGTCCATCTTTTGCTATCGTATATAATTTCGGCACCATCGTATGGACTTCGTTATTCATCGTACTTGCTTCGGTCACTTTTTAATATTTTAACGAGATCGGGACCAACTTCGTACGAACTTACAATTTTCGCATTCGGGTGTCCATCGTATATAAAAATCGGGACAGTGTGACACGGGCATAAATATAATATTAAAATGACTTTCCGAATTTTTCTTGTTGTTATTTTTTTTCCAACTTTTTTAATTGCCTGTAATCAATATTTCCTAGCTTGATCCTGGTACTTTTGATAACTATTGAAACTCATTTTAAAGACGAGAATGGACTCAATAATAGTGTTCATAAAATTGAGAATGAAAATGGGGAATGTATCAAAGAGACAACAGCCCGATAATAGAGAAAACACAACAGCAGAAGGTCACCAACAGGTCTTAAATGTAGCTAGAAATTTCCGCACCCGGAGGCGTCCTTCAGATGGCCCCAAAACAAATATACTAGTATACTAGTTCGGTGATAATGAACGCCATGCAATTTCCAAATTGTACACAAGAAACTAAAATTAAAATAATACAAGACTAACAAAGGCCAGAGGCTCCGGACTTGGGACAGGCGCGAAAATGCGGCGGGGTTAAACATGTTCATGAGATCTCCTCCTCCCCCTATACCTTTAGCCAATGTAGAAAAGTAAATGCATAACAATACGCACATTTAAAATTCAATTCAAGAGAAGTCCGAGTCTGATGTCAGAAGATGTAACCAAAGAAAATAAACAAAATGACAATAATACATAAATAACACCAGACTACTAGCAGTTAACTGACATGCCAGCTCCAGACTTCAATTAAACTGATTGAAAGATTATGATTTCACCATATGAATATCAGGCACAATCCTTCCCGTTAGGGGTTTAGTGTCATACCATCCTAACATATATGAGAAGAACATAACCCGTGTCATGTTAACAACTGGTTTTTGAATAAATGTGTTTAGTTCCGATGCAAAGACCCTATAAGTGAATCAATAGTAACGCCAAAATATACAGTTTTTAATGACCTGACAACAGTATCGTAACTATATCCCTTCTTGATAAGTCTATTTAAAGGTTTTGTTAGTTTGAGGTGAATACTGACATTTTTGTGCTTTATAAAGAATATCATATATCATGTTTGGTGGTTATTGTGTCTGACGTAATAAATTATAAATCTGATGATTATGTTCACTATTCTTCAAGTTATGGTGCTTGAATGAGACAGTTGCATTGACTACTACTATCGTGCATGGTCATTATCAATATGCACAACAAAATCAAAAAATTATAAAAAAAATGACGAAATGTTCATTATCGGAAAACAGAACACGTAAACTTATCAACGAAAGAAAAATGAAAATTACGAAACTTACTTTTTACAATTTTTCCATCGCTGAAAACATTTTGTTTACAAGTTGGACAGGGAAGCTGAACATCTTTTCCACCCATCATCGGAAGATTTGCCAAGCTTTCTGCTATAACTTTAGGTGAGAAATCTTCAAAATACTTGGAACCCATTGATGAACTTGGAATAACTTTGAATGGAAAGAAAGCATACGGATCTTTTCCTCGTTCTCTCTTTTTGTCTTTCTTTTTTGACTTTGAAGTATCAGGTCTTTCCAATCGTTTGATTATAATTGGAGCTGTACTAGTTTCTGTTGTTATTGATTTTTCAGGAGGTGTGCTTATTATTTCCAAATCTTTTTTCCCTTGCATTGTTTTCATTCCAATACTTGATATGGCTTCCTTATCCGTTTGACTAATTGTAGTTTGCTGAATGTCTGTAATAGTGTCATCTGAAGGTAACTTATTTGGATTAAAGTTCTTTTTTGTTCGGTTTTCTGTTGGATTCTCGTTATTCGATCGCTCCACACCTTTCACAGATTGAGTCAATGTAATGCGCTCATCACCTTTCAGTGTTTTTGTTTGGGTATAACCTTCAGTTTGTTTATTAACTTTCTTGATTTTACCATCGTCTTTTCCTCGAAATGACTGCACACCAATTTCATCGATTAGCCTGTTGTTGAGGTCTAAATCTGACTTAGGCATTTGCGATTTTTCAAATGATCGATTTAATCCTTTTTGTGATTTTTTTGCTAATTCAGTTTTTTCAGTATTTTTCTCTTCTGTTTGTGATATGCTTATTTTTTGTTTATTGATTGGAACTTCATCGTGAAAGTTGTCTGGATGTTCTGTCGATACATCGGTTAGTTTTTCATGAAAACTAGTATAATTTTGTGATATAACTGAACATGTATCACAATTGTCTATTTGTTTGCGGGTGTTGATTGCACCATTCCCCAGTGACCGTTTAGATTCATTTTTAGTTTTTGCACTGGTTTTGTCTTCTTCGTTATCCCTACCTATGCTATCTGAGCTTGTAGCATTTCTTGTTCCGTTAAATTCTGTTATACATTCACGACTTCTTGTATCAAGTTTGGCTTTTTCGTCGTTCATTTTTTTGGATAATTTAGATATATGTTCAAGTTTCGATACCAGGCTATTATAACCATCAATCTCATTTGATTTTTGTATAGACTCATTTGTCTTTTGTAAATAATTACGGGGTCTCTTTTCGTCCATAGATAGATTCCAGTCTGTTTTATCGACTCCACTTGCCTTGATAATTCCAGGCAAAGAGGAAGCAAATAAATGGGTTCGTTTATAGTTTGTCTTTGATTTTCCATTGTCTGATTTTGTAAGTGTCTGATCTAAGCTGTCTTTTTCATTATCCGATTTGTCCGGCCTTTCATTATCTAGTATCTGATGTTCGTTTTTTAATGTTTGTTCGTTTTTATTATCCGATGTGTAGTCTCTTTTATTTTCTATAACGGACTGTTTTTCACTGACCGGTTTACACGGTTTTTCCGTGTCTAGTGAAGACTGATTGCCATCCTCTCGACCAAGCTTGCTAAAAGAATCATCGGACTTGTATATCCTTGAGGACTTTCCAGTCTCTATTGATATTTCATGACCATATCGGTCTTCATGGCATGTTTTGACGGTAGATATTATCTCTGTTCTGTCTTTTCGTAAACTTTCTGCAGATTTTCGTCGTTCGGGAGAAGATCCAATAGACAATAAGTCACTTATTAAACTAAATGAGTTGTCAAATTCCTTAACGAACAAACCGTTCTGGCGTCCGACTAGTAAATTTTTAAGCAATTTATTAGAGTAGGTACCATGTTCTTTAATTTTTAAATTCTGTGACGCTGAACCTGACTGACTATTGCTAGATGTTCCTGATAAATCTCTTGTTTTCATATCTGTTTTAAAAGGTGTGTTATGATTTATATCATCATTCACTGTACGACCTTTGTTGTTCTTTAAAGGATATACTTTTTCGTCAAGTTCAGTATTGCAATCACCTATACGTGCATTTAAAATGGCGGCGTTTAAGGGTTCCCCTTCCGATATCGACTTGTTTGATTGACTATTTCGACTGATCATCAAAGAACTTTTGGTCTGCCGGAGTTCTGAATTGGTAGAAAGTAATGTATCATCAATCAGTAGGGAAGAAGAACCACGATTATTCTCTTTGGTCGAGTTGTCACCACTAAATTTGGGAGTGCATACTTCTTTTATCTTATCGTCTACTATTGCTGGTTTATCTACTGGAAAATTTGTTGATTCGAGTTCTTTGGTTGAAGTAGAACTAACTTTAGATTGAGAAATGCTACGACGATCAAGTTCATTTGAACATGCAATGTTTTCAATTTGTGATTCTAATACTGTTTCTCTCTGAAATGGTTTATCATTTTCAAAATTATCTGTATCATTTTCCGGATAACTTTTATAGACTGTATCCATAATTTCCAACGATCTCTTGGCTTCAAAATGTACATCTAATTCATTCGCCTTCTTTTGTAATGCTTTAATTTTTCTTTCTTCGGTTTCTTTTTTATCATGAACCAGCAAGATTTCATCGTCGCCATTTGAATAAGGCCTTCCCTTTTCAAGTTCCCATTCGTCAGAAATATTTGATTTATTGTCAATGTCATATAATGTCACATGTTCTTGATTGTTATCAGCAGGTCCTATGTGACAGTCTTGCGCTTCATTATCGCTATGAGAGAACTCTTTCTGAGAAATACTTTTAGACAAATGGTTGTATGATTCATGACAACCGTCTATAGATAAATCGCTTGCTGTATCACTTTCGGAGTCGTACAAAATATCATTGCCGATATCGCCATTGGAAAATATGTTGTCTTTGATCTCACGTTCATGTGAGACTTTATCTCTTGACAGTCCAGTTACTTTCTCATCATATCTGGTCTCCTGATTTTCACTTGACACTCCATAATCCACTGGTGTATTAGATACTTTCAAAACTTCAAAAACTGTACCACCGAGTAACCCCTGGATTTCTGATCCATTTCCTCTGTCGGAAGTGGTTGGAATGTGTTTTTTCCTTTGACAATTGAGCTTCAAATGGATATTGTCTAGTTTATACAATAATGTATGGTATATAAATGGCACCCTTCTGTTTCTCAAACTATCATCTGTATCATTCATCCTAAATGTATGAAATAAACAGTTAAGGAAGTATGTTTTATAAGATTTTCAGTAATTTAATTTAGAAAATTTTCATTCTGATGATTCGTTACATAAACCACATATTTCCTTGTTGAGTAGATGTATAATAGAACATTTTATACTTAAAATACTTGTGCTGTGGTATTTAGTTTATGATATTTGTATTTGATATAGCGGTTATTATAGGGAATAGGAAATTGAAACAATACATTATTACTTTATTTGATACTATACTATTCCTGTTAATGATTTCCGCAGGCAATCCAATACTTTAAATATTTCCAGATACAAAAATTGAATATTATAATTTTCATGTTCACTCTCGAGAAATTCACCATTCATTTTTCAAGATACATCATTATTCGTGGTTGCTATGATTGAAGATTTTCCTTAAAATTCGATTAAATGATTGATAGATTGATTGTTAGATGTGTAGTTTATTACAATTTGAGCCGGGAGAAATATTATTGACAGACTGACTTGACGAAAAGTTATACACTTTATAGTGAGCGAAGCAAGGTAAATATCAAGCCGCTCGCATGGTGACGAAACATTGATGACTGACGACCAAACAGACATAAAAAAACTGACGGTCCAAAGGTCAATGCAAATACAACACACATTCATATTTAACATTATGTTGTTGTTATCTCATACGTGCATCCACAATTTATGATTATTTTTAATAAAATACGATTGACCTAATATCCAAGGTTATAAATGAATGTCTTCTAGGTGAGCTGTACTATTATAATTAATTAGATATGATAAAAACAATAGGGACAAACAGTTCAGCAATAATTTGGTTCCTCAAATATTTACTCATCAGGCACACTTAGTTGACTCTGGACATGCTTATCATCCTAATTGCTTGTTATAGTGATCTTTTTATTTACTGTTGCATATTTTTAACTGTTAAGTCCATTTTTGTTAATATTTTTTGGAGCGGCTCAATATTCATATATTCTGTCATTGTCATGTGGTGCTATGCTCATATTTTGTATTGTTGTTTTTCATATTTTGCCTATTTGCTTTGTCTATTCAAATTAAATATTACGGTATGTGACAGGTGTCAGTTTGCCAGTTCACATACTTGTTTGATTCTATAGTAATCTGGATTATAACACAATGATGACAGTTGTTTTGTTTACATTTTAACATTTTGCCTAAATTGTTAAAGGACTTTCTGTTTTAAATTTCCCTTAGGTTTGGTATATTTGTTGTTTTACTTTTTACGCTTGGTACGGAATATTTGCTTTGTTAATTTGACAAAGTTGGATTTATACAATGTGGAAATTAGACACTAATTGATCATACCTTCATTGTTGAAAGTTCCCAAAAATGGCTGAATTGAAAACGAAACCAGCTTATTTTTTCTTCCTGTGGGTTTTCCCGTGATATATTTAGATCCAAGTAATAAGAAAGATAAACAGTTCTTTTTATAGTAACGATTTTAACTATGAGGATTTTAACCTTATTTATTCGTTTGGTTTAATGTATGTTTACATTCTAAAGTCCGAATTGGAAAAGATTAATTCATTAACAAATATTATTTTTTATTAGCATACTAGCAACTCGGTGAGTCCGACTCGTCTGTCCTGTACAAATATAATCTAAATGACATCTTGAGTTTCGATCACTTGATTTAAATGAATAAAATACCACTGTATAAAGATATAAGGAAGTAAAACGCCTATAAACATGAATGTGTGTATGTCAAACTGTAAAAAAAATATAGGGTTTTTTATAAAACAAAATTAATGTATTCCGGGTGAACTTTTCCGAATAAAATCTTGATTTTTTCAAGCTTGGTATGTTTAAACTTATACCGAAGCAAGATATAAGGAAGAAGTTCTAAATTCATTGACTTTAATGTAAATAGGAGTTTCCTTCCTTGGTTTACAAATTCAACTCATATAGATGGAATACCAGTATGATAGGAGAGGTACCATTTTAATGTCAATTTTGAACGTCATAGAGGATAAAAATAAAATGAAATTATAGAAATAGGCCTCTCTGAATGATTATTTTAAGTACAATTGTTGGATTTTAAAACAACTTACGCACACATGATAAATAATCCGAAAGGGTAAAATTTAGTGACTGTTTTTGTTTTTTTTCATTTTCTTAGTAGTTCGGTATTTTTGTTACTACACTAGTATAATACTTGTTGTTAACTGATGCCAATCGATGTTCAATATACTAGTTAGTATACTACTCCCGAGCTTACACTTACGATTTTTACATTATTGCTAAGTTATTTTCGCTGATAATTAAATAGAATTACACAGAAAATATCAAAATTAAATCAAACAGCACAATAATAATAAAAATTTCTTGTTGATTATTCTGTAATTCATATATCCAAATTAAAAAGATTAAGTTCCACATAAATAAACATCTAGCATTTGCTTCCACTCAGATTATGCACTTGACAAAGGATGCATACATACATTTTCTCAAATAAACATACTTGTCAGAATATTATATGTAGCTTTTTTCAGAATTTTTAAACCAGTCAGATCGGAACATTCACATAAGGACAAGATGAAATTACGTTTTGTTTAGTTAAGCAAGAAAGGGATTGATGCAATCAACATCATCAACGTTCTACATAACACTGAGGTAACATCTTAAATTTCACCTATGTATTTTCAGAAGCAGTCTGAATATTTACATTGTTTTACATGTCATTTAAGGGCCTTTGTAGCTGACTATGCGGTATGGGCTTTGTATATTGTTGAAGACCATAACGTGACCTATAGTTGTTAATTTCTGTGTCATTTTGGTCTTTTGTGGAGAGTTGTCTGATTGGCAATCATACCACATCTTCTTTTTTATATGTTCCCATTGTATCCTACAGTAACACCAATACCATTATACAGCAGAACATAACATTTTAGGAATTTTGGTTCTCAATGCTCTTCAACTTCGTTCTTTATTTGGCATTTCTAACTTTTTTGGATTCGAGCGTCAGTGATGAGTCTTCTGTAGTCGAAACGCGCGTCTGGCGTATATACTAAATTTAGTCCTAGTATCTATGATGAGTTTAATTATACTAGCAAGCCATATTACAACATTTGTTTGATTCATAATATAACATCATCAAATGCTGCTGGATTGGTGCACGATGTTGAATTGTTAACGATGGGAAAATGAACCACTCAAAGTATTTAACAATAAAAAGCACTGCAGAATCTTTATTTAGAACAATATCTAAAATTAATCTTCAACATGTGACTGTTCCCTTTCGCTTTATATTTACACCCCTTTGGCCATGTTATTAATGGTTATCTAAACATTCAACATGCACATTTACTAAAGGTGATATCTCATGGTCCTAAGTTTAGAGAATTTAGAGAATGATTATGGATTTCATTGAGGACAACACGCAAGCATGGGCTAAACGAAAAGAAGTTCAGATACTAGTACACTTCGTTAGAATGAGTAAAAAAAATCAGGTATTCATAAGTTTAAATAATGTGCAAGTGATTGACGAATATCCATTTTTAGAGACAAAGAGGCTGTGAAATGTTTATAATCTCTTAACGATAAAATGTTGTTGTTCCAGTGGACATAGCTTCAATTATATTGTCTTAGTAATAAAAACGTACTACTAAGAGTGCCTTATAAAATATTAAATGAGCACTTAGGTAATCCCACAAACAAAAACATATCATTTTAGAAGGATGAGAGTTTGGCTTCAATGAACAATGAATTGAACATCAAATCGGAGGACATCTCCAGTGTCTGACCAGAAAGTTGACAAAGCAGGGGTATGTCAAAGAAAATCTCGTCCTTTCTTTTTTTTAGCTCACCTGTCCCGAAGGGACAAGTGAGCTTATGCCATCACTTGGCGTCCGTCGTCGTCCATCGTCTGTCGTCTGTCGTCCGTCGTCGTCCGTCGTCGTCTGTCGTCGTCTGTCGTCGTAAACTATTTCAAGAATCTTCTCCTCTGAAACTACTGGGCCAAATACTTTCAAACTTTAACTGAATGTTCCTTGGGGTATCTTATTTATAAATTGTATCCGAAGTTTTGATCTATCAACAAACATGGTCGCCATTGCTAAAAATAGAACATAGGGGCCAAATGCAGTTTTTGGCTTATAACTCAAAAACCAAAGCATTTAGAGCAAATCTGACATAGGGTAATATTGTTAAACAGGTCAAGATCTATCTGCCCTGAAATTTTCAGATGAATCAGACAACCCGTTGTTGGGTTGCTGCCCCTGAATTGGTAATTTTAAGGAAATTTTGCTTTTTTTGGTTATTATCTTGAATATTATTATAGATAGAGATAAACTGTAAACAGGAATAATGTTCAGCAAAGTAAGATTTACAAATAAGTCAACATGACGGAAATGGTCAGTTGACCCCTTTAGGAGTTATTGCCCTTTATAGTCAATTTTTAACCATTTTTCGTAAATCTTCGTAATCTTTTACAAAAATCTTCTCCTCTGAAACTACTGGGCAAAATACTTCCAAACTTTAACTGAATGTTCCTTAGGGTATCTAGTTTGTAAATTGTATCCGAAGTTATGATCTATCAACAAACATGGTCGCCATTGCTAAAAATAGAACATAGGGGTCAAATGCAGTTTTTGGCTTATAACTCAAAAACCAAAGCATTTAGAGCAAATCTGACATGGGGTTATATTGTTTATCAGGTCAAGATCTATCTGCCCTGAAATTTTCAGATGAATCAGACAACCTGTTGTTGGGTTGCTGCCCCTGAATTGATAATTTTAAGGAAATTTTGCTGTTTTTGGTTATTATCTTGAATATTATTATAGATAGAGATAAACTGTAAACAGGAATAATGTTCAGCAAAGTAAGATTTACAAATAAGTCAACATGACGGAAATGGTCAGTTGATCCCTTTAGGAGTTATTGCCCTTTATAGTAAATTTTTAACCATTTTTCGTAAATCTTCGTAATCTTTTACAAAAATCTTCTCCTCTGAAACTACTGGGCAAAATACTTCCAAACTTTAACTGAATGTTCCTTAGGGTATCTAGTTTGTAAATTGTATCCGAAGTTATGATCTATCAACAAACATGGTCGCCATGGCTAAAAATAAAACATAGGGGTCAAATGCAGTTTTTGGCTTATAACTCAAAAACCAAAGCATTTAGAGCAACCTGTTGTTGGGTTGCTGCCCCTGAATTTTTAATTTTAAGGAAATTTTGCTGTTTTTGTTTAATATCTTGAATATAAATATAGATAGAAATAAACTGTAACAGCAATAATGTTCAGCAAAGTAAGATCTTCAATTAAGTCAATTTGACCAAAATTGTCAATTGACCCCTTAAGGAGTTATTGCCCTTTAAAGACTTTTTTCACAATTTGTTCATCATGTTGACTTACTTTAAAAAATCTTCTCCTTTGAAACTGCTGTATCAATTTCAGCCAAACTTAGGATAAATGAGTTTCAGAGTATCTAGTATAAATTTTATATTTTATTTCCTTGTATGTCAAGAAACATAGCTACTATGGCTAAAATAGAACATAGGACAAAATGATTATATCTTTTGGCTTTTGAAGAAAATAGGACGATCCAAAAACATTTAAATAAATTGAAAAGCCAAAATAATCAATGATGAGAGATTTAACCAAAAGAATTAAGGTGAGCGATTCAGGCTCTTGAGAGCCTCTTGTTTTTTAAATAGTTCATCGGAAGATACCGATACCGTGTTGATAACTATTCCGTATCAATTTCCTAAATAATGCACGATGGTATTGAAGTTTAGATTGTTGGTACTGAAGTTGTTTATTCTCTTAATGACCTGTTAAGGTATTCTTTTATTTGTCTTTATGAATATCACTTTTACTGTCAGGTCTATTTTGGTGATACACATTCGACAAGGCTTGTTACTTATATATCACATTACTGTGTTATAGTGTTATAGTAAACTTTTGATTTTGATTTTTTGGCTTTGTGATTTGTCTATATGCTGTTTTGTGTTTGTTTAGACCATATGTTTTAAAATAGTGATTGAGATGATAACCCAACGTTGACTATTATACCCTTAATATGACATTTTTACCTATTATGTCTTGGTTTTTTTTGTTCACACATCATTGTCAATATAACAATTATCATTAAAATAATTGAATCTTATGCGACTGTCAAGTAAGAGGTTTAGCTAGCTAGCTAGCTATAAAAACAAGGTTTGACCCACCGTTTTCTAACAAAAAAAAATGCCTGTTCCAGTCAGGAATATTATAGTTGTTATCCATTCGTTTGATGTGATTGAGCTTTTGATTTTGTCATTTGCTTAAGGTGATAGACCGCGGTTAAGGGAAGTAACTCTTAAAATCGTAAGTACGTTTGTGTCAGCCATTTTCATAAATATGTTCTAAGCTTCTAGGATACATAGATTATTTTCAATCTGTTTCATATAAATGCTTAAAATACATTAATAAAACTTGACTATTACAAACGCATCACTGAATTAAAGAGTTATCTCCTTGGACCAAGTGGTACCCCCTTAAGTACTTTCCATTTTGAATTTCCCTTGGAGTTTGATAAAAAAAAAAAATTAGACTTTAACTTTTCAGACTGTAATCATGTACTGTTGTTCATCCATTGAGGAACGCAATATTATATGTATTTCCCGTTTCCTCATTTGTCATATAGTAATTTCAAACTTACACCATTACTCAATAACCCCCGTTTTAAGCATCTCTGAATGAGTGTCGTTCCATTGTTTGCGCATTTACAAATATTGACATATAGTATCAAATGTGATGTTTTGATTGCCTATAAGGCTGAAAAATTTCCTTTACGCAATTGTTTAAATACATTTCTCTTCGATATATTTTATTAAAATTCTCTTACTGCTTGGGCGGGGCCTCGGTGTCCGAATGGTCTAAGTAGTTACTACGGTAATGAATAAATGAAGCCAACAGTAATATACTGCTGTTCAAAACTCGTAAATCGATGGACAAAAAAACAAAATCGGGGTAACAAACTAAAACTTAGTGAAATGCATTAAATACCCGACGTGTCGGTGCACTCGACTTCAATCTCAATTGACAAAGATTGTCAGTTTTCCTATCGAAGGTCGGTGGTTTAGCCTAAATGCGGTGCTTAAAAGTGGTGTTAAAATACCAAAAATCAAATGAAATCTTACTGCTTGGTTATGTGATAAGATCATGCCAATGAATTCAAAATAAACTATACATTAATATATGTTTACAAACATATAAGGCGGTGTGAAGTGACATGAGAAAACATTTCAACAAATGGCGAAAAAGTAAGTAACCATAGGCTACCACATGACCTTTATCAATGATCTAACCCAACATTGCAAAGTTACATATGAAAGATCCCGATGTGAAAAATGTATAACTAGAAAACTAAAAACCTGATATATGTTATTATTGTTTATCTTTTCATATTTGTTTCTTCTTGCTATGTTTTTTTTTCTAGGTGAATTTTTCACTTTATCGTTTATGATTGATCTTTTTGATATCCTTTTAACCCATTTTTTGTACAATAAAATGCTTAAACACCATGCTCAACTATATACATGGATATGATTGTGTAATATATATTAAAGAAAGAACTGGCACAGATTTATGAAAGTTGTCTCGAATCTATAGTTTTTATTTCATGTTGTTTTATCTGAGCATGTAATTTATTTGCTTTCGATTTTTTTACAACATAGTTTTGATAACTTATTTTAGAATAAAAGGATTTCCTTCAGTTGTCCCGGATGTTTCAGAACTCAGTTTTTTTAATAATTTCTGGTTGCTTATTTGGAAGTTCGACATAAATTATTATCTAAACCTTTCGGAATGGTAGGTTCTAAACGCTATTCCTCTATATACTTTGAACGTATTTTGATTCGAGTGTCACAGGTGAGTCTTCTTTAGATGTAACTCGCGTATGGCGTACAACATATCTAATCCTGGTAGTTTTGATGATGTTATTTACAGCCACGGGCAATGCTTCTACTGTCAGATGTTTTACCCTATGTTATCACCGATCCAGTAGTAAGCACTTCTGTTTTGACATAATCATAAATCAACGGTATACAAAACTTGAAAGATTTCGAAATTAATGATACTTTTTACTTTAGCCATATTTGACTTAACCCTTTGAAATTTGGGTCCTCAATGCTTTTTAACTTCGAAATTTATTTAGGCGTTTTAACTTTTGATTGAAGCTTCACTGATGGGTCGTTTGTGGACGAAATGCACTTCCATCAGGCGTACAAAAATCCTGTTATCTATGATGAGCAAATGCAAGGTACTTGACAGTTATTTATTTATAATGATAGAACTGTTGGACATTTTTCTTAAGCTAATGATTAATAGAAATGTCAATCTTTTTTGACCGATGCAGCCTGGAGTGGTGCGCTTCAACTCTCGTTTTCTATCACTTTCCAACAAAAATTTCTGCATATCTATTTACATTTCTCAGAACAAGTCCAAAAAACGTAAAAGAAGTTATCGTAATAACTTTCAAATAAAAAATAAATCTGTCATGGAGAATTTATTTTATTAATTTCAAAATACTTCACAAGATGTCTTGGTGTGAATAAAATGTTGTTATTCCTTTTGATTCGTCTATTAACAATGTTCAAAGAAAACCTACCAAAACGAATCATTTTTGTTACAAAAGTAAATTATCTTCCTGCAATTGATGTTCCGTCCATTGGAACAAGTAGGTATCCCGAAAATGAACCATATATTTCGTCAGCTGCACCAAATAATCTTGTATTGTGATTTTTCATGTCGATATAAACAATATCCCCAGGTGCAAGTTTCAACGCTGCGCTATTGCTCCCGTAAGAGAAAAAATGACCACTGCCATATAAGGAATTAACATACACATAATTATGATATAGTTCCAGCCACATCGGTTGGCCTTCCTGTGAAAGAGCATGATAGCTAAAGATATAAACACCTGGAACCGACGCAGTGAAAATACCTGTGCTTATATTGAAATTGCCGCCATGGTTGGAGTACAACTTATCCCAAACAACTTTTGTTGTATGTCGTCCTTCGTTTTGTTTTTTTGTTAAAACTGCGGAAAAGGCTTGAATCTGATTGGCGTGAGGACCTACAATTTAAATTGTTATTAACCATGAAAGTTAGAAAGGCTACAGTCATCTTTGTTACCACATTTTGATTAATTAATTAAATCAAGAAATCACTAATCTAAGTAATTAGAACGTTTGATTTAAATAAATAACTACTAGTACCACTAAACAAATCTATGCATTAGTAAAAATATCAAATATTCAATATTTTTATGCATCCATATCTTTCAGTTGTTTGACTGCGAGTGTTGCTGATTAAAGTCAATCAAGAAAAGCGCTGAATACTAACAAAATTTATAGAGAATTATTTACTTTCACTTTCCATTTCATTTTTGCATAGATTTATGCAAAAGAAAGACAGATTCCATTTATAGACATATTACTATTTGGAAACTGAAATATCATGTAGAAAACTAGTTACAGTGAACACAAAGTATTACTTTACCTGATGGTGCAGTGTTCTGTTCAGATAATTTCATAATTGAAAATGTGCAGTATACAGCATTAGGCTGTCCAGACAAAGCGACGGCGTCTCCGGAACGGCTACGGATACTCAATTTGTCTCCAGTTCTCATGTCCAATATAGCACTGTTTCCTGCGTTCGCCTGATGCGTCAGTTGCCCCCATGCCGAATTTACATATATGGTATTCTTATATAAATCTAGGAATATTTTCTGAAATAAATGTTGATCACGGAATCACTGACTAATCAAAAAGTAAATACGTAACTAATCATTTGTAAGTCGTATTTCAAATTTGAAGTGTATTCTTTTTAGTTCTCAGTTTCAGATTTCAAATTTGAAGTGTATTCCTTTTTAGTTCTCAATTTCAGGAAAAAGTACTTTATATTCTTTAGTACAAACAACTCTACGGCTGTCCAATAAGGAGCAGGATTTTCTTATCCTTTTGTAGTACGGATCATTCCTGGTTTTTGTTGGTGTTCGTGTTAGTCAGTCTTTATGTTTCTATGTAGAATTTGCATACTTTAATATACCCTTAAGTAATTTTTTGGTTTGTTATAGCGTTGTCAGTTACTTTACGACGTAAGTTTGAATGTTACTATGGTAGTCCAAATAATTATGACGTCTTGAAAGGCTATTATTTTTTTTCTTTGACGCCTTACATCGACACAATAACTTGTTAAGGAGAGATAACTCTCTTAAAATATGCTAACTTAACCAAACGTCTCGTCTTGGCCATACCAAACGGACAACAGGGGCGCATCTCATAGCATCATGTATTCATTAAATTATGTTCATATACTGTTTCTTACACTTTATGGCATATAATGCTGTAACTAAATTAAAGTTTTTACAAAACGTGTTTGATTTAGTATCAGAGGAATGCAAAGGGGCGTACAATTATATTTTAACTCATGAAACCATTTTTTACGTTGCCCACTGTGCTGCTTGTTCGATATTCACTTTGCAGAATGTACTAATGCATATACACAGAAAAACTTGAGTAAAAGGCAGCAGTGGTATACCGATTAAAGTTCATGGAACATATTTCACTTGTTGCTAAATGGAAAGCTATGCAGCTGATTGAATCTTTAAACGTGATTTGCTGGTTGGTTCATTGTAACTAATTGACTCCTGTTCTAATACAAATACCTACATGTCCAGACTGTGAACGTGCAAAGTAATGAATCAAGAAAACTCCATCTGTCGGTGCCACAAAATATCCCGTTGTGCTATCATATCCATTTCCAAGGTTTGTGAAGACTTTATCAAAGACAACAGTGCCACCGTTGGGAAGGGATACGTCTTTAGTAATTCCGGCTGTCATGGCTACAGGGTTTGAAGCACCTGAAACAGTTCAGAAACCATGTGTCGGTTACACTTACAAATAATAAGAATAATTGTAAGCTGATGAACAATTCTCATAAATCCAATAAGAATATACATCAAGGCAAAAAAGTAAATCAAAAACGAGTAAATCTAAGGCAATCGGACAACATTTGTGTTTGAACTTTATTTTGCCATTTGTTAAAGGACTTTCCGTTGTGAATTTTTCTTTCAGGTATTTTTTGTTAATTTACCTTTTATAGACATGTGCACAGGGTAAGCCTCTGCAGCTAAGCAATGCAACAACCACAATGTGAATCCTCAGACTCAAAATATCACAATCGGGAATCAATTATGAAATTAAGACATCATTTCAAAAGTTGTTAATATCTCCCGGCGCCCTCGTACAATAACTGAGCCAAACATTAAGTATATTGATAAAAAGTTTATCATACAAATCTATATGAAAAATTTGTAATGAAAATCTGAATGCTTCTTATGTTCGTTCAACGTTACGAGAAATCACTTTGAAATTACTGACAAGAAAATGCCAGAACTTGGTTTCTGGAAGTCAAACATGTCTTAAGACATATTGTATGACAGATTTTGGTACTACCGTTAGACTCTTAATCAAAGCTGTCATATAATATTCCTTATCAGACTGGGATAAGGATAATCATAAGATATTGTTAAAATCATTGTGTCGTCTTTTACATATACTATTTCTCCCGATATAATTGTTATGGAAAGAAATCCTCAATTTTTAGTTATTATAAACGGTATTTCACATGCTAATCACTATATGATCCTTGTAAACTCATCGAACCCTTAAACAAACGTATTAATTAAGGTTATCTTACCAATGTTTAATTAGATATTTGAGTTTAGTTTTGCAAAACTACCGAGTTTATCGTTAGAAAATTAAAGCATGATAGCTAAATTTGTATTCTTTTCAAACGTTTTTTCTTTTTAAATATAAATACACGTCCACTTTCATTTTCTAGATAGAAATTACTATATCTATGTATTACATTTTTTTTTAATTTATTTAAATTTTTTACTCCTAACCATCCTATATATAGCTACTGCCTGTCGATACTTTTGTTTTTGGCATTGTACAAGTCATATCTTCTTTGACTGTCCATGACGTTAAAATACTAAATCCCTGGAATGTCTTTTAGTTGATTTTAGTCTGTGATGCGTGATTTTTTATAAATAACTACTTTTGGCTTTTAACTATATAAAATATAGTAATTTTGTTTATAACTTGATCATGAGTTTAAAAAAAACAACAGAAGCCACAGATTCAACTATGTGAATTACATTTTTGCTTTATTATGCATATTGGTCTTTTGATGCTGTCCCTAGAAACTTAAGTCTTACACTGACTTTGCTTTGAGACCAAAACAGAACTTGCATTTTCAGATTAAGAAAGGTTATGGGGATCACCCAGAAAGCATGATTTTGCATCAATTGTTCTATAGCTTCTTGGGCCTTCAGTGGCTCCAAAACCCTTCAAAAAAAATTTGCTTCGCTCTGCTCGCCGAAACATGTTTGCCAATACTTTTAAAAAAGGCTAGATACAACCAAACTTTAATACTGTGTATGTATGCAATACATGTATAGGCAGTTGAAAATATAGAAGATTCATTTATGCAGAGGAGGAGGATTAATTCTGATTAAATGGTACATATTAATGACTTGACTATACATGTATTATTTATAATAAACAAATAAAAATTGTATCTTTTAGAATATCATAAATATAGTTGTGAAAATAAATAATCAGTCCCTTGCTTTAATGAAAATGAAAAATCTTGCTTCAATAGTCCAGAAAATAGATAACCTGTCCTCTTAGTTTACAAAAAAATTATAACCGATCCAAAACAAATCCTCCTAAAAAAGTTTTTTTTAAATAATACTAAAAACAAAACATGTAGGCTATAGCTGAAAGGAGAAAATACAAAGTATTCATAGCTCAGCATAGATGCATTTACCATCATCTTTTTTACTCTGTTGTAAAATAAAAATGAATTTAGTTGTTTTATGTTGCAATATGATTATTGATGATAACATACAGGTTATATATTTGTTTTTGAAACTCTTGATTCGTAAAGATTTTAATTTCATGGCAAAGACAAAGGATTGTAAAAAAATAATGGCCAGATTTATGTTTACTTTTGCATTATGAACGATCGGAGAAGCAGATATTGCCTTAAACATTCACATTTTAATCTTACTTTAAAATATCAAAATCAATTAAACTCACTTGATCTTCCAGAAAATATAAGTCCTCCAGTGAATGTGGCGTATATTTCAGCAGCCCTACCATACACATTGAAGCTATTGTGATCTGAGGCCTGGACGTATACAGTATCTCCTTTTTCCAACTGAAGTATTACTGTGTTCCCAGCTGCATCAGAATTATGCTTTTGCTCGTCATCGTAAATAGAGACAAGGTAAATACCATTCCGGTATAACTTCATCAAATTTGTATCAGACGAGGTATAACTTAATGCGTAGAAATGGAAGACATATATTCCTGGAACTTGGACATGGAACTTACCATCACTTGTAAACTTAGCATTGAAATTGGTAATGTCTTTTGAATAGGAAACTATTGTTCCTTTTGTAACATGTCCATCGTTGTCAAAACCTTTTGTGAATACAGAAACGTCTTGGCCGTAAGCTGAAACCAATCACAATATATGATGATATAGATTGAAAGTTTAAATGACTTGCTATACTAATAATCTTAAGTTTTTTTCATGTAGTGTTATTTTCCATTCGTTAGATGTGTTTTGTGAGTATTTGGATTTTCCATTTGTTAAGAGACTTTCCGATTAGAATTTTCTTTGGAGTTCGGTTACTTCGTTATTTTCCTTTTTATATAGATAAATTAATCTAATAGTTTGGCTTACCTACTCCGAAACTAGCTGCACAAAAAATCCATAAAAGCATATTGAATATTCTAGTACACTAAGAAACATGTTCTAAAGTCACTTCCAAGAGGTCAACATGATAACCTAGAAATATACCAAAGCTAATAGATATGCATAAGTACACTATCAACAAATTTGAGTCCCTTCAAAGATTTTGCATTGTGTTGAGGAATTTTAACCACCAAATAGGAAAACAAAACTTTTGTAAAATAAAAAAACGACCCATTTATAAATCTGTATGTACTCTGCTGCCCTATTTAAACGATTAAAAGAAATGTGGCATATTTGTCAATATGTCAGTAACACCCACAAAAAAAACAGACATCTTTTTATTTGCTACTTGGAACAAACTTTTCTGTTCTCTAGATCTGATTTGACTGAGTCTTAAACTTTCCCATTCTCAGATACCATGATTCTTGTAGAGCTATTATCATTGTTTTACTGCTGTTGTAAAAGCCCCAACACCACATTACAATTAAGATCAATGATAAATATGCGATGAAATTTTCTTCTGACAAAAAAAAAACGTGAAACAAATAATCTAGCACAATTGTTCATCTAACATGAAAAGAACTCTAATTTGATTACAGTATGATATAATTAAATATAAGGGATAAAATTAAAAGAATCGAAGTTTCAAGTTGAAATGTGAATCAATTTAAGTTGCAATAGATAGGGTAAGAATCGTCTTGTTTATTGAATAAAGAATTGGTTGTTAAGAATTGACTATTCGAAAATAGCCATACGAAAGATTATTGTTATACACATTTGCACTTTCACTGTACAACAATATGATACCTATGTTTTGCCACCGCACAAGATCATGTTTCTCTAACCGTTGATGCCATCTTTAAACTATATCTATTAGGTGTGTACTGGTTTATATTTTAAATCTTAGATGCATGATTTATGATATTAGTTGCTATTGGCTTAAACAAGCTATCAGAAATTGTGAATACTCTCAGTGTGCTTGTTACCTGAGACTGTTGCAACATAGTTATGGCATAGAAAGGATGATATCTACACTGCATTAGTTTTAGGGTCATCATCACGAATTGATTGACTAATACGATAGTCGGTTGCTCCACTCGACACCGACATGTTTTTTCTATCATATCTTTATTAAATAAAGGAAACAGTATTATAGGTGGCTTGGTAGTATTTGAATTCCAGAATTTAGGTTGCTCTGTTATGAACCCTACCTAAGTCAATGTATCTGAACGCTGTGATTGGACAACAAATACAGGACCAACTGAACTTACTTTCCTAAGCTGAGGGATGAATCAGGTGTAGAAAAATGTGGACTTATTTTACATACATGTAAAGATAAAAATGAATGTTAAGATTTTTTTTAAATTGTGTATTCACCACATGATAAAAGACCTAAAAGCACTAGAGGCCTTAGGTTTTTCAAAATAGCATTAAAAAGTAAACGGTCATGATACACATTCATATTCATTTCTGAATAGTAAAATGAAAGAAGTCTTTTGTTTATGTGTTACATATTTGTTTTTCGTTGATTTTTTATATAAATAAGGCCGTTAGTTTTCTCGTTTGAATTGTTTTATATTGTCATACGGGGGCCTTTAATAGCTGACTATTCGGTATGGACTTTGTTCATTGTTGAATGCCGTATGGTGGCCTATAATTGTTAATGTCTGTGTCATTTTGGTCTCTTGTGGACAGTTGTCTCATTGGCAATCATACCACATCTTCTTTTTTATATTAAGTTAACTGTGAATGTAGAATTTTTAGCAGTGTTACAAAGTGGTGAAAATTCTAAAAAGGCTCTCATTATCCCCTTTTGGAAAGGAAATACTACCGTGCCACATATACCGCTGTTCGAAATTCAAATCGAGAAAGAAAAAAACAAAACCGGGTTACAAACTAAAACTGAGGGAAACGTATCAAATATAAGAGACTATTAGCCAGTTTCGTCGAAGGGTCTGAAATTTCGCCGTGTCTTATACCTAACTGTGATAGTTTGACTGATAGTAGACTAGCAAAGCGGATGATGCATGCATACCTTACCATGCATACCTTATTCCAATGAACTGTTCCTTGTGTGTACTTACAGACCATGGCAAGGCCGTCATGTTATGTAGAACGTGCTACTATATAGATAAATTATACAAATAGATTACAAAGTTAAGGTTAAATTGAACTTGAAGAAGATAACCTGGAATATTACTTAGTTTCGTCTGTTAGAAAATGTCTTTAAAAGACGACGTTTTTGATATTTGAAAATCCTTAAGTAAAAGCGCCACGTTAAATATTGTATTTGTTATCAAATCAATTAGTTATACTTGCATTTGGAAAAAAAGTATCTTAAAAAAATAGGTTTTACCTTCAAATAATTATCAAAGGTACCAGGATTATATAAATTAGGACGCCAGACGCGCGTTTCGTCTACATAAGACTCATTAGTGACGCTCATATCAAAATATTTATAAAACCAAACAAGTACAAAGTTGAAGAGCATTGCAAGCATCACCTAATCTTTATGTGTTTCTATTGATGAAAATTATAATATCATTTATATATAAAATCATATAACAAATTCCATGCAACGACGACGTGAGGAATTTAAATGACCATTAGGGTCGTTTACGGTTATCGTGTATCACAAACTCTTCCATAGGCAGTTTGACTTAAGGTGTTGATTTCAATTTGTTACATAACTGGGTCGATGTATGTTTATAAATTTTTAAACTATTAAAAATGTAGGTTTCAACTCCCTCAGGCAAAGTTGACTTAAGATGAATTTGGCTATTTATTTTAGGTATTTTTGACATATACAGTCCGCCAAAAGTTAAGCGCCACCTGTTTTTATTGCACATATTTTTTTTCAAATTTAAAAAATCAATTATTCCACGAAAACAATAAAACAATCATATAGCAATTTTGCTAATGTATACCATAAACAAACCAGAAATGTAATTTTAGTCACTTATGAAGGTTTTATGCATGTAGGTTGTCCGTTCATAGAAATAGTGTAAATTACTGAATTCAGAAACAGAATTTAAGTTTCACTTTGATTTTATTTTTTTACAAAAAATGATCACCCAATATTATTTAAACTTTCTACACATAAGCTTTGGTGTGTTTGACAATTTTAATGACAACATTTGAGTCAATAGCATGCATAACAACCTCACTTCCGGTCGAGTTTCAAAACACGACGTTTCATTCTCGGTATAAGCCTTCAAGCTTTAGGAAATCTGTTGCATTTAACAACAAATACCACTTTTAAATCGACAAATTATTGTGAAGGTGGAACTCTGTGATTGAGATTTCCGCCAATGGCATCTCAAACATGTTTGATAGGGTTTATGTATGGGGACATGGAAGGCTAAAAAAATAGTGAAAATGGCTTGTTGCTCTTTGGACTCGGTTAAAATCCTTGTTCTGTGTGTTCTAGCGTTGTCGTCCATGTACAAGAGTCTTGGCAATGTAGACGCAAGTGGGGGATTATTAAAATGAGGGACTACAATGTTTTAAGGCTCCAAATCTCTGTTTTTCTGTCCGTTTATGCTACCCTGCAGAACATGCAAACCCAGCTTATAACGGTATCAGAAGCAACCCCGTACTGTAACACCACCAGCACTGAATACAGTCCTTGTGCAAATATTGTTTTTGGTCGTAGGCCGTTTTGTTTCCCCGCGAAATTCGTATTTTCGCGTCTACTAGCAGTAAAAGAAACTGACTACCATCTGAACAATGAGTGTTTTGTCAGCTTCTTATGTTCAAGCATAGATAGTCATTATCCCATTAAAACCTGACGGTGGAGTGCCTTCCTGTAAGTACAGGTCTCTATACACCAAGACTTGCTCTTCAGTTGCCTCTGAGAAGTCGACTGACCAATGTACGAACACTAACACGACTATCTGTAGAAACTGTGTATTTGTAAACGCGCAGATGACATTTGATAAGAGGTTGCTTGACTGCTTTATCGGAGTTCAATCTTTTTGGTCGTAATTGATTTTCTTAGTGTATGTTAACGGTAATTCATAACACCAAACTTTAATATTTTTTTCGCAATAGTTAAAAAAATATTGCGAGTTATATTTCGGTGGTGCTTAACTTTTGGCGGACTGTATATTATAGCTCTTCAACGGTTTCTGTACTTATTCATCCTTGTATTTCAAATGTTTGGCTTTGAGCGTTCCTGATGAAGGTAAATCCAGAAAAGTATTTCGGACGCAAGAAATTATTTAACGGGTTGTTTTAATTTTTTTTATCACTAGGTCGATACCTCTGCTGGTGGACTATCCGTCCCTGAGTGTCTCATCAGCTCAGAAGTCAGTTCTTTGGTATTGACATGATTTAACAAACTTTTTTAAATCATTAAAAAGTTAAGGTTTCAACTCCTTCAGGCAAAGTTGACTTTAGATGAAATTGGCTATTTATTATAGGTATTTTTGTCATATATATAGCTCTTTAACGTTGTTGGTGCTTATACATCCTCGGATTTGAAATGTTTGGCTTAAGCGTTTCTGATGAAGAAAAATCCAGAAAAGCGCCTCGAACGCAAGAAGTTTTTTAAAGTGTTGTTTTCAATTTTTTTGACAACACTTTTGTAACTGTAGATCACTAGTCTACTACAAATGCATACTACTTTACTGTTACTGTAAATACTAAATGTTTCTTAACTCATTGTATACTGTAGATGTTTAGCTAGCTATAAACCCAGGTTCAATCCACGTTTTTCTACATAAGAAAATGCCTGTACGAAGTCAGGAATATGAAAGTTGTTATCCATTCGTTTAATGTGTTTGGACTTTTGATTTTGCCATTTGATTTTGGACTTTCCTTTTTGAATTTTCCTCGGAGTTCAGTATTTTTTTGTTTTTACTTTTTTCCATTATTTTTCGTTGTATACCAATTTATGTGGATTTCGTGGAACAACAGATGAACCACTAGATTAAGTGTTCAACAAAAAACAAATGTTCAATAGCTATAGGCTGGTATCGGTACCCACGAAATTAAATGAATCGAAAGTATACTAGATTTGAAATGTGTGCGATAGACTACACCAGACTCATTGAAGACGCAAGAATAAAAAAAATATGAAGAGATTTGAGTAAAGAATAAGCAAAATACACCTTCAGTGATCTATTCCTCGGGTTGAAAATCCTGCAGTACTGTACACCAACTACTTTCGCGATCGATTGATTTTCGAGACTTTCGCGAGTAGAATATTAACGCCAATATAAATCGTCTCTACAGAGGGATGAAAAATACCAGAGGGACAGGCAAATTCATAAACTGACAACCCCATGGCTAAAACAAAAACCAAACAGTATACAATAATTCCCCATGTTAAACTGACAATATTACGTCTAAAAGTAATAAGCTACAATGCTATTCAATAACAAAAATGGTTACATACGCCACAAATTTAATACCATAAGGCTTATTTTGTAAATAGTGAACAAAAAGCTAAAACAGAGGAACAAGTGATCAGTATGCTGGAATTTCTTATTAACAACATATTTGTATAATTTTGAGGTAGAAATTTTCAACAAAATTACGGCATTCATATGGGAACGAACGGTGCATTTTGATTGCCAACTTCATCTTTATTTGTATTCGAGTCGGACTTCTTGCAGACACTTGTCAAAAACAAAACCTTTAATGAATTAAATGTTTCCTCATATATCTAGGCCTCCAGAACTAGAAATTAAAGGAACAAAATACACAGCCTTTTGCGCCTCATTTTAAGACTTGTACTCGAATTTGAAATAAGCGGTCATCTCAGTTAAAGAATCTATGACAAACGATAGAAAATCATCGGTTTATACCAAGTCCTTGTTGATAAATATTCCGCATTAACTTATAAAATAATGCATGATGGTCTTGGAGTATAGATTCTAGGAACTGAGAGTCGTTATCATTTTAACAACGTGTTATACCGTACTTTTTATTTGTCTTTGTAGATTTTAAACCTAAACTATTTGGTTCATTTCTAGTAATATTAGATAAGCGTTGCTCGGTATATATACATGCAGACATTGAGTTATTGTGTAAATAGTTATGAAAGGTACCAGGATTATAATTTAATACTCCAGACGCGCGTTTTAATATACTAGTAGTGTAATGGTCATCTTTATATTCCTGTCTTTCCTTGCTTATAGACTTTGTCTGTATAATCTATGTCTCATTTTAAAATTTTGTGTTGAAATAGCTATTTGTTTGTATGAAAGTTGTTTTTCATTCGTTTTATGTCTTTGAGCATTTTATTATGCCATATGATAAAGGAGTTTCCGTTCAGATTTGTTTTATCTTATTAATCACATACTGTTACGTATCTATATTGCAAAACAAGATTACGTTTAGTGCGTATAAGTTCACTATTTAAGGATCTTCATCAAAACATTTTTTGAAGTTGTTTTGAGTCTCTATTTACCATTTAGCGTCTCAAGAATTTATTATTTTTTTTTTTAAACGTTTCTTGGCCTTGGACTTAATGTAATGACTATCACGATTACACTTGTCTTCGGTTAACTCAACTATAATAGGTGTGGGCAGACGATTTGCAACCATCAGTAAACTCGAAAAAAGTAGGTGCAGGCAGACGATTTATAAAACGTGGCACTGTACGGATTCATAATACGTCATTCCATCATTGTGTTATTGTTCTGTCATAGTTTTTGTTTTTTAGTCTTTCGTTTTTGCTGATATGCTTTGTCTATATGCCTTTTTGTGTTTCTTTGATACATATGACGTGGCTCTGTACCAATACATCCCGTCATTGTGTTATTGTGTTAAAGTACATTTTTGTAATATTGTATGCCATTTTTGCTAATTTGCTTTTTCTAAAGGCATTTTTGTGATTTTCGTTACACAGTTGTTTGTTTTTATAGTGATGAAGATTATAGAACAATATTGACTGCTGTACCCCTTTTATTGACATTTTTACCGAAAATGTCTCTTTGTTTGGTTTACACATCGTTGTCAATATAATTGAATATGATGCGACAGTCATATAAGTGAGAGGTTTAGCTAGGTATAAAACCAGGTTTAATCCACCATTTTCTACATAAAAAAATGTCTGTACCAAGTCAGGTAGGTAACAGTTGTTACCCATTCGTTTGATGGTTTTTTTGTGATTTTACTTTTGAGAAAATGCGCGGACTGCTTTCCTTTTGCAATTTATCACTGTTAATAAAAAAAAATAGTTAAAATAGTACTATTGTACTCTAATCGATATAATTATATGTTAACATTGTTTTGTAGTATCTATAAATATGATAATGTATTGTGCTTCTTGCTCGGCTACTTGATACATATTATGTAAATAATTGTCTAAGTGTTTCAAAAGAAGGGAAATAAAGTACTATTGACACGGTGCAAACTCAATGAACTGAGGAACAATAAGGAAACAAAAGAACCATTTTAATCAGAGTTAAAATATTAATTCTCGATTTTCGCGAACAAATTTAAACCCAACAGACAGATTCCCTAGATTTCTTGTAAAAATTAAATAGAAAGGGAACCCTCCACTAGATTGCCGGACTAGTGAATTAAATTGTTAACAGCGTGCAATATATTGTTGTATAAACAAGAACAAGAATTTATGGAAGTGGTTTTGGTGAGGTTTTGGAATTAGTGTCAAATGTTCGTACTCCGTGTTGTTTTTCCATACTATAAAAGATAAAATATTTGCCCCATAACACCTATTTATCTTTTAACACTTGAGACCCATATAATACAAATGCAAATGTAAGGTAAACGTCTGAGTCAGCCTTTTTAAATTGTTGATTTATATAATTTCTACCTTAGATCACCTAAGTTCATCCTTAAATCAAGAAAAAAAATCATTCTAAGACCAATTAAGATTAATACTTGTAATATATTTTAATATAAAACATACAACTGATAATAAATCGTTAATTTTAATAACATAGAACTCGTCTATAAATGTTACCACCAAATATCAGATATTTCAATCTAGTTATCCGACAATTGATGTTCCTCCCATAGGAGCCAACAGATATCCAGAAAAGGAACAATATATTTCATCCGCTCTACCATAAATTAATGTGTTGTGGGCTTTCATATCGATATAGACAGTGTCTCCTACTGCTAGTTTCAATGCCGCACTGTTGCTACCACCAGCCCAGCCATGAGGAGCATGACCATATAAGGAATTAACATACATGTAGTTGTGATAGAGTTCCATCCAGACTTCTTCGTCTTGTTGAGCTAGTCCATGATAATTAAAAACATACACGCCAGCAACTTTGGCGGTGAAAATACCTGTTGTTGCATTAAAATTGCCACCTTTGTTGGAGTAAACTTTATCCCAGACAACTTTTGTTGTTGATCCGCCATTATTCTGATTCTGGGTCAGTACTGCAGAAAAAGCTTGAATTTCATTTGCATTTGGACCTAAAATAAGGAAAAACATTACATTCGAATTTTTTTAATGAATTGTTTCATTTTATTTTAGAACTTTGAACTAATTGACAGAAAAAAATATACACCTTGTTTAACTCCTGAAACCCCAAAACATTGATTGTATTTAATAAACTTATTACCTCATTGGTTGATTAGCATATCTTTCCTTCAAGAAAACCTAAACATTTGTACATTGTATTACTATCTACCTGAGGTTTCTGTATTCTGTGAAGACAACAGCACACCCGAGAATGTGCAGTAAATCTCATCTGGACCCCCATATACTACCACGTTTTCCCCAGCCCGGCTACGGACTCTTAACCTGTCTCCTTGTTTTAGATCTAAGATGGCACTGTTTCCTGCATCAGCCCATGTATGATCTGCTTCCCCGTAGGCAGAGTTGATATACTGGTCATTGAGGTAAAGATCCAAAAACATTTCCTGAAATATATAAATTTTTATTGAAAATATACGTGGTTATAATCAAGATAGAAATAAGAAATAAAATTGCAGGCAACAACTATATTTATAAAAGGAACAGAATTCAACAACAACAAATCAGTTGTCAAATTATTTCATAGAAAAAAACACAGAGAAACGAGAACCCCACAAAACAATCGGGATAAAGTCAAGTGCTTCTTCGATTCCTTCTCTAAGGTGGTACTCGGTATGCAAAGGTTGTATAGTAGGAAAGCATAGTAATATTTTATTTAAGAAACCACGTTGATCCACTTTACACCTGTATAATTGTTTCAAAAAGTGTATATAATTCAAAAGTATGTTAGTTGTCATACCATCAGGTAAGGGAAAATAACAGTTTACTATCAGACTATTAAGAACCATCGTGTTTTACATTAATTTTCCATTTGTATTTTAACATGTTTTTTAATTGATTTTCAAAGTGAAATCTTTGTAACTTACACGACCTAATTCTGAAAGAGAGTTATAATGAATCATGTATGTTCCATCAGCAGGTGCTACAAAGTCTCCGGAACTCGCATCATACCCATTTCCTGCATTGGTTAAGACTTTATCAAACAGTACTGGTCCACCATTAGGCAGAGACATGTTATGGGTAAGTCCAGCAGAAAAAGCAACAGGATTGACACTACCTGCAAAACAGTCCATAAAACTTCAAGCAACTGTGTTGTATGTGACAAACTGGAGTTACAAAAGTATAAATATAAAAATGAGTTATCGTCTTGTTCTCAATAAAAAAAAATTACGTCATCTTCATTCTATATAAAAAAAATTAATAAATTTCATTTTGAATTTCTTTACTTTTTCATAATCAATTTCCCTATTATGTATGATTCATTTCTTTAGAGGTATTTTTTATGTTGAAATGTAATATTCTCAAAAACATTAAACTGACCAGACGCTTCAGAGAATAAAAGTTCTCCAGTGAAAGTAGTATAAATTTCTCCAGCAGCGCCATACAATGAGTTGTCGTAGTCGTCTGCTGCTTTCACGTAAATTGTATCTCCCGCCTGAAGTTCTAGGATCACTGTGTTTCCGGCATCAGCCCAATCGCTAGCTGTGTAGGCATAGATGGACACAAGATAGTCTTCGTTTTTGTAAAATTCCAGCCAAATTTCTGCATCACTCCTACTAAGGGAATAGAAATGGAAGGAGTAAATTCCTGGAATTTGCACTTGGAACTTTCCGTCACTGGTGAAATTGGCATTAATGTTGGTTATGTCTTTATTGTAGGTTACAATCTCGCCCTTCGTCAGGTGCGCATGTGCAACTAATCCCTTTGAAAAAGCTACAACACTTTGACCAGAAACTAAAACAGAAAATGCAAAGTATGTTGTAAAAATGCAGATTTTTTTTTTATATAAGAAATATATGCTGTACAAAATGCATAACACGTTATATATATATATACCCATACATCTGTTGTAGGGTTGTCACTGACTCAGACGTACTTATGAATATAATTATTTTCTGTGACTGTATCTTACATTAACTTGTAGGATCCTTTACTAGAGATAATTTAGCTGATCTGTTATAATAACATCTTCATGCCTTATATATCATGTACTGTAGTACGCCTCTAGATTAAAACTGACGTGGAAAGGTAACATATGGCCATCGAAAGCTCTTTTTTTGAGAGCCCAGGTGGTCGTGTGGTCTAGCGGGACGGCTGCAGTGCAGGCGATTTGGTGTCACGATATCACAGTAGCATGGGTTCGAATCCCGCGAGGGAAGAACAAAAAATTAGCGAAATCAAATTTACAGATCAAACATTGTTGGGTTGATGTTTAGACGAGTTGTATATATATAAGAAATATATAAGCATAGTGATTGCTGAATTACAGCCTAGAAAGGTTAACAAGTAAGTTTCTTTATTTTTATGGAGAATTGTCTGTCAGATAGTTGATAGCTTAGATCTGTTAAATTCGTTCACTCCTTTGTTAGTTATGAATGTCGGACATTTGAGACGGTTCTCACAATATAAAATTGGTTTTATTCTTTAATGTATAGTACAACTATACTGGTAGCTATGATTATCTTATCTAATCACACCAGAAACCTTCAACTGGCTCTATGCTGAACACGCTCTAGAAAAATAAAGTGTTAAGATTACAGATGTGATTAATTCTTATGAAATTTGATCAAGTTCTAAATACACATGGCACATTTATCGTATGTTAGGCAAAACTATACACTTTTTCATAGACGTGAAAAATATTTTATCACAGTGACTTTTTAGTTTATGTTTGGTCGCTTATCGTCCAGTGGCAAATATTTGAATATAATTAGAAATACGGTTTGAGACGATATTCAATGTCTGCACACATAACAATACTGCATACTGCAATATATCTACTATTTGAATTTTCATAAGTAGGAATTCTTTACTGTGATTTATCTAAAGGGACTCCTGTATTGGTTGATATACTTAAGACTTCTTCAGTAAACCATTTAGTTCAATGAATGGAAACTATTTTTTTCGTAATGTAACCTATATGATATATTATATTCTATTTAACAATAAATACAAAAGGTAATTTGCAGGTACTGTCCCGGATGGAGGTCGGAAAATTAGGATTACCACTGGCATAAAATGAAGGTATAGGAACAGACTTTTCGTCTTGCAAGATGCCAATTCTCAAAGAGTTGCTGCACAAGAGGGAGAGAAAGATACCAGAGGGGCAGTCACACTCATAGATAGAAAATAAACTGATAACGTCATCGCTAAAAATGAAAAAAGACCAACAGACAAATAATAGTACACATGACACAACATAGAAAACTAAAAGGTTCTTAACGCGCAGAGAACATCGCTTACTCTCCACAGAAAGCATCAAATTAAACGTCCCAATTCTGAACAGAAATGGTAGCGAACTTGTATATCATGAACATACGCCAAACATTGGCACGGGTTCAACGACCGGTGCAAAGAAGACCAAGAATAACCATATGCCTTTTCCCAAACAACCCTTTCGAAACGGTTAGCCCTTTATAATGTTTATGAACATTGCCATACTCAACCACGAAAAGATAAGGACTTTTGGCTTTGAGCGTTCCTGACTCAAATTTATTTAATTAGTACAGATAAAGCACTGAGCTCTATAGATTTTAAATTATTGACAACAGAAAATAAATACTTTAAACTAAATCAAAAATAAATAATATCGTATTTGAAAATTTCTGGTTGCTTAATGCAGAAAGCAAGATCGAAGTACTGTATCTACTGATAAGAAACCATGATGTACTACACTATAATCATAGTAAATTTCATACAGAAATGTCATGAACAGTGTATGAAGATAAGAACTTATGTTTACTCTGCAGTAAAACTTGCATAGCATTCAATGTAGAAATAATTATGGAAGCATTGAAGACTAATATGAAATTCTATTTAATCGATTTGTTCGCAATACATTAACTTTTTTCATTTTATATTTTCTTAATAATTGAAGTGATGTATACCATATATATCTACTACAGAATGTCAGGTCTCCAAGTTAATATCGCTTACCTCCGGCTAAAGTAGCAACAAAACAAAACCACAGCAACATAGTCAATGGTTGGTTTACAAAATGACAAAATTTAAGAACACTATACTATTAGGTCAATATGATAACGAAGGGTACATGTATCTAATCAGTCAAAGAGTTCAAGCTTACATGTACTGACGTATTCAGTATTAAACAGAATTACTTTCACTAAGGTATAAATTCTTAGGACTGGTCGTTATTTTTATTATAAATGTACTTTCGATCAATTTTCGGTGTTTTGTTTAGCTCGTATTTTGTGCAACGAACACAAAAGATATGCATATTCAAAGTTACCAGCGTTGTTGTCGTAATTGATGTTTATGTTCCCTTTGATATTAAGTAACTCCTAAAAACCTAGTTAAAGATATGCGTGTCATCCACTTACCAGTACTTGAGGGTGATGTTCTATCGGACTTCAAGAAGAGGAGCTTTTTCTGAAATTGTAAACTTTACTAAACTTGTCCGTTAATAAATTTTGAAATTATTAAGAAACTAAGGTTTCAACTCTCTTTGGCAAAATTGGCTTTAGATGAATTCGACTATTTATTTTAGGTATTTTTGACATATTGCTCTTCAACGGTTTCGGTACTTATTCATCTTTGGATTTCAAATGTTTGGCTTTGAGCGTTCCTGATGAAGGTAAATCCAGAAAAGCGCTTAGGACGCAAGAAATGATTAAACTTGTGGTTTTCAATATTTTATGTCATATTTAAATGTATTATATACTGAAAATAGATGATAATGCAAAACAAATGCTTTAAGATCAAGAAAATTATCTAGAATTTGGAAATAAAATAATACGATATGCATGTAAAAATAGTTTTCAATTAATGTTTAAAAATCATTTCTAATGAGGAACCGTTCAAATTTTGAAAACAAGATAAAACTGCTAAAATTCAGATTTTTTTTTAGCAATACTATTGTTATTATCCAAGGATGAAACAATATCAATTTTCTTTCTAATATATCATCATTTCATTTAGGCTTCATAATATTCTGTACCTTATATATCAGACGACAATCGCTCAGAATTCTTAAATTGTGTGTAACACCCGTATGTTGTACAACATATTTGACAACACGTGTTCTCCGTGACAAAATTTAAACATTGTACATGAAAACTAGCCGAACTTTTATTCAGTAGTTATAGAAGAGGGGCGAAAGATACCAGAGGGTCATTCAAATTCTTAGATCGAAAATTAACTGACAACACCATGGCTAAAAAAGAAAACGACAAACAGACAAATAACAGTACACTAGACACAACATAGAAAACTAAAGATTAAGCAACAAGAACCACACTAGAAACTTTGGCTAATCTCATGTGCTCCGGAAAGGTAAGCAGATTATGCTCTACAAGTTGCACCCGTCGTTTGGCTCGTATTATTACAAACCCGGTAAATTGTCAAAATTGGTAGGTCAAATTCGTGAAATTGAAACGAGATTGTATTTTCGACTTAGGGAACACCTCCGATATCATCTGTGAAACGGATATTCCATAACGGTCAAACAACTCGTGATGGCGTCTGTAAAAGTTACGAAGGGATGCTTTCAATTTTACCGTTTGAAACTCTTGGTTTTATAGCTCCCTTGTAAGCATCAACCATCAGCAGAGTTTTGTTTTCAACCGACCCTAATTATCAATGTCTAGATGTTAAACAAGATACGAGGCAAACTTAAATGTATACTAGAACACACCCGCGAAAGCGGGCATTAAGAGCGTATTTGAAAGGATGTAAAGTGTTGTAGGAAGAATTTTGTAAAATATTTAATGACTTGAGAATTTCAGAAAAAGTGTAAAAAGCCATAGGTACTTGGGGACAGGAAAACCCTCCTCCTTTATTTCCAAAATTCCCATTTTTTTGTTTTCTATTAATTTCATTATGAACATACATTTAGTGTACATGTATTATGAACATTCCAGTCAGGAGCCTGTAATTCAGTGGTTCAGTGATATTTGTTTTTCGTTCAATATTTTTTTACATAAATAAGGCTGTTAGTTTTGCGCCTCATTTGAATTGTTTTACATTGTCATTTCGGGGCCTTTTATTTCAGACTATGCAGTATCGGCTTCTGCTTATTGTTGAAGGCCGTAAGGTGACCTTTAAATGTTAATGTCGGTGTCATTTTGGTCTCTTGTGTAGAACTGTCTCATTGGCATTCATACCACATCTTCTTTTTTTTGTAAAACATTAAGTGACTTGAGAATTTCAGAAAAGGTATCAAAAGTCATAGGTAATTTGGGACAGGATAATTGTTTTTCTAGCCCGGCTCCTACTTTTTCCACAAAAAAATCCTTTTTTTGTTTGTTTGTTCTCTATTAATTTTAATGACACATGAATAATTTTAGCGCTTATCTGTATATTATGAACATTCATTAAAGGGGGGGGGGTCGGGCAGAGGCGGATTTAGGGGGTCCCGCCCCACCCCCTTTTCTGGAAAATAATTGGTTGCTTTTATAGGGAATCACTGAGGCATGACCGGAGCGGGCCCCTCTAAGGCAGTCAACGGGCCCCTTCTGGATCCGCCACTGCGGAGGGAGGTGCCCTGATCCCAATATACCGGGCTTAAAAACACGAAATCCCGAGGTTCTGAATATATTATACAAATTAAATATCTCGACATCCCGAATTCGAAAAAAGAAATCCCGGATCACGATGGGGTCAATCCTGAAATTTCGATCTTAAAAACACCCGTTCCATACGTCCTGAAAGTGTATTTTCTTTTTACAGTCAATTCTCATTTTAATAATTGATCCGCAGCGGTCATTGATATATTAATCAGACCCTCTCTATTAAATAAACCCTGTGACTGCCGTGGATAGTAAACTTGAAAATGATATCAGACAGAAAATGCACTTTATTCGTAGTATAATGTATTTGTTTCAAAGTAAAAAAAAACGCAAACCGAGGTCTAATCTGACTTAAATTTCGTCATATGACGGATATAAGACAGAAAATACACTGTATTCGTAGTATTAATGTATTTTCAAAGTATACAGAAAAACGCAAACCGGAAGTCTAATCTGACTTAAATTTCGCCCAATGACGGAAACATATCCAGACGTTTTTTTTCTCCTTTTTCACCCAAAATAACTCAATCTGAATAATCATATGAATGGATGACAAATGCGATTATGCACTGTACACATAGGACACAGAAGTATGATGATTAATTTATTCTGGAAAGAAGAGAAGCGACAACCGAAATGAGGTCTTCTCGTTTAATAGTATAGATATAGTATCCTTTATCTCTAGTTCGATGGTATAGATGCGTTTAACATAGTCACCCAGTTTGGAATTATTTAGTGAGAAAACAGCATCTTTAAAATGGACAGTTTTAAGTTAAGGAATATTGCTAACTTCTTTTTTTCTTCCTTTGATCTTTTTTTGTGATAATTTTCATATCATGCTTCTCGCTTGAGATGAAAAAAATATCACTAGAAACTAAGGAGGCCACGTAGCGTTGCTAACGATATTGACATGAAATTGACAACGTCGTCATAGGTAAAATAGCGATAAACAGATTATCATTGGTCATCTCAACTCGATTGCTTTTCTCACTTTCGCTGTACCAGCTCAAGCGAGAAAATCAATCTCGTTGAGATGATCAACGATAATCTATAAATAACATTGTTAATTATAACTGATATATATACATATTAATAGAGGTCTTTTGGTGTTGTAAGCTGTTAAATCAAATTTAAAGAACTTGACTTAAATTCATATATTTCATTTTTTATATATATATATGCAAATCATAAAATGCAACAATAAACAATGTGTTAACTCTTTATGATGAATGAGCATTTCGTGTATAATGTACATTCTCTAAGTGACTTCCAAAGAATGCCGATGATCAAGGACATCTTTCAAATAAGTCAAAGTGACGTCATCAGATTAAAGATTGTAAAGTTCAGATTGATTGTCAAAGAACATAAGTTTCTTATGTATGTAGGATGTATTTTTCATAAATGAGAATAAAAAAATCTCAAACTCACTGACAATGCCATGCAAAATACAGAAAAAGATTAAAAGAAAAACAGTACACAAAAAAACCAACAAAAAAAACCCCAGGAAGACTGATGATTCCAAACCCTCCTTTAAACCGAGGTCATTTCATGTTCTCCGGAAGGGTAAGTAGATCATGCTCCACATGTTGCACCCGTCGTGTTGCTCAAGTAAGTACCAATTCGGTAGGTCACATTCGAGAAAAAGAGGAAGATTGTGGTTTTTACAAGGTAGTACTTGTCATTTCCTAAAGTGGCGTTGAAAATCAAACAATCGATCATATTATTCACAAACCTCAGGCCTAGTCTCTGTACTTACTCAGAACCACCGAGGTTCGATTTTATCAATGTTAAAATAACTGCATATACTTAGGAAATTAACCTTGGTATGGACACTCACGTCACGAAGATCTAGTTGCTTGAGTGAAAATAAATGTCTTCGACCTTGAGAAAATACCCAATTAACGTAAATTTGATTCAACAGTATTGTATCGATGTTCAAATATTAAAAGTCGTAACAAGATCTAAGATATAAAATAACCTTAACCCCCCCCCCCCCCCCCCCCCCAAAAAAAAAAATAAAACGTAAAAAAAAATAATTAAGGACATGGACAGAGTCTCCTGCTGCATCGTCTAAAATAGGAACCAGCAATCAGTGAAAAAGTAACAATCATGATAGGACACAATCGGTTACACAATAATTTGATACGACTGTCATACAAGTGAGATTTTTAGCTAGCCATAAGACCAGGTTGAATCCACTAGTTATAAAATAAGAAAAGTCCTGTATCAAGTCATTATTTTATGATATGATATCGATACGTCTAAAGTATCTCATAGAATAGACACATGAAGTTGTGGTATATTGGGAATTAAGTAAATCGGAGATTTTTAAAAATACTATTTATCGGTAAACTTATATAACGTCAGAACTACAATGTTCACTCAAGAGATGCAAACCAATGTTGAACACGGTAGAGAAATTTTGGTTTCTTTCTTGAGCCTAGCTTGTCATATGCATCATTAAAAGACATCCAAAAGTTGTCAAAATAATTTATTTATCTTAAGTTATCCAACAACTGGACTTCCCTTAACCATAGGTGCTAGAAGATATCCAGAAAATGTACAATAAATTTGATCAGCATCTCCGAACATTTTCGTTGAATGGTCTTTCATATCCACATAGACAGTATCACCTTGCGCCACATAAAGTGCAGCGGAATTACTGCCACCAGCCCAACCATGAGTTGCATGTCCATAAAGAGAATTAACGTAGACGTAATTATGGTATAGTTCCAACCAAACCTCCTCATCTTGTTGTCCCATACCATGGTAGTTGAAAACATACACACCAGAAACTTTAGCGGTGAAGACGCCATTTGTTTGATTGAAATTGTCACCATGGTCTGTGAATACTTTGTCCCACGTAACTTTAGTAGTTGTTACGCCATTGTTTTGATTTTTTGTCAGACCTGCAGCAAATGCTTGTATTTGCCCCGCATTTGCACCTGAATAAGATGTACATATAATTAACCTTCATATTAAATTGATATTGTATAGTCTAAATATTCAAAATGTCATAATTGCTTATAAAACTTGCATGTTATCTTGTTTAATTTTAGTTCATTTATATCTTTTGGTTTGACGTCCATTTTGACTGAAATAGTAAATATTTTTATTTAGAAGACAGCTGAGGTAGCTTACGGGTGCTGGATTTTATCGCTGTGTTGGAGACCCATTGGTGGCATTCAGCTGCTCGTGGGTTTTGTTTTTGTCTATTTGACAAATTTCATTTTGATTCTCAATTTTAGTTAAAATATAATAAAAAGACCGTAACAAAATCTTTACCTGCTGCTGGAGCGTTCTTAGCTGTCAACATGACACCAGAAAAGATACAATAAATCTCATCTGGCTGTCCATAGAGGACAATGTTTTCTCCTTTTCTCCCTCTCACCCTTAATCGGTCCCCTGATTTCATGTCCAATATGGCACTGTTTCCTGCATCTGCCCATGTATGGGGAGCTTGTCCATATGCGGAGTTGATATATTGATCATTAAGATAGAGTTCCAACCACATTTCCTAAAAAGATTAATTCAGTACAAAAAAGACCAGAACGTTTGACAAGCATAATCTGTGAGTAAAGCATCCTTCCATACAAGTAAACATAACACAACTGGTCTTCTTTTAAAAAGAGAGAGACATTGTCATTATATATAGCACCACACGTGTATTATGCGTAGCGATACATTGTGGTAGAATAAATAGGCATTTAAATTAAGTAATAACATCATTCTTAAATTATCTCCTAAAGGGTAAATCGGATCAGTTATTTTGAATGCTGTAAATGATGAGCAGCTTGATCAGAAATTTCAAGAAGGGTAAGTATTCAATTTATCAACACTTCGTTCGTCCAATGTTGGCAAGTGTTGAATAATATGTTGTGCATGAATAGACAAGATATCAAATAAGAAGTGGTAAACATTTTTTTCTACTCTATTAATTCTGTAAAATTGTACCAAGTTTAACTTATATAGGTTACTCTTAAGCTTGCGTGTATAATTTCAGTAGAGTGTTCCTAAGGATACCTTAGTAACTGATATAGTTTCGTCTTGCATGTATAATGTCAGCAACTGATTGACTAATGGTTTCGTATACATTTTTATTTGTTTTTCTTTCGAAAATAAAGTTTTCACTACCTTTTTTGTTTTGTAGAAATCATGCTCCGTGGCCTTTTTAACTTTTTTTTAGTCTCACTGATGATTTTTTTGTAGATGAAACGCGTGTCTGACGTAAATACTAAATTTCAATCCTGGTATCTATGATGAGTTGATCTACTTAAGGTGTTTTTTCGTCCATTCTGATTTAAGATGAAACAAAATATTTCCTTCCTCTCTTTTGAACCATTTTTTTTAAAATTTCCTGTGACAAAACATTGAATTTTTCGAAAAACTAAGGAATAGATTACCTTAGCCGTATTTGGCACAACTTTTTGGAATTTTGGGTCCTCAATGCTCTTCAACTTTGTACTTGTCTGGCTTTACAACTATTTTGATCTGAGCGTCACTGATGAGTCTTATGTAGACGAACCGCGCGTCTGGCGTATTAAATTATAATCCTGGTACTTTTGATAACTATTAAAGTACAGATTTAAGTATCATCTTAGATGTATAAAAATAAACTCAAACATACCATTCCTAATTCTGACAAAGAGTTATAATGAATCATATAGGTGCCATCTTGTGGGACCACGAAATCTCCGGTAGTTTGATCAAAACCATTGCCAGCATTTGTTATAATTTTATCATACATGACATTGGTTCCGCTTGGTAATGAGATGTTTTTCGTGAGCCCGGCAGAAAATGCAATAGGGTTTGCAACACCTACAAATGTATATGTCCACAAGTATTAATAATGTAATAAGCGACAATTATTTTTAAAGTAAATGTTTAATATTTAATCATACTTTAGTGTATGTTGTGTCATATGTACTATTGTTTGTCTGTTTGTCTTTTTCAATTTTAGCCATGGCTTTGACAGTTTGTTTTAGATTTATGAGTTTGACTGTCCCTTTGGTATCTTTCGTCCCTCTTTTAGTGTAAATTCTGCAAAGACCTTTTGAACAAGAATATTGCACCCGTACTTTCTTTTAATCACAATTTTCCAGTTGTAACAATTAACCCATTCTAGGCTAGTGTTCTTTGATCTTATATGGTTTCATCTGCTCTGAAATTCTGTATTGAAAATAGAAGTCTTAACCCGATCACACCAATTCTCCTCTGCAATAAGATTAACCCGTTAAAATATAGATATGCACTGGTATTATTACAGACGATAAACAGAAGAAAATTCGAGTGAAAGAACATAGCCATTTATAATAGATAAACAATGGAGAGTATCTATACACGACGAAAAAGGGAACACGAAAAGGAAGAAAAAATGATAACATTCTTCCCCAAAACAAAATAAATAAATGTAAATTATTTATAAAATGTCGTTCTACTAACCAGATGCTTCAGAAAACATGAGTTCTCCTGTGAAAGTAGTGTAGATTTCACCAGCTGCCCCATATAAGGAGTTGTCATAATCCTCCACAGCTTTGACGAAGATCGTATCACCAGCCTGTAATTCCAGTACTATGGTGTTACCAGCATCAGCCCAATCACTAGCTGTGTAGGCATAAATAGAAGCAACGTAGTCCTCATTCTTACGAAACTCCAACCAAATCTCAGAATCGCTTCTACTTAAGGAGTAGAAATGAAAGGAATAAATGCCTGGTACTTGGACTTGGAATTTCCCATCGCTTGTAAACACGGAATTGATGTTTGTAATGTCCTTGTTATAGGTTACTATGTCACCTTGTGTTAGATGTGCATGGGCCACCAAACCTTTGGTAAATGCCACGACATCGCTTTCACCACTCTGAACTGAAAACAAATATAGTTTGAGTAAATGAAAGATATGAGTTTTTGTATTACCTCGTGTTAAGTATAAAAAAGTTCGAAATGGACTGTTTATGTACCGTACCTATTGTATTTTAAAATCTTCAAAAAAAAAGGAACCTCAAAACGAAGTGTATTTAAAAAATATTATGATAAAATTTTGAAATATTCGATCTGTTATAACATCGCTTTCAAAGATACTTATTATAATACCTGCTACAAAATATAAATCCACGTTTTGCTATTTGAATTAAAAGAATATGTCCTTAATAATTTAATTCAAAAGAAACTAAAAATATTTAGATTTTTCAATGTTTTTAAATTGACAGATGATGTTTCAAAACCATACATGTATGAATCTCAAACTTAAAGCAAATATTTGCCATAATTTTAGCATTCTATTAAAAATGTCTCATCATACACTTCTTCCATAACGCCTTCGATATACTTGGGTGTTTAAAAAACATTGTTATATTGAATGCAATCTTCGACGAAAATGTCTCAATTCCTTAATCAGAAAAATTATCTTTTGAAGATTCCAAAGTTATCGTTGCATTAAGCATACATAGTTTAATATTGACATGTAGCTATCATTTTGAAAATCTCCATCGTATAACCAATCAGTAAGTGTGTACATAACAATGTGCAAAAAAAATTGTTTTGGGATATGGATTTAGTTTCGATTCCCTCTGATATTGAATCAACAATGGATAATATATTAAATGGAATAACAGGAATCGTTAGAAAATATCAATAAGTGCAACAGACCACACCAACCACTCACAACCCACTTCTTAAAAAGACTAAATCAAAAACAGATATACATAGATATGAGAAGATGTGGTATGCGTGCCAACGAGACAACTCTACATGCATGTCACAATTTGTAAAAGTAAACAAATATAAGACGAACTACGGTCTTCTACAGGGAGCATTGTCCTTGTTCATACATACAAAGACAAAACAACAATGAACAACACATGGTCCAGATGGCATGACTTTTGGATAGACAGACATTGTGGTGGGGTTAAAAGAAATGCTACTGCAAAATTGTGAAGAATATTATTAACGATTTGGGGAAAGTTCTCTTTGATGCACATTTGAAAAAAAGTAAAATAACAAAAATACCGTACTCCGAGGAAAATTCAAAACAGAAAATCCTTAAATAAATGGTAAAATCAAAAGATCAAACTCATCAAACGAATGGATAACAACTGTCATATTCCTGGCTTGGTACAGGCATTTTCTTATTTAAAAAATGGTGAATTTAACCCGGTTATATAGCTAGTTTAACCTCTCACTTGTATGGCAGTGGTACGAACCAGTTTTATATACGCTCAAAGCTCTCTTTTTGCCTATCTAGATCGTTATATACAAATTTTATATCAGTGAGGTATGTTTTTTGTTAGTGAATTTTCAAATGTTAAGCCGACATGATAATAATTTGATCTGTCACATTCCCTTCAAACTAACTTGTAAAAATTCTAAATAATACAACCATTCTCCCGTTGTTAATAGGTCAATGAGATAAATAAGTCACAATTTATTAACCGATTAATTCATTTTTGTAAATGTAGAAACGAAAGTTCCGACTATCAACTAGAAGAATAAATGTTTCTACTAATACACGATGTGTAAATATATAGCATTAATTGTTTAATTTTCTCGCAAAGGCAGAATTCTAACTAAGATTGGAACTGATGTGCCAATAATCGACGCTTAATCTTATACCTTTGTATTTATAGCACACAACGATAAGACAGGAGTTCTGAAATGGTGGCCTAATTACATTGTCCATGAAAACTGTAGAAAGCTTCCTAACAGCTGCCGATAAGAATGACCGATTCGTCTGACGAAGTAGAGTGTTACCGTTGTTTTTTCACAAAGCCGCTTTTCATTTCATTACATCACTTGATTGTTGTTGATCATTAATATCGAAATCGCTGTATTTTAGGATTTATAGAGGGAGCTTCCGAGGACGAAATGATACATTCCTATTGTGCGTAAGTGACCTGCTTTGTGAGAGTAAAAAATATCATGGTGAACATTTTATAGCATATTTATGGAAGTGAATAAATTTGAAATGCATATTCCAAACTCATTTTTTTATATTAGATAAACATGCAGAATTGATTAGTTGACCCGTATATATAGACAACTAAATTAATTGCCAATTCAGGTATTATTGCATTATGCGGTTTTCGTTCTTCCAAGGATAATATGGATACGCAATACTTTGAATCATACACTGTATACTACCAACCTATGATAATGTAGCAAAAAGGTGAATATTCTGCAGCTTTAGAATTACAATGAATTTTAAAAAAAAGACAAAGACTAAAAGAGTTAAAACCTGGAATTTACTACATTGGCAACGATTTTTTTTACTATAAACCTGTCCTTACTGTACATACTAGAGAAGCCAAAGGTTGGAAGACCGTAAAAACACATCGCCTAATTAGCTGATCTTACAGTTTTAAACATAGGTTATGTGATTTCCAAAGAATTTTTCTAAAAATATTAATCATTAAATCACTGAAAGCATATTGTAAATAACCTGCAGTATTACATTGACAATTTATATAAAAAAAGTCTGCTACAGCCATGACACATCTAATTGAAAAACAATCGTTTACTGACATTTGCAAGGATAAACAACAAAAGCGGAGAATATCTAGAATGCAAGATCCAGTGTTACAGTTATGTGTTGATACGTTAACGTAAGCGTCCGGTCTTTTAATAAACAGTCTTTTTGCAGAGCGTTGAGACAATTGCTAAAAAATAAACAAAAGTATTTGTTTGTTTTGAGAATGTAACACAGTGATGACTGCTATTACCATATTTTGACTATTTTACCTATTATGTCTGTTTTGTTCACGCATCGCTGTAAATAAAAGAGTTTGATGCGACTGTCATACAAGTGAAAGGTTAAGCGCTATAAAACCAGGTACAATCCACCATTTTCTACATATGAAAATGCCTGTACCAAGTCAGGAATATGACAGTTGTTGCTCATTCGTTTAATGTGTTTTATCATTTGATTTTTACATTTGAATTTTCCTCGGAGTTCAGTTTTTTTGTGATTTTACTTTACATGAGTGTTTGAAATAAAAATTATATGTAAAGTACATAAAAATGAATAAAACATACTTTCAATGAATATGCGAGTTGTATAATAAATACTTGATTTCATAGGTCGCTGCTTATTTGTTGTATATATATCGTACAATTTTTTTGTAAACCAACTTATTTTCGCTGATACTTTATTTCGCGGTTAGCCCATTCTATCCCATTTCACATCGATTTAATTTAAAAAAATTACTTGATGAAGATGAATAAGGGAAAGTTCAATTTTGACATATTTGTGATGATCTATATGGCTTATTGTTTTACTTGCGAAAGTTCCAAAATTATATATGTTCGCGAAAATAAGTTGGTTTAAGGTATATGGTTTTTGACAAGAAAATCACTTACCTACTGCTATGATAGCAGCAAAACATAAAGCAAACATCATTCTGAATATCTACCACGAAAATGGCTCTATTGGTTCCTTATCATCCCGACCTTACACAGGGATAATAACACGGTCACGGACTAAAACCTACAAATTTCTTTAGAGTAGTCTAAACCTGAGTGATCGTGTCTTACTAGCTGCATATTATATGGAACGAAAGGATATTCTATAAGTTGGGTGTTAGAAAGACTGACTCTCCAATTTTCGATCTTGAACCAAAACCAAAACTGAAAAAATGATATCTATCCAATTGTTTGTCATCTTTCCATAGGGTATTCACTCACCATTATATTCTCCAGCCTTTAAACCATACTGGCAAGGCAGCAGGGCTTCTCGTACAGAAACAAATCTCGTTATCCAGATTATTACGCCGACTTAATGTAATTCGAAAATGATACTTTATATTAGGATTTCGCGTAGTCACTTAATTTTACGCATTTTTTCCAAATATATTGCATTCATGCATACACTAATTGATTTGGCCCGTGGTATGTTTTATGGCCGTATACAATTTAAAAACTGTCCATACTAAATAATTATACTGTATACTTTAAATGACAGTAAAACAATACAAATTAAGACAACAGTAGTTTATCAACAATCAAATCTAACAACTTGAAATCAATTAATGAGTGAAGTCAGGTTTACAAACGAAAACTTTGGGAATCGCATTCACTTCTCACTGGAGCGAGACCAGTAGGCCTCTACTGCTAAGCATGCATCACTCGCCATGCGTTCACACTAAATTTCACAATCTGACAAAGGACACAATCAATTAAACAACAGATCAGACGCCTATTCTGGAATCTTAAGGTTAATGACTGTGTAATCATGTCGGTAGTGAGTAATATGCTATCGGTTAAACATTTCGTGCTGATCATTGTAAAAATTATTTAGTGTCCATTTTAGTCGTTCTTTGTCATAATTTTTGTTGTATAAAGATCTCATCCTTGCAAATGAAGTGTGAACATGCGCGAATATAATATAAATGTTTTCAACTTAGATATATAAAGACCATACGCTGGCCCGTAGAGTAGGCTACTGGTAAAAATGGAAAGTTGACTATTTGAAAGTTGAAATCATCACGTAAGGCATATATTTTTGTTTAAAGTCATCTTTCTGTTTCACTATCTGGAAAACAAATTAAGATATGATTATTGTAGTCGGGTAAGTTAAACACAAGTTCAAAAGGATGTAATAGATGCGAACAGATAGTGAAATGCAGGTTGGTGAGTCACAAGACATCTTTATGATATCTGCAAATGAAATTAAAGAACTTTTCAAGTTTTTTTTTATTTCTTTTTGTTTGGTATGAATTCTCCTGTATATGGGTATCATATCAAGTCTATCACTAGGGGTGCATAATTTGTATCCATGATAGTACCAACTATATTTTTTATCAATCCACCAAACTCATCACGTATTTATGCTGTCTATAAAAATCGGGACTAGCATTTTAAAGTGTAGACACATTAAGTTTTTTGATACTACTACAAATTGCAAAAATTATGATAGAAGATTTTCGGCTAGTTCTTTGTTTTAAATGCATATCTGATTGACACTCCTGGTAATCCCAATAGATCTGAAGAAAATCTGTTTCTATTTAATGAATGATAATATTAACTTTCGAATAAGATTAGAGAATATTGACATTCCGGCACCATTTGGTTATTTATAAGGCCTTTTATGAAGTTAGGCTATTGTACATATATAGACGAGACGAGATATTTTTATCGTCCTTTATTTTTCTTATTTCAAATAAACTCATCATAGATACAAAGGAATGATTGACGTATTTGTATTTTTTTTTAATCTCTTCTTTCGTGAATGATGTAGAGGCATGCATATATCTCAGTTTTGCTCTTTTGAATTCTCCTAAGTTCTTTAAATAGACATTGTTATAAGTTATTTTTGCATATAAAACTATATTATGTAGTGGGTTTGTTTGTTTTGAGGAGAATGTGTCCTATTTTGGTGAATCTAGCTTTCTCTTTATCCATTTTCTAACGTAGTATACAACTGAATCTATCAATAACCTGCAAAACTATATAAAATAAAAAAAATGTTTTTCTTTAAGAAATTTGTAAACAACATAAGTAGCTTCTTTGCTGATACATAAGAATATAAAAAAAAACATTTGGAATAATAATTTTAGCAGTCTATTATATCTGTATTATAAGTCAAACTTTTAATATTGTCATGTCGGTTTTCTTCAGATGTAACATGTAGTGCATGATTATTATGCCCAAAACAGCAAAATATTAATCTCTCATTGTAACATTTTAGAAAATGTACATGACTATTTCAGTTCTGTCATTTTGAAATAACTTCAAATGTTATCTTATATACATGTTCTTGATTTAATGTCTTATCACTGTTTCACAAATTACCTTGAACTTCAGCAGAAAACATGTTCATAACATCATATCATGCAAACAAATTCATATTTAACCCTGACACATGTTTATATACGATTTGTCGTTCCTGTACAGAAATTGTTACATGCAGGATGATTTATGTTGCAAAGATCTTTGGGTGGTTCTGTAGAGTTATTTCAAAGTTTTCTAAACAGGTGGTGTGGACTTTTTTAAAGAAAGATGTAAAGCTTTTGGCCAGTTTTTATTTTCTACACCCTTGAATTTACATTTTTGAGTTCGATATTTTTGTTATTCCTTTTTTAGAACTTGCTCTAGTTACCGATGAAGAACGCTATAATAACTTGTCATAGGAAGATATAGATCGTACTTTGAAAAAGAATCATTGTAGTTAAGAAAAGGTATCTGAAACTGACAGCTAATTTACGTTTGAAGTCAATCGATATTTCAGTTGGAAGTAACTGTGCACTTATTTTTATTCATATAAATAAAGGCAACAGAAGTATACCGCTGTTCGAAATTTATAACTCGATTGAGGAAAAAACAAATCCGGGTTACAAACTAAATTGAGAGAAACACATCAACTATAAGAGGAAAACTACGACACAACAGAAACAAAACATTAAAATTTAACACACACAGTGACCATTTTCCTGACTTGGTACAGGACATTTTAAGAAAACAAAATGTGGATTGAATCTGGTGTTGTGGCATGCTAAACCTCCCGCTTTTATAGCAATGTTAAATATAGAATTAGCAATGTTAAATATAGCATGAAGAACGCTATAATAACTTGTCATAGGAAGATATAGATCGTACTTTGAAAAAGAATCATTGTAGTTAAGAAAAGGTATCTGAAACTGACAGCTAATTTACGTTTGAAGTCAATCGATATTTCAATTGGAAGTAACTGTGCACTTATTTTTATTCATATAAATAAAGGCAACAGAAGTATACCGCTGTTCGAAATTTATAACTCGATTGAGGAAAAAACAAATCCGGGTTACAAACTAAATTGAGAGAAACACATCAATTATAAGAGGAAAACTACGACACAACAGAAACAAAACATTAAAATTTAACACACACAGTGACCATTTTCCTGACTTGGTACAGGACATTTGAAGAAAACAAAATGTGGATTGAATCTGGTGTTGTGGCATGCTAAACCTCCCGCTTTTATAGCAATGTTAAATATAGCATTAAAATAACAGCATTACATATAAGCTGATATAAGGCTAACTTCATACATAACTTTTTAGGACGAAAGACAAGAAATTAACATCGCTATTTAGACAATGTTCTCTCATTAATAATTTATGAGTTTCGGGACCATAATAAACACATGTATCCCATTTAACTTGGGACTAAAGTTACAACTGATACAGTTTAGCATGTCTCATTTTACGACTCACATCTAGGAACAAATGTCGGTTGAATTGATGGGTTTAAAATCACAAAGCTTTCAAAAAGAAAAATGTATAAGTTTTCTTTAGTTTAAACGAGCATGATGGATAGACTCATTATTTTTTTAAAGGTCTATAAGAAAGAAGCAGGGGGTGAAATAAAAAATCCCCGTTTCATTTTTTTTGCTTTATTTACAAATTCTCCTATCTTTTCCACCTAGTCTAGACTTTGCATGTTATATGTTTGGACGTGTTGTTGTACAGAACGGTATTCTTACACTTCCATACTAGTTTCACATCTTTTGGGCCTTGGAACTGGTTGTAGTTTGACCTTAAATCAATTTTCACAGATAAGATAGTATATATTTAGAAAGACATAAGGTCATATTTCTCATTGCAAGCATTTGTGCTAAAACTTATAGATCATGATGTTGTTTGTTATTTGTATCGCTGTTAGTATTGCAACGGGTAAGATTTCATAGTTCATAAAAGATGAAAGAGTTTGGATAGAAAAAAATAAAACAAAAATTCTTAAAATTCCACCGGCAGTTTTACTTGGAAATATATTCGAAGTGCAAGGTAGACGATTTTTGATTAACTATTAGACACGTTTTGCGGGTTTAAAAGCTCTTAATGATTGAAATAACTACTAGTTTTATCAAATTCCATTAACTACCTTACCTTTAATTTTTATACGGTAATTATGTGTAGTTGTGTGATTTTTTTATTCGTGTTTTCTAAGAGTTATTAAATATTGAGAACAAATGTTAATTTTTCTGATATAAACAATGACATTTAAGCAAATACCTTTTTACAAAGTTAAATTAGGTAAAACGAATACTTTTAAAATACCAGCGTTTACTTTGATACTATTACTTCTTTTATAGTTTATTCTGCTAATGATGCTGTTGCATTCACAAAAGGTCTTGCTTCACATTCACACTTGACAAAAGGCGAAATCATACCATTTGACAGAAATATTACAGTGATCAACGCCGTCTTCACCGGTGACGGAAAGTTTCAAGTACAAACTCCGGGCATTTATTCTTTCCATTTCCACGCACTTAGCAGGAATGACGAGGAAATATGGATGGACCTCTATAAAAACAAAGAATATATCGTATCAATATATGCGTATACCTTTAATGACTGGTCAGATGGAGGTAACACCGTTATCCTAGAACTACAAAAGGGGGATCTTATTTTTGTGAAGGCCGTTGATGATTACAATAACTGGATTTATGGTGCTGCTGATGAAGTTTATACAACATTCAGTGGCGAACTGGTGGTTCCTGAAACGACAGGTAAAAACAATCATTTTATAAATTAAAATATAAGAAATTATTATAAATCAAGGAAGAGACATGTATTGTCGAAATGCACTTCTGATACAAGAAAATTGGTACCGTTAATTTTATCACTACCTTCTGGGTCGATGCCTCTGCTGGTGGACTATTAGTCCCCGAGGGTATCACCAGCTCAGTAGCCAGTACTTCGGTACTGACATGAAAGTACGGATTTTTTGTGGTATTAAATTTTGCTGTTACAAAATATTAGAAATTATTATAAATTAAGGAATGTATCTCCCTCATGCAAAGCTCTGATTCCTTTTAAGGATTTGGCTATACTTTTTGGACCTTTTAGATTATAGCTCGTCATCTTTTATATAAGCTTTGGATTTCAAATATTTTGGCCACGAGCATCACTGAAGAGACATGTATTGTCGAAATGTGCATCTGGTGCAAGAAAATTGGTACCGTTAATTTTATTATTGGAATTGTTAACTTGAAACTGTTTTGTTTGAATAAGAATAAATAGAGATCATCAGAAAAGCCCCTGTCAAATAAGATGAAATATATTGTTACCAAGATAGAAAGACAAAAAATACAAGACCACAAATTACCGGTATATCACAAATTCACAAAACGATGACATTGAGCGGAAGATAAACTCAGGGATACGGAAACGTCAATAGTCCCAATGGCTCCATAAGTGACCTTGTCATATGACTTGTGAAATGAAAAAATTGTATGACAACTTGTATTCGATAAGCGATGAGAGATTACAAAGTCACTCAAAGATATCATGGTTTCATACTTGAGACTTACTGGTTTCGCTACTTATAGAATTTATCAGTTTCTCTCAGTTTTTGATGGCTTTGGTTTTTCTTTTCTTAATCATTTTACAGGGTTGGAAAATCATCGATAACTAAGAGTAGCCTATTTATTTCAGCCGGACGAAAGAATTGAACAAGCCTTTATTTTACTCCCAACTAAAAACGACATAAAAAGAAAATCACAAATATACTGAACTTAGAAGAAAATCAATTCGGAAAGTCCATAATCACATGGCAAAATCAAATAACAAAACGACTCAAAAACAAATGGACAAGAACTGTCATATTCCTGACTTGGTACAGGCAATTTCAAATGTAGAAAATGGTAGATTAAACCTGGTCCTATAGCGCTAACACTCTCACTTTAATGACAGTCTCATCAAATTCCGTTATATTTACATTGATGCGTTAAATAAACAGATACAATAGATAAAATAGTCAAAATATTGGTACAGTCAAGTAAATAAGTCAGTTTGAATACTTTGTGCCGACATATGATTTTGCTATTTATATATCTAAACGGCATGAACTAGATACCAAGATGTGGATTATTATTTTTTTCATTACCAATTGAAACAGATAAATGTTAAGGATATCCGATTGAATGCAAGTATCTAGATATATTTTCTTCTTTTTTTTGCAGCTGCTTCGTCAGACAAAATAGCGTTTTGCGTTTCTCTAACCCACAATGTGACTTTAAATGGTGATCGTGTTATCTATGATAAAATATTTACCAATGTCGGAAATGGCTATGATCCAAATACGGGAGTGTTTACAGTATCAGTAACAGGACTTTATATGATTCATTACCATGCGCTTGCGGAACTTGGAGAGGTTTGTTTGTTTAATATTGCGAAAAGTCTTTTGTATCGTTCTTAAAAGGCAGGATTTAAAATTTCATGTGTATAAATTAGAACATATATGCTTGAAGGAACGAAACCCTAAGTGTTCGTACAAGTCCAGTAAATGAACGTGCAATGTTAACAACTAAAACTCTCGCTATACGATCTAATGCTTACTTGCTATGATGAAATCTTGAAATGATAATGATTTTTTATACAACCGCGTGACCGTTTTTGATTTTGTTAAGATCAGTTGATGTCTTATTGTATATTGTGAGGCAAGAAAGACATTTTAAATCAAACGTACATAAAACAATCAAATAAACGAGGAATTAAAAAAAGGGAAAACTAATAATAATGATTAAATACACCCAAACACAAGCACATATAAATTACACAGAAATATAACATATACAAAATCTGTAGTCTAATAATGGTAATTGAATTTTGATTATGTCACTGAGGTTCACTTATTTTTTATTATTTTTTGACAGACAATGTGGTTGGACTTGTATCATAATGATAAGTACATAAATTCTGCTTTTGGAGCGGCACCTAGTACGTATGCAGATCATGGTAACAGTGCAATTTTAGATCTGCACGCTGGAGATAAAATTTCAGTGAATGGAAAACCCGGAAATACAGTCATAATATATGGAGATGCATCAGATGAACAACTGTATGCGACCTTTTCTGCTTTTCTGATTTCGCCTGCTCTACATGGTGCACCTGCATCAGGTAAATAGCTAATGTTTACTCCTAGGTACATAACAATCATCTATTTCAATCCGAAAATATGCAATTGCCAAATTAGAAATGTAAAGTGTTGGTTTAATGTCAATCATTACAATATGATGTTGAATAATTAAGTTTGTCATATTTTACATTATTGGACACACAAAAAGTATTACGTGCATACAAACGTAATGCAGAAGTGTTTAGCTGTACCTCTTTCTGTGTATCTGAACAAATGTCTTTTCAATTTTATTATTCAACGCTGTACAATGTACTGATGAGTTTTGAAAGAATATATTCCAATCTGAAAATATTATAATTAGAAAATTAATTTTATTTATATATCAGTAGGCACCAATAGACAAGTTCCGGCTTTCTCCGTTGGACTAACCCGAGATGTAGATAGCACCCAAACTGGATTGACGACAAATAACGTGATATTTGACAGAGTATGGACAAACCAGGGCGGAGTTTTTAATATGGCAACAGGAGTATTTACAGCTAAAATTCATGGCGTCTACGTTTTTCATTACCATGCTCTCTCTGATAAAAATACTGAGGTACTAATAGACCTTTATCATAAAGATAAATACATTGACTCACTGTATGGTCATCATTCTAATGGATGGGCAGGCGGCAGCAACTCGGCTACTCTCGAACTATCAGTCGACGACACTGTACATTTAGATATGGCTGTTAACTCTACAACGGCAATGTCCGGAGCTCCAAATGACATTTATACCACATTTTCGGGATACCTCTTGTCACCAATTACAAACTGAAGCAGTATATTCTTAAAAAGGAAAGCTTGATATATCTTCGTTTCACTTTGTAAGATTGATAAAGGATTATTTGTTTATTTTGTTTTGGATCTCAAAATAGCCAAATATCTGAATCGTATAAGAAAGCATTATCATCTATTAAGAACGGAGTTATGAAGTCAAATCATTTTCCAGGAAACTAATTTCATTTTTGGTAAACGTAGGCAGCAGTCGTTTATTCATACATGTGAGAGATTCAGCTAGCTATTAAACCAGGTTCAATCCACCATTTGCTACATAAGAAAATGCAAATACCAAGTCAGGAAAATGACAGTTGTTATCCATTCGTTTGATGTGTTTTTGAATTTTGCTCAGAGTTCAGGATTTTGTGATATTACTTTTTATGAATTCAAATCATTTCCAGGAAACGAATTATATTGTTGATAAACGAAACCAGCAGTCGTTTACCGATGTTGAAAACTCTTAAATCGACTAAGAAGTTACAAAGGTAACAAATAGAATACGAACGGAACAGTGAGATTTGAAAATGAGTAAAAGGTAAATTCACAAAAATACTGTACTCCGATGAAAATTTAAAATGATAAGTCCCTAATAAAATGACTAATTCAAATGATAAAACACACCAAACGAAGGGATATCAACTGTCATATTCCTGACTTGGTGCAGGCATTTTTTATGTAGAAAGGTAAACAACTGTTTCCTACATTGAATAAGACATATGAGTATTAATATATGAAACCATGAAGCGTTTCATTAAACGTCGTTGGTCAAGGTTTAGACATAAAATCATCCAATTGATTTATACTAAACTACAAACATTGTTCAAACTTTTTTGAAATTTAACCAGCATTTAATCCTTTCTATTTAATAATCAGGTCAAACAAATCTTGGTTTACCAAAGATTGCACAGGCATTCAAACGAATTCATATCTTAGAACAGAATACACACAATTAATGACCATTTCTGCTTTCAACAACATTAAAGTAACTCTCTTGTCCACTGCTTATCCTTATCATCCCTAGCGTATTTAAAAAGTTAAAAAAAACATCCTGTGCGTCACAAACAACAACAAGTATTCTCAAGTCACAATGTATGAACAGTAAAAAGTAAAAACACAAAAATACCGAACTCCGAGGAAAATTCAAAAAGGAAAATCAAAAATCAAAAGGCAAAATCAAAAGTCCAAACACATCAAACGAATGGATAACAACTGTCATATTCCTGACTTGGTACAGGCATTTTCTAATGTAGAAAATGGTGGATTGAACCTGGTTTTATAGCTAGCTAAACCTCTCACTTGTATGACAGTCGCATCAAATTCCATTACATTGTCAACGATGTATGAACAAAACAAACATACTCAAAGAGTGAAAATGTCAAAAATAGGGGTACAGCAGTCAATATTGTGTTATCATCTTAATATCACTATAAAAACAACAAATGTAACGAAGAATCACAAAAAGGCATACATCAAATAAACAATTGCTCAAGTCGAACAGTAAACAATTGCTCAAGTCGAACAGCATGCTGTAAAAAGCTTCAAAACTGCTATTGTAAAACAATTCAAACATAAAACCAAAGGTCTAATCTATATAAAAAACGAGAATCATTTGTAAGCAACAGCAACAAACGTCAATCACTGAATAACAGGCTATGCCTGACTATGCCAGTTTGACTGAGTGTAACATGAGCGGTGAGATGCACATTGTAGGATCCGCTTACCTTGTCGACATATAAGGCCTTCGAGTCATAAAACTTTGCTCAGTGCTCGGAGCACAACAATCGTGCTCGAAACATGAAATCCAGCATTTTGATTGGTTGATTTTGGAGTATGAGCACAAAACTATGCTCTTTGTATTGTAAGTATATTCTATTTCCTCAGTTTAAGTTCGTTACATTGATTTGTTTTCCTTTATTGATAAGATGTTAGCTACTATTGTTTTTGTCTTTCGTCAGAAATTCGTCAGTGTTATCCATGTAGTGTTATATAAATATCAGGCCAAAAACACCTAATTTTATTTTCATAGTTTAATAGCATAAAGTTTAAAGAGTGATTTTGGAAAATCTTACAGAACCCTAATTATTTTTCATAGTTTTGAAAGAACAATCTAGAGAGAATGATGTTTGTGCTATTTTGAATTGAATTGAAGATATCTCAATAACAAGGACACGGAGCTGCTATGTATGTCTTATGTTTAATTTTTTTTTTTTTTTATAAACAATGAATTTATAACAATCTTTCAAATAGCTGTCTTTATTGGAACTATGATTTGTTTATTGTCCTTTTGGTATTGTAATGACAACATATTTTCGTCATTCTAATATGTTTTACATATGTTTACTCAGAAGCAGGGTTTCCGCTGGCGGTCGCCATTTTCGCAATTTGCGAAAAAATAATAATTGTGGCGATAAAAATTCCTCATTTGCGAAAGAATTTGGCGAAAGAAATATATAGAACGATTTATTTTCCTCCATCTTGTTTATTTACTTTTTTCGAGTTTCTCGGACTTTACCGGTTCAGACAATACTCGGAATTCACCTTGACCTCATTAAGGTTTAGACAGAAAATCAATAATCAGCTGATTGCATTTTATAGCTATCGACAACAAAGGACTATTAATAAAGGTGTTGATTGAATTGTTTGACAAATTGGTTAAATGGCTTCTTCTAAATGTCACATACAGAATTTATTTACCACTTTGCGACGCACGTGTTTGAAGCAAACTTTTGACGTCTCCTCCGCTTTTAAAGATAGTTTTAGATTGAAAGCTGTTGTTGTGACGAAAAATGTTCAAAAGCAAGAAAAATCGCGGATTCAAAACTTTAATTATCCTTTGACTTAAATAGTGGTAATTGATTAGGGAGACTTTTTTAAAGTCGTTTGAGTGACACAAGTGTTTCAAGCATAGTTTTACGTCTCAACTTTTTCATTTACGATGTTCAAAAAAAGAAAACTGTCGTTATGAAGAAATCTATCGAAAAGGTTGGCTGAAATGAGAGTAGCCCTTCAATGTAATGACTACACATGAAACGAGGGATCAATTTCAAGTAATAAAAGCTTTTGTTTTGATGTAAAAAAACACTTCTTAGTACAAAAGGGAACATCAGTATTTTTCTTTTAAAGAAACTTTGCCTACGAACTATACTGGTATTATATAATCATCAAAACATGATGTCCATTAATTTTGTTATATTCCTGGACTTATATCTTAATTCTTTATTATTACAAGTATAGTAGGCCAATCAATTAGAAAAGTTGTTTTATATACAATGAGTATTTTTCTCTTTTAAATTAAAAAAAATCTGTCGTTTTAAAGTAAATGTTTAGTGTTAATTCATTTATAAAATGTAAAATTTAAAATAAGTATGAGAGCATAATCATAGATACAATCGGGCAAAATTATCTTATTTAAGGGAGGGGGGGCGTAGAAAAAAGGTAAATTTTAAACGAAAAATATAGTTATGTTATTTGGCGAAAAAAATAATAAAGTGGCGAAAAAAATATTGTTTTGGCGAAAGAGGTGGCGAAAAAAAAATTTGACCCAGGGGAAACCCTGCTCAGAAGCAAAGTTGTTTATGCCACAAGTAGAAGGTTCGGTCTGGATTTTCGCTTTAGGGTCTTTATTGAACGTACCTACAATCTTCAGACACCAACACATAATAAATTGAAGATACATTGGTTGTCGAAAAATGAAACATCACAAAAAATACTGAACTTCATGGAAAATTCAAAACGGAAAGTTTCTAATCAAATTGAAAAATCAAAAGTTTAAACACATCAAACAAATAGACAACTACTGAAGCAGTAAATTTTAAACTATCACCATATGAACTAAAATCTTAACTTTGTCACTTAATCGGTATTTCTATTTTTATAACGGCATACTGGACAATATTGGATATTTGACATACAGCGAGAAAAATCCCAACATGTATAAACCAAGTTAAATGAAAATCTTGCTCCTTAGTATCACAAAAATTTGGTTAGAAAAAAATGTCTCTAGGAATTAAGTGGTAAAAGTCTTTGAATCACGCAGTCGAACCAGAACATCCTTGTATGGCTCGAAGAAGTATTTACTTTATTTATTGAGACTAATGCAGTTCGGCTATCCTTACTTATATATATAGGAGTACTGTTTCATAATACAGATAGCTGAATTCGTCTCATTTGAATTTTAAACAAGAATTACAAGTCACTAGTAAAGCAACGTGTGTACAATTGGGGCACTTTTCCAACGAATTTGTAGATGTTTGAATCCAAAACCAAAACATACTTGCATAAATAGTCAAACAAAAATGTTCAAGTCAATCAAACATAAAAATACAAAATTATTGTGCAAATGACGTTTTCCTCAATAAAAAAAAAGTCGACAAGAGCAGTTTGTGTGATAGCAGCACATCCCTGTGGTCCAAAATTTAACAATGAGTAAAACCCATACCGCAAAGTCAGATATAAAAGGTCACGAAATTACAAATTCAAAACAATTCAAACGAGAAAAACTAACGGCCTAATTAATAAACAAAAAATATGGGGAAAACAAATATGAAACACAGCAACAAACAACATCCACAACATTATGTTCTCCTGACTTCGGACAGGCACAAACATACAGAATGTGGCGGCGGGTTTAAACATGTTAGCGTGATCCTAACCTGAGAGCGTGGTGTAATAGTACAACAAAAGACTGGACTACCAAAATCATATGAAACGGCTCAACTTATCAGATAAATGTAAATAGAAGTACATATAACAAAAACATGTGGACGTGAGTTGGTACTTATAAAAAAGAAGGTATGGTATGATTACCAATTAGACAACTCTCCACAAGAGACCAAAATGACATAGACCTTTACAACTATAGGTCACCGTACAGCCTACAATAATGAGCAAATCCCATATGGCATAGTCAAATATAAAAGGCCAAGAAATCACAAATGTAAAGTAGTTCAAACGACAAACGAACGGCCTAATTGATGAACAATAAAAAGCTGCGCCATGAGCGCATGATACGCCCGACGTCTAATGTGGAAGTTATATGCAATAATCATAAATAGTTTCTGAGACAGTTTTAAGCAATAACCATATATAGTTTTTGAGACACGGCGGGAAACCCCCCACCCTGTTTTTTTTTTTTATACAAAAAACTAAATATCACTAAAACAAAATTTTGAATCAAAACCAAAAAGTATACAGATGTTTAGATTAATATAACAAAGAAGTGTGTAAAGTTTTAAGAAATAATCATAAATTATTTTTGAGATACGGCGCGACATGTAAAAAAAACTCCCCTGTTTAACAAAATACTCAATAACTCAAAAATAAAATTTTGAATCATCACCAAAAAGTATACAGATCTTTAGATCAATATAACAAAGAAGTGTGTTAAGTTTTAAGCAATAATCATAAATTGTTATAGAGATACGGCACAACATTTAAAAAAAAAACTCCCCCTTTTTTACAAAATACTCAATCACTCAAAAATTAAATTTTGAATCATCATAAAAAAGTATACAAATCTTAAGATTAATATAACAAAGACATGTGTAAAGTTTACAGCAATAATAATAAATCGATTTTGAGATATGGCGCGACATGTAAAAAAACCCTCCCCCTTTTTTACAAAATACTCAATAACTCAAAAATGAAATTTTGAATCATCACCAAAAAGTATACAGATATTAGGATTAATATAACTAAGAAGTGTTTAAAGTTTTAAGCCATAATCAAGAATCGTTTTTGAGATACAGTGCGACATGTGATAAAAACACACCCCTATCTTAGTTACAAAGTGCCGTAAATCAAAAAGTTTGAATCCAATTTTCACCAAAAAGTATACATATCATTTGACCATCATAAGAAACAACTATATTAAGTTTTATGAAATTTGGATACGTCGTTCTCAAGTTACGGTGCGACATGTTTACGCCGGACAGACAGACAGACAGACAGAAGGACAGACAGACGGACGGACGGACACCGGACATGTGTATACCATAATACGTGCCGTCAAAATTTTGACGGGCGTGTAAAAAATCAAGGAAAAACAAAAATGTAACACAGCAATTCATCTAAGACTAAATGTGACTATTCTTTAACGATTTACGAGATTTCAACATCGATAAACGACTGCTGCCTAACGACATCTTAACTCCGTTCTCATTTAATATAAATGATTTTTGACATAATTCTGATAATAGGTTATCATGAAATCTAAAACAAACTTAGGAGAAGCAATCCTTTATCAATCTTTCTCGTATACACACAGTCAAACGAAAATATACTGCTTCAGTTTGTAATTGGTGACAAGAGGTATCCTGAAAATGTGGTATACATCGCATTTGGTTCTCCAGGCTAGTTGTGGAATTGGTATTCATATGTAAATATACAGTGTCGTCAACTGAAAGTCGGAGTGTTGCCGAGTTGCTGCCGCCTGCCCATCCATTAGTATGATGACCATACAGTGAGTCAATATATTCATCGTTATGATAAAGCTCTATTAGTACCTCAGTATCTGTTGCAGATATAGCATGGTAATGAAAAACGTAAACGCCATGAACTATAGCTCTAAATTCTCCGGTTGCCATATTAAAAACTCCGCCCTGGTTTGTCCAAACTCTGTCAAATATAACGTTGTGCGTAGTCAATCCAGTTTGTGTGTTATCTATATCGTGGGTTAATCCAACGGAGAAAGCCGGAACTTTTCTATCGTTGCCTACTGAAAACAAAATAGAACTTAATTTTAAGTACATTTTCATATGGAAATAATATTCTTTCTAAACACATTAAATAAAGACAGCATTAGTATACCGTTGTTCGAAAGTCATAAATCGATTGAGAAAAAAAAATCCGGGTTACAAACTAAAACTAAGGGAGACACATCAAACATAAGAAGAAACCAATAAACAAACAGAAAAAGTGCAATTTTCCTGACTTGGTACAGGACATTTTAAGAAAAAGTGGTGTGTTGAACCTGATTTGTGACTAGCCAAACCTCCCGCTTTTATGGCAATTTTAAATGTAATACTAATATGTCTAAATTACATGACAGGCCTAAAATGACAACATTACATGACATTTCTAAAATGACAACATTACATGATATGACTACAATCAAATAAATAGAAAAACATACAGGACATGGAAATACACAACTAAACAATGCAATAGAACATTACGACTTGCCAATAGCTAGTAAAGTGCTCGGCTTATTATTTAATACGCCAGACGCGTGTTTCATATTCGTAGAACTCATCACTTACGTAATACGTTCAGGTCAAAATAGTAAAGAAAGCCAAACAATGATGAAGAGAATTGATGACCTGAAACCCCAAAAAGTTGTGCCAAATACGGTTAAAAAATGGAAAACAAAACTTTAAATAATTTATTGCGTCCGAAGCGCTTTTCTGGATTTACATGTACCGTCATCAGGAACACTTAAAGCCAAACATTTGAAATCCGAAGATGTATAAGTACCGAAAATCGTTGAAAAGCTACATGTCAAAAATACCTAAAATAAATAGTCAAATTTTTCTAAAGCCAACTTTGCCTAGTTAACTGCCTGGGATAAGAAAAATCCGTAGTTTAGAAAATTTATACTTTGCCAAAAAGGAAATGTATAAAAATTACAACCGGAGTGATGACTATCTTAAGAATAAAAATGAAAACGTAAAACAACCTAGGTCAACACATAAAAACAGCACAGCCGACCACGCATTGTATGTCACCGGCCGACTAGATCGACGCAGAAAAATGACGTCACACTATAAAATTTCCAAAATATAGGATATAGTTCAAGATTAGGTATGTAATAATGATATTCGATGTATTTAATAATAATGAAAATTACAATAATATTAATATAAATTTGTGTTAGTTATTAAAACATTAATAGTATTATCTAGCTATGTTTTTTTCTAAATCAAACTGTAAACCAAATACATCGTGCAAGTTTAGTTGTTCCAAGCTAAAATCTTATAAATGAACTGTGTGGTAAATTATCTTACCCTCACGCACCAATGGAACATAAAAAAATTGAATTACAAATTGAAACGATAAGACATTTAACAATATCCGATAAGAATAACAAATGCAACATTAAAACTATATACATGAATGTAAATTTGAAAAGCTTTAACTGATTACGTTAAAGTAAACGATGTGGGAAATACGACGAAAAGTGGAACAGCCATGCATACACTCTCGAACCAAGTTTTTTTATATCAGATATTTCAAGGAAATTATATCTTTGTATTTAGCAAAACTTAAGGATTTTTTTGGTCATCAATGCTCATCAACTTCGTTCTTTATTTGACCTTTTTAACTTTTGTTTTATTCGAGCGTCACTGATGAGTCTTTTGTAGACGAATAAAGGCAACAGTAGTATACCACTGTTCAAAAATCGTAAATATATTGACAAAAAAACAATATCGGGGTAACAAACTAAAACTGAGGGAAACGCAATAAGTATAAGAGGAGAACAATGACACAACATCAAAATGTAACACACACAGAAACGGACTTAGCATTAGACAAAACGCTCGTCTGAAGCAAATAAAAAGTTTCAATCCTGGTATCTATTATAAAAACATGTATATTTGTGTGGAAGAATGTCAAAAATGGTAAAAGTAATTATTGAACTACATATTGTAATTGAACACATAAACTTACTCTTGGAATCTTTAATTCTCCAATCGCGTATTTTCATGTTAATGATTTTTTTGTTTTTAGTATTTGGAGAAAATCTTTGTTATTTACCTGTTGTAGATATCACATGCAGAGCAGGCGAAAGAAAAAAAGCTGTAAAAGTTGCATAAAGTTGATTATCCGATGCATCTCCATATAAGATGACTGTATCACCGGGTCTTCCACTCACCCAAACTTTATCTCCAGCGTGCAGTTCTAAAATTGCACTGTTACCGTGATCAGCATAGGTACTAGGTGCCTCTCCAAAAGCAGTATTTATGTATTTGTCATTTTGATACAAGTCCAACCACATCCTCTGTTAAAAATAAAATTCGTTGAATTAGCATAGTTAATGTCTCATTCAAATTACAATAATTAACCTACGGATTTGTGTATGTCATATTGCTCCTAAATATGCCTATGTTTAGGTTTCTGTGCTGTTGACTGTGATTTTGTCTTGAACAACACGTTAAAACATAGCGAGTATAGAGATACCTAGATTTTTCATAGACAAAATTTTATTTATAAGATAATAACCCGTATGGAATACAAGTTCACAAACATGTAATTTTGAATCCTTAATTTTCAAGAACGATACAATATAATGTTCGTTATTAACCAACCTTTCCAAGTTGCGCAAGCGCATGGTAATGAATCATATAAAGCCCTGGTACTGATACTGTAAACACTCCCGTATTGGCATCATAGCCATTCCCGACATTGGTAATTATTTTATCATAAACAACATGGTCACCATTAAATGTCAAATTGTAGGTTAAAGAAACGCAAAATGCAGCTTTGACAGAAGAATCAACTGAAAAAGAGGAAACATATCTATAAAATGTTTAATAAAATTCCAAACTGCAAGGAACCCTTAAGAAATGGAAAATATCAAAAGCTGAAATACATCAAACGAATAGAAAATTACTCACATTCCTGACTCTGTAAGAAATACCGGCGTTACACATCAGTGTAAAGCACCGACATACGCTGGGCATGTCCAAAAACCGTGAACGCTAGTTATTTTTGACGTAGTCAACTTGTTAAGCATATCTGTATCGTGCGCACAACGTGTTTATGGCGTACGAGAGGCGCACATAAGCGTTTATCGGGCGTTGAAGTTACGTTTATTGGCATAAGTCTGGCGTTTGTCTAACGCAGATCAAATGCACGCTACGAAAGACAAACGTTCCTTGAGCGTTTTTGAGACGCGTGACGATTATCCGTGCTATCGGTGTGTTTGGTACGTGTACTTATGGGTTGTTTTATCTACTTCTGGATACACTTGGTCTTGTAAATTCACGCACACATGCCACTAAAAATGTGAAAGCAAGTTTCGTTAAATGTCTTTAGGTGTAATATCACCAAATCATAGTACGTATCATCTGGTTGCATACGAAAAAAGGTCGAAAATATTCCCTTGAATTTATCGAAAAACCTTAAATACCAACAGTTCTAAAATAATAGTTCTAATAACTGGTATAGTCGTTAACATGAGTTTATTACCTGTCGTTTCAGGAAACAGCAGTTCGCCACTGAATGTTGTATACACATCATCAGCAGCACCATAAATCCAGTTTATGTAATTATCAACGGCCTTTACAAAAATATGATCACCTTTTTGAAGCTCTAATTAAGACAACTGTATTGTCTGCACTAGCCCAATCCTTTATGGTATAAGCATAAATTTATACGATATATTCTTTGTTTTTATAGAGGTCCAACCATATTTCCTCGTCATTCCTGCTAAGGGCGTGGAAATGGAAAGAATAATCCCCGGAGTTTGTACTAGAAACTTTCCGTCACCGGTGAAATCGGCATTGATATTTGTAAAACTTTTGTCAAATTTTATGATTTCGCCTTTTGTCAAGTGTGAACGTGAAACAATTAAGACCTTTTGTGAATGCGACAGCATCATTAGCAGAATCAACTGTAAAAGAAGCAATACTATCAAGGTAAATGTTGTAACAAAAATATCAAGTGTTCTTATATACTTGTTTAATATTTTAAGATGAAATCTGATTTATTTTCATTGTTTATAACAGAGTAGAAAATAAATATCAATGTTTTCAGTATAAATTGGGTAATATATAAAAGTAATACTGGGTCTTTTGAAAACGAGCGTCGAAAACTTCACAAATTTCCAAAATTACTGTATATAAATGAAAGCTCAAGCATTTACTGGATATCACGGTAAAACAAGGAATAATTTAATCATTTGAGCTGCTTCGGATAGAAATCGACCTTATGCAAATGGATATCAATACATCTGTTAACCTATTTCGGGTTGATAGAATATAAACAAACAGCTTGTAACTGCTTGAAAATTGGGTAGCAATAAGAAGCCTGCAAAACATACCCGTCCGAAATTATTTTTTTATTTCGTATTTTAATGTTCTTAAATCAATCATGGTCTTGCACATGTACATATTTTCGTGCATTTGCATCAAGTCGATTTCATGCGTCTGACGCGTATTGAATTATACGACAAGTATCGGTAATAACTTTAAGCGTGTCGTACTGTTCTATTGTATTTTTTATTTGTGTGTTTCTCTGTCCTGTATGTTCTCCCATTTATTTATAATGTCCTATCATGCAATGTTGTCATTTTAATGTTATATTTAATATTGTCATGAAAGTGGTAGGTTTGGCTAGCCACAACACCAGTTTCAATCCCCCATTTTTTTCTAAAACATGTCCTGCACCAAGTCAGGAAAATGTCAATATATGTCGTATATTTTGTTTCTGTGTGTGCTGCATTGTCGTTTGTGATTGTTCACTTCGTGTTTGTTATGTTTCGTAGTCGAATTGTACTATATTGTATTGTTTATTTGCGTGATTTTCTGTCCCAAATGTTCTTGCATTTATTTGAACTGCATTCCTGTCATGTAATGGCGTCATTTTAGTGTTATATTAAACATTGCCATAAAAGTGCGAGGTTTGGCCGGCCACAAAACCAGGTTCAACCGATCATTTTTTTTCTTAAAATGTCCTGTACCAAGTCAGGAAAATTGCCATTGTTTTATTATAGTTCTTTTCTGTGTGTGTTGCATTTTATGTTTTCTGTTGTGTTGTTGTACTCCTTTTATATTTGATGTGTTTTCCTCAGTTTTAGTTTGTAGCCTGGATTCATTTTTTCTCTATCGATTTATGAATTTCGGACATCAGTATACTACTGCTGCTTTTATATATCCGACGCAGCTGATTTATAGCATCAAAGCCCTGAATGGTCATCAAAGATCGACTTTTTTAAATTTGTATAAAGAATTTGCAAGATAATTTGTCAATGGCATTTTAAGTATTTTAGTATTTTTAGAAATCTAAGGACTATGATATATCTTACCGACTGCAATACAAACAGCTATACATATAACCAGCAACATCATATATTGGGTCAACACAACTGCTTACAAAATAAAGTTTTCGATATCTCTAAAACAATGACTGAAAGAGAAATATGACATAATGTCTCTCTAAATATAAACCTTATCTGTGCAAATTCCCTCAAGGTAAAACTTCAACCAGTGTCAAGGCCCAAAAGATATAATAAAAACGTAAAAATAATCTGAAAGCTTGATAAAACCGTTCTCTTCCAAAACACGTTTAAGCATAAAATATACAAAGGCTAGACTAGGAAGAAGGATAGCCGGATTGACAAACAAACCAATAACAGATGAAACGGATGCGTATGGGAGGTTTGGGATGCCTTTACACTACGTTCAGCCCATAATTTTTAATGTAGCAATGCTCTGTACCAAATCAGGAATATGACAGTTGTTGTCAAACAATTCGTTTATATGTGTGTTGGCGTTTCTTTTTATTGCACTGTTGTATTCTGATGTTTCTTTATTTTCCTCTCCTCCTTATAGTTGATTTTTCCCCTTGGTTTTGGTTTGTAAACCTGATTTGTTTTTCCCTTATCGATATATGACTTTTGAACACCGGTAAATATAACTACTGTTGCCTTTACTCACCCCTGTAAAGACTTACTAAATAAAGTTTAACATAAAAAAAAAATTGTAAGGGTTCCGCGGAACCCAGTGTCTCGCCTACTTTTGCTGTAAATCGCAGGCTAAAAAAAAATGAGAAAAAAACTCACTAAAAATATTCCTCTTGATACTATCTTATGATTGTAAGAAGCTTCTGTCCAAGTTTGGTAAAAATTTAGGATAGTTCAAGAATCTAATAAATGTTTTGAAAACTTTAACTGCAGACTGTATGTAATGTTAACTGGGAAGAAAATCTAACTCCATTTAAAAGTAAAATACAGAAAAAAATGGTTATCTTTTTACAAAATTTACTTCTGGATACTATCTTATGATCATAAACAAGCTTCTGTCCAAGTTTGATACAAACCAAGGATAGTTTAAGAAAGTTATTAAAACTTTAAAAACTTTAACCACAGAGTGAATGTAATGTTTACCCGCAGAAAAATCTAAGTCCATTTATAAGTAAAATACGGAAAAAAATGGAATTTTATTTTTACAAAATTTACTTCTGGATACTATCTTATGATCATAAGCAACCTTCTGTCCAAGTTTGGTAGAAATCAAAGTTAGTTTAAAAAAGTTATTAAAATTTCAAAAACTTTAACCACAGAGTGAATATTTGTGGACGCCGCCGACGACAACGACGACGGAATGTAGGATCGCTTAGTCTCGCTTTTTCCACTAAAGTCGAAGGCTCGACAATAAAATAACAAATATACCGAAATTCAAAATGGAAATTTCCTTATTAAATGGCAAAATCAAAAGCTCAAACACCTAAAAACTAATGAAAAATAGCTATTAAAGCGTGGTTGCGGGTTATTTAACAGTGTGCAGCAAATTTTTTAATATTATTTCGAATAGACAGAAAAAAATATAACAGTCATTTCTTATAATTTAAATCTAAATTTCATTTTAAACCGTAGATAACCATGAAAAAACGTTGATGACGTCACGGTCACATGACTAAATTATGTCAATGGGCTGATAACAAATCACGTCATCCAATCAGAAGACACGTTACATCCGAAATTGAATTATACTAACTTATAAGGTTTATATTGAAGGTATGTCCAATGAATTATGTTTATTTTAAAGTTTACAGTTCGATAAATCTTAAAGATATTAGTTCACCCATAGTTTTTTCCATCAATTATTATTAGATCTAATAAAATTATATTTTTCAAAGTTAGTAATATGCAAACAATAATAAATCTTTTATATTTATATATTCAATACAAAAAGTAATATGCACAAAATAATACACACAACTGGAATGGGTTCTTTTCTTTGAGAATCTACTAATCTAAAAGAAAGTTCTAATCTTCAAATATTCTGTAAATATCATTTCGTTTTTATAAATTTGATACATATTTTGACATGAGCGTCACTGATGAGTTTATGTAGACGAAACGCGCGTCTTGTGTACTAATTATAATCCTGGTCTTCTAGAACCTTCTGCAGCTTTTCATTGTTCTACAAAATTATTGTGTCAACAATATATTGGAACGTGAACAATTTTTGATCGATATCTGTTTTGTTATATAGTTTAATTCAAATTACATTTCTTCTAATCGAATGTCCTTTTTTTTTATCAGAATGCCAAAAGTGATTGAAATCAGCATGACATTCGTAGAAAAACGTCTTCTACTGTTGGTTGCAAATTATGAATGAGCTTTTTGTTGACGTTTTAGACTGCACTTCCGATTCAAAACATGAGCCATGCTCATATGAAGACAACTGTTTTCTGGAATTTAATTGTAGTGAGCACATTTCTTTAGTATCTGTAGACGATTAGGTAAATTGATGTCAGTTACACTTGCAGACTACACATATACATATTTGTCATATACATGTGATAAAAAAGAGTTGATGTATAACTAAACAAGAATGTGTCCATTGTACTATCATTTTCTATGTTCAGTGGACCGCGGAAAGTTTCAAGTTGATTGGACTTCAACTTCATCAAGAACTACCTCGACCAAAAACTTTAAATGGGCCATACAATCTTACTTTAAAACTTCTCCCTCTTAGCTCTGTTAACACCATGAAGTATCATAATAGAACTACAATATAACCACGTTCCAAAGTTCTTCAAAATAGGGGAAATTGATCCAAAAGTCAAGATGTAGGAGTCAGTCATGTGTACGATCTTTCTGTAAAGTTTCAGGGATAATGGCAAGTTATAGCTTATTCCAAACTAACACACATTAGCATCCCTATTCACATTTGGTCTACAAATGCGGGCTATTTGTTTATTGTTGAAGGCCATACGGTGACTAGATGCTTAAATCCGTATCCTTTTGTAGATAGTTGTCTCATTGGCAATCATGCCACTGGAGTCTTATATTAATACCGAACACGAAGAAGAAAACTTAGTTTTCTACTTAGCATTTTATTGTTTATACAAAGATATCTACTCAAGATATTCGGATTGTATTGATTATTACCAGCTTGTGTTAGAACTTTGAATCATATCATTAATACAAGAGGTACTGCTAGCAAAGCTCTAAAATCCCCCCTTTTTTACAATTTGCCTATTGTGAAGTCCATGATTTTGTAAGATAATCCCCTAAAAAGTACTTTTGATCAAAAACGAAATAGGAGATGCATAATTGAATTGAATGGTGAACATTCTGAGAATCTTACATTAACTTCTGATTTGAGTTTAGGAGAAGTTAATAAGGTGTTCTGTAGTATATTGAATTTATATAAATGTTATGCCAAAGAAACCCCTATAAGTTATTCAGATAAACTAATGGCATAGAAGGTGTATAACTACCTCATGGTAGTAAGAATCATAAAAGGATGGAAAGAAGAACAGAAAGCTGACAGATGAACACATTGAGATGGACTTAAGAACAGATGAATAACTTTTTGGACCCCATTGTCACTATATATCACCATCTAAAAGAATATGTGTATACAAACACATTGGATAGAACTGGTGAACAATTTGTTCTCATTGTAATTCATTAATATTTTTCATGATATCACATACAAACTTTAAAATATATCAGTACTCTTTCTCCATCTTACAACAAAATTATTTTTATTTTCCTGTGTAGATTATTTTATTTGGCTGCATTTTATCCTAGGTTGTGGTTGTTTTTCTTAAATTGTTTTACATCTAACCCCTTGTTTTATTTATTTTGTATTTACATTGTGTCATAGATCTAATTCATTCTTTCAGTGTGAGTCAACTTGATTTTGTAAGTATGTCTTTTGATTGAGTTTAGCCATTTGAATAGATATTTTATAGTGTGTACTTCTATGTTGTGATGTTACATTATTGTTTCGGTTAAGGATGAAGGTGCCTCTTAAACGTTTAAACCTGCTGCATTTGTTTGCACCAGTCCTGACCTAAGTAGGGAACCTGATGATCAGTGGTTATCGGTTGTTGATGTGGATCATAAGTGTGTCTCTTTTTTATATAGATTACACTCTTGGTTTCCCTGTTTGAATGGTTTAACACTAGTCATTTTTGGGGCCCTTTATAGCTTTTTGTTCGTTGTGAGTCAAGGCTCTGTGTGAATGCCATACTTTGACCTATGATTGTTTACTTTTACAAAATGTTACTTGAATGGAGGGAGAGTTGTCTCATTGGGACTCATACACATCTTCTTATATTTATTTATACAAAAAATAATAATTCAAAAAGATTTTTTTATTCAAATTTCAGTAAAAATGTATAAAGATAACAGAAAAGTGCAAAATCACAGATTTAAAATAAGACCATTGAATGGACCAATACCTCTATCATAACAATGCCCTATCTGGTATAAATCTTCCTGGTCTATAATTATCACAGATCATCATATAAAGAATTTCTAAACTACAGTTTGGTACCATTCCATTAAACATTTTATAAATTCAGCATTCAAAATGAAGACCAAAATTCTTATTTTATCTGTCTTATCATAGAAAAGAAATAAAAAAATGTTCTATGTTTAGAGATTTACTAACCTAATTTATTTCTTCAAAATGTAAGATGTAATGCATTAATATAAAAGCAAAATTCTTATTTTATCTATCTTATCATAGAAGTAAAATAAAAAATTGTTCTACTTTTAGAGATTTACGAACCTAATTTATTTCTCCTAAATCTAAGATGTAATGCATTAATATTAAGCAAATATATTGAATCTTCAAAAAGGTTAACTGGCAAAGTTATCTTACAAATTCTGTCATCATGTGTCCCCTAATTTAATAAAACAAAACAAATATTTAGGGCTCTTATCAAGTTACTTGTAAGATAACTAAGCATGGAGAAACATTTAATGGAATGGTATTGGTTTAACAATAATACAAATATCTGTACTAATCAAAATATCTGCATTT